>NC_037590.1:34025797-34351257 GCF_003073045.1 Pomacea canaliculata | reverse complement strand
GCGCACATGACCGCCAAAAAAATAAGTTAATGTCAAAAAAATATGGCTGGATTAAAGAGCCTTGACCCTGGAACTGTTTTTGAATTGTCGATTGATTGTAGGCTTGTAATACTCGGTTGCATTATATCTTGCTTGTAAGCTCGTGATGACCTTATAGCTGTCAACCACGAACTAATAAATATACCTCCGTGCTGTCAACACATACCAATGTTGCAAAGTGAGGGTAATGCTATTCTTCGTGCTCACTGTCAACAATTTAAGGATCGATGTCTCACCGCAAACATGTACCATGGACGTTTATTTATAGGTGGATTGCTGTTCTCCGCTGTTATTAGTCTCGGTGAGCCTTAACAATTAAGGTGACCAGAAACTTTGTTCAAATCTGCCTCATTTTAGTAAATAATCGGAAATGTGAATAAACCGTAAACTTTGCACACACATGCCTCGTTTTAGTAGTTATAACTGGAAAAATCGTCTGCCAGCAGTCCAGTAATGCAAGTTCGTGGTTATACTACAAAACACACTATACGTACATCGCACACTCGATCACACACACCATATAGCGCCACAATTAATAATCTGTAAGAGAAGAGAACAAAGAAACAAATGCCGCACGTAGAAGTAAACAGTACACGAAGCAAAGAAGCAGACGACGATCGAGCTTTCACATTAATGAAATCACAAAAGTCAAACTTTTCAGGTCTACATTTTTCTCCAGATCTCTCCCCTCCCCGTATGTCTAAACCACGCCCCCTGCTCGTTCAACGAATGAAATTGTTCCTAGCGAACACACACGCATTTCGGCTGTGCTCCCTGTTTGATGCGCACCAGAAACAGAACAGAAACCGTTCAGACGGCGTGGTTAGCAAACAATGGCGCATCTTTGTAAAGTGTATTCCCGAGCGTTTTCGACGAGTGCAGCTCTGAAGACTGTCATCAAGAATGTGACAGTCATCGGCGGCGGTCTGATGGGCTCTGGAATTGCTCAGGTGAATTTAGTTTCGTCGACCTGTACTTCTTTCTTCAAAAAGCAGCGTAAACAGTGCAAGTTTGCGTGTAAACAACTTGATCTTGGGTTGGACTTTGTCCTCCACTGAGCAAACTGCGAAGTCTTTGCTAAACATGCTATAATTATTTTGCAGTTAGAGTAAGGCTGTTATTAAGAATATATATATATAGTCTTTCACGTTCCATAACTTCTAAGGATTGGGTACGAAATAGTTTTAGTTTGCAGTTACGTTTATCAGTCTTACCATACCCGATGGTACGGACGTGTTTGCGTCAGCATTCTTGGTTGTTTACATGTCCTACAAGAACTTTTTAGAAGGTTAAACAGAAACATGTTTTTTCTGCACCAGTTTTGTTTTTCTTGCACCAGTTTTTATAAAGAACAATTGAGTGATGCACGTGTATGTATGTGTGTGTATGTGCGTGCGTACTCTGTACGTGTATATTATGAACAACAGGTTGCAGCAGCAACAGGCCACAATGTTACAATGGTGGATGAAACGGATGAAATCTTATCCAGGTCCACAGCAGCCATTGAGAGAAGCCTGGGGCGTATTGCAAAGAAAAAATTTGCAGACAGTGAAAAGGTTGCTAACTAAAATATTTGAAAACCCATTTGTATTGCTGCTCATGTTGTATTCGTAAATACCCTTAACTTTATAATTTGTTACCTCCTTAACTTCAAAATAATAGAATCCGAAACTTGTTAGTATAAACATTTTATTTTATGTAGACTTGAAGTTTTATTTAAATGCACTTTAAATAACTTTCACATTTTTACAGGCGCAGTCCTCATATGTGTCAGATGCAATGAGTCGTATACAGATCAGCATAAACCCAGTGGCAGCTGCCAAGAAATCCGACCTGGTGATAGAGGCCATTGTAGAAAATTTAGAGATAAAACAAAAATTTTTTACAACAATGGATGCTGCAGCCCCAAGGTGCACTTAGTCTCTGGATATAGCAGCCTTTTTAAGGCACATGTTCATTTCATTTATGTTATTGTTCAAGAATGATTATGAAGGAGGAGGCATTCAGACCACACTTTCTTGCACATTAATATTAAAAAAAGAACACTTTGGGGTAAGACACACCACTATAAAGGATTACTAAGTAATAGAGCAAGTGTTTTTAAAAACACAAATTAAAACAAAAGCTTAAGCATAAAAACAAGATGAGGGTTTTATCACTTACATATTTTGTGTCTTGCTTATCTTCATATGTGTCTGTATATGTATATATACCTTCATGTCTTTAAATTTTCATATAAATGTTTCCTTCCCCAACCATTTCTGTTACCCAGTCACACCATTTTTGCCAGCAACACTTCTTCCCTTTCAATTGGAGAAATTGCTTCTGCAACAAAGCGCCGTGATCGCTTTGGAGGTCTTCATTTCTTTAATCCAGTTCCTATGATGAAGTTGGTGGAGGTAATATATAAAATTCATTTTAATAGTTTTACCAATGGATGGATGTATAGTTATCATTAGCTTTAAAAAAAAGGTTGCAGGGATTCCATGATTAGAGCAAAACAATCCTTTGTGATGGAAAAGGCAGATTTAAAAAAAATTTTTCTTAGACCTAGGGAGGCTTACCAACCATGGTGTCACAGGAAGGTTTTTTTGAAGCCCACTACGAAACTATCTCTGTATACCCATGAGAGAATTTTAGAGGAAAAAACAGGGGTGAAGGGAAAATGAGGTTGAGCTTAGTCTTTTCACTTTTAGACGTAGTAATTTAAAGTACACTGCTGTTTGACAATAGGATCTTTACTTCAGACTGTCTTTTGAGCTTTTCATTTTGTTACTATTCATGAAATATATAGGTATTTTTTAAATAATAATCTTACATTCAGTTTTCATTTGACTGCTGTCCAGACTGAATAGTTTCTGCATGATATTTATTTAGCAGAAAATATTTCAGAGAAATCTGTGTTACAATTTTCGTATGTTTTCTCACCAAACATGATCTATTGGCCCTGGGGAATAGGGAATATGGGAAACAGTTATGGCATAACTGTTATTGCTTATGTCAGTGATGCCCAACCTTTTTCGGCCTGCGGGCCATATCTATTTCGGACAGCCGTGTCGCGGGCCATATCCATTTCGGACAGCCGTGTCGCGGGCCACTTCACCGCAAAAATACAAAAATACAAAAAAAATAGAGCAGATACCATTTTTATTAGAAACAAGTTGTACTTACCATTAATTATGTAGTAATAAGTGGGATATTTGAAGTTGTTTTTCCGAAACCAACTTCTGAATGTCTGGCCTCATCGTAGAGACATCAAGTCGGAGCACTGAATCAAAATGTTCGTCCATCGAAAAAAAGATTGGGAAACGCCCCTACGTGGGGATAAATACTTTTTCTTCCCTTTTTTCGTTTTTTTCGGGGTTTTTATTATTATTATTATTACTAACATGCCGATTTCCTGCACTGTGGGCAGAAGTTTCGCGGGCCGGATGGCGTCGCGTCGTGGGCCGGATATGGCCCGCGGGCAGTAGGTTGGGCATCCCTGGCTTATGTTACCATAATGCATAACAATGCTCACACTTCTTTCACTTAAATCTTGCAACACAGCTCATAAGCCCTCACCCCTCCTTTTCCAAGCAAAAGACTTTATGATACAAATTGAATAGCAAGAAAAGATTTATTAACATACAAGTTATGGGAATGACATATCTGGCTTATCTAAAAAGGATCCCATGTTACCTGTACTTCCAATTTTACAGCGCTGTTAACTCGTGTTGTAACCATCATCCAGTTTTACATACATACACTCATCAACTTAGCTCTGGCAGTTGTTAGTGCTGCTCTCATACTGCAGTTTCTTTCTTTCTGCATCTCAGTCTCTCCACTTTGCTTGTCCATGCTTGTGATATGTAGCAGATCTCAAGCTGACAGTTGCACACACTGATGATGCCAGTTGTAGTGCCCCCGTCTGATTGTCGTCAGTTCTCCACTTTGCCAACCATGTAAGAGAGTGATGACTGCTCCCGTGCCGACATGGTACTGAGAACTGTCCCACTGTTCCCAGACCAGGGAAGGCATGTGGCATCTGTGACAGTTACTTGCTCTCCTGACTATGCTGTTACACAGCACACAGTGACACGCACTGGGATGAACAATGCCGCATACATTTGACAAATGAACGTGACTTGATGCATCATAAACCTCCTGAAGCCAGCGTTTTTGAATGCAGGAGAACACTGATGTTGTCTTTTTTTCTGATAATGGTGACTCCTTCTGCTAGCCTTGGCATTAAACATTTACTTCTTACAGGTAGCCCAAGTTCTGGTTTTGTCCCACTTAAAGTTACCACATGAAAATCTTTTTAAAAATTAAAATATAAAATTCTTATTCCACACTATGATTTATTATATAGTTTAGAACACATTTTATGTCTCTTGTGTGTGTAGGTTGTGAAGACCCCAGAAACCAGCACTGATACTTTCCAGCAACTTGTCAATTTTGGCAAAGCTTTAGGAAAAACGACAGTTGAATGCAAAGTTGGTATTTTTCTTTAAGTCTGATATATGCGTTCTCTGCTTTGTACATATGCTGTGTGAAATCTGTTGGCAGTTAAGCTTTTGTACCATATAAAGCATCATTAAAGATGTTTTGTTTTGTAAATATAATGGATTTAAAAAAACTTCTCCTTTTGATGTACATTTTGTCTTAATCCGTGTTATTCTTGCAATATCTACTCGTCTAGATCTGTTTTTCTTTTCCGTGTATGAGTGTTTTTTCTAATTTCACTTATAATTTTATATGCATATGAACCTGTGCAAATACCTGCCTATGGTTAAAGTAGTAATTAACTCTATAGTTTAAAAGAAGTTGTATGGCGATTTCTAGAAATGTCTTTTTTCAAATTCACATCAGGATACTCCAGGTTTTATTGTCAATCGTCTTTTGGTGCCATACATGATGGAGGCAGTAAGGATGCTTGAAAGAGGTGAGCAGTTTTCGTTGGAGCTTACAGCAGATACTGTTGAAAATGTTTATGGCGTATCTTGTTGAGAAGATCAGACCTAAAAAATACAGCCAACTAGTCTATTACAGAATATTTGCAGTTGCAAACCATAGCTGAAGAAAGTGTAGGGGTGGGGAGAACAGCTTCTCTACAGTTAACAAAACCTTGTGCAGTTAAAAAACGAAAAATACCTTGAATTTTTATTTTAATACTACATTTTGACCTTTGACTAAAAAGATTTTCATCCACATACAGCAATTGGCCATAACATGAAAGACTGATTAGAAAAAAAATTTGTGAAACCATTTATTTTGGTCTGCAGGTGATGCCACTGCTAAGGACATTGACACTGCAATGAAATTAGGAGCAGGACATCCCATGGGCCCATTTGAGCTGGCAGATTATGTGGGCCTAGATACAACCAGATTCATTATTAATGGTAGGCGATAGAAAAGACAAGTTGATGACAGCGCTTTTCTGTCAGGAATTTTAAAGTCGACATAAAATACAGTTGAAATTCCATTCTTACATGCATGTGCACACAAATCCAAACCCTTTCCTCAGCCTACATGATGCAGTAATGGCTTTTCCTTTCATGCATGTATTTTGAAGTTTCAATGTGGTACCCTTAGGTCCTGCAGTTTACTTTTGCACTTTTCATGCAAGTAGAATAAAGCTAAATGGCCAGGACAGTCGATATATTTTTTCAAAAGAATATATACTGTTTGCCATCCAAGTCATTTGTACCATAGATCATTATCTGCCATCATCTTTGAGGTGGTTTGACAAAAAGTTTATATTTAAAAAAAGAAAAAATCTATTTTGAGCAGTCACAAAAGGATGATCTGAAATTTGACAGATGAAGGCAGTTAAACCTTTTTCATTGCTTTTGAGCTGATGTCACTTGACTTTTCATTAATTTCCTCTGTGCAGGCTGGGCAGCCAAGTTTCCAGACAATCCACTTTCAAACCCAGTGAGTTGCTTAACAAATTAGTGTCTGAGAAAAAACTTGGAACAAAAACTGGAGAGGGGTTCTACAAATATGACAAAGAGTAAACAACAGCAGGCCTTCTATACAAGAAACATTTAAGAAGAGTATGTTTAGAACATTCTGACATCCTTAGGCTCCATGATTGTGATAAATTACCGGTAACAAGATTTGAATGTCTGATGTGGTCAATGCAAAAAGAATGGAAGCATGTTCTGTAATGTTGATTTCATGTTTTTTTTAAATGAATAACTGGACTGACTGCTAAGAACATTGATTGTAGCTCCTCTTACCCTCCCCAAAAAGTTGTGAAATAGTTTCGTCATATTTTATTCCATGACTTTTCTGAAATTATACCCAAAGAATATAGATGTTTAATGTATAGAAACTTTAACTAGGCCTTTATGTGAGTGAATTTTTTAATAAAAAACTGAGAGCACCAGAGTTGGTTTTTTCACTGCCATGTGCAAAGTGCGTTTAAAAATTAAATGCTTGAAAAAGAATTATAAAATGCCATCAGACATTCTCAATGAGGGAACTCCACTTGTGGCAAACATTCCTACCAACACACACTCCTACCACAACTTAAGGAAAAAACAAAATCAGACATTTATTTATTGCAAACATCAAGAGTATAGTGCATAGGACAAAACCCCATTATCCTTCACTAACTCGGTGACATGAACGAGATACCATTTGCATGTAAATAATAGCTAAAACTAGTGTTTACTGCCACTTCAAGACCTACCTGGTCAAAGCACTGAAAGGTATGAAAACGACATGACATTTCATTACAATGCTGGCAGTTGCTCAATCACCTGACCCGAGTCAGCGGTGCATTAGGAAGTTAATGGTGACAATGAGGACAAACAGGTGAGAATGTTGGCATCATGATGAAACCTTGTTCCTAATGACAGCAAACTGTGTGCTTTCTCACATGAAAATGTGATTCACCAGGAGCTTTTACAGATGAATATAAAAGTTTGGGATAGTTTATGAAGCCATCACACTTTTTTAAAAGGTTTTGGTCAGACGATTCCACTTTAAAAGTTGGCTTTTCGATATACAAATTCATCATACAGTCTTTCCAAAAACTAAAAGGAGATTTTCAGATTATGTACTTTGTAGGTGCTAGAATATACCTATCAAAATAATTAGATGATCAGCTGTATGAAAAACATACCTCCATGTAGCTGATTGTCTGCTGTTCCCAGCATATCTGACTCCTCCCCCAGCATCTAAACTACTTGTGTGAAGCGTTTGTTCAATTGCACTAAACTCACTTCCAGACAAGAAATGTGCCTTTTTTATCATCTATATAATATCTTAGAATAGGCTTAATGGGCAGAGAATTCATTTTTAACACAACATGGATGCTCTAAAATCTGTTACAGCATGAACTTGATGTTGTTTACATCTGATTTAAAAGTGATATCAAGCAATTTCTCTTCAATGTAAGAAAAAAAATGTTAATATTATGGATTTGTGCTACGATGTAAACAACTAAATAGCACTCATTGTAATGACTTATTATATCTGTTCCTCACTGAGAATGACAAATCGCACTAAAATCTCACAATGTTTCTTGCACAATAAGATCTCTAGCATTCTGAAAAACTGCAACCAATGCTCCAAGCTGGATCCGTTCACTTGCACCACTTGCAAGGCGATATTCAATGTCGGCCATCTTTGTCAGAAGCTGAAGTCGAACACTGACCGGGAGCTCGATCCTGTGGATGTAGGCGTGAATCTCCGTAAGAATGTCTTGTAAGGCAAGACCTTTGGCCATCTTCACCTGCACAATGTTGCTGTAAGCCTCTTTGAAACCATCATTGAGAACCCATTTCACAATGTTCTCTATGTCACGGCGGAGAGGATGACCCACACAAGTGTACACATTCTCTTCGTTAACCTCATCAAAGGCCATAGATGTGCTCTGGAAAAAAAAAAATGCAAAAATCACGGGAAGACAATGAAAGAACAGATCAACATAACAACTCCCTGTCATTTCCAATGGTAGGTCTATGTGCTACCATCCAAAGGAAGTGTATAAAACAGAAGTTACAGCTACTGAAAGGAAAATGAATTGGTAACCAGACATGACCACTTTACTGTTTGGGCTTCTAGATACCATCTAAAAGCTTTAGAAAGTCAGAGGCTAAAAGAAATGGGTTAACTTCCAGGAATGAGAAACAGCTTTTTAACATACTAGATCCAGCAATAGACTATAGTCAAAATTAGACTTTTGGTTAGTTTCAGTTCATCTAACAGCAGCATTACACAGTTAATACCATAGTGTTTTAAACAGTTTTATTAACATACTAGATTCAGCAACTGACTACAGTCAACATAAGAATTTGGTCCGTTTCTGTTCAGTAGCACTATTACACTGTTAATACCACAGTATTTTAATCAATCTAGCTCACATATTACATCTGTCTATATGAGAAATTAATGACAACAGAATAACAAATATGTCAATTTACATTCCTACAGTGAGAAGATTAAAACAAATTATTATAATTATGATTAAAGCATACCTGCAAGATGTTTAATGCTCTTCTCATATCCCCAGTGGCCAGTGTCACTAATGCTTTCATTCCATCCTCTGTGACTGAAATGCCCTCTTGGGAAATAACATGTCTCAGACGAGGTATCATCTGATCTGTCTTCAGGGGACCAAAGCGAAATCGTGTACATCTTGACTGAAGTGCTGGAATAATCTTGGACAAATAGTTGCAGATGATGCAAAATCTTGTATTTTCTGTAAATTTCTCAATGATCCTCCTCAAAGCATTTTGAGCATCTTTTGTCATAGCATCTGCCTCATCTAGAATGACCAATTTGAATCCAGATTTGAAGATTGTTCTTGTACTAGCAAAGTTAAGAATTTGTCCTCTTACAATGCCAATACCACGGTCATCAGAAGCATTGAGCTTAAAAACAAACCAGAAGGTGTTATGTTAGTTACAATATATTAGCAAAGTATAGTTCTTGTACACATTAAGCAATTTCAATACCAAATAAAAATGTTATATTAATATGTCAGCTAATAGTAATAAGGTTAGGTACTGATCAAAAATTGTATATTTGGGTAAATGAAAATTTTAATATCTTAGTATTTGAATTTCATCCACAATCATTTACAATGACTCTTTTCCACAGCTTTCTTACACCATAAAGAAAAACTGCACTAGCAGAAGAAAAACTTTTTACAACTTTATTTTTTTCAAAATTACATTTTAAACAGAAATTGTTTTGTCTTTCATTTATACTTTCAAATAGGTCTTTGCTCCCTCATACATGTATTCAGATTTATGTTTAGTTCATGGGGCAGATGTCACATTGGAATGCCTATCTGAATATACTTACCTTTTGTATATTTTCTAATTTTGCATTGTATTTGTCTTCCTTTCAATCTCTCTCTCTCTCACAGACACAGCCTGACAGCTTAACTATTTATATTTTTTACGTATCTGGCATTAAACTAAAATGTTATGATTGTATGTTATGAAGAATAAATCAAAACATTATTTTGAAAGGCTATTTCTATAAATGATTGTACTATGGTTAACAGTTCTCTGAATTCCAAACCACGAAGTCACATATAATGAATGTGTTAACTTACTTGCATATTAAATACATAATATTATAAGAACATAAATAGACAAACTATCCTTACAATGTTTCATATGGAAAATTCAATGTTCTGTGTCCTTACCTCCAGAACCATAGAACTAAGTTCCTTGGGCGTGTATATTTGTTTAGCTATTGCAAGGATGGTACTTGTTTTCCCTGTGCCTGGGGGTCCATAGAACAGCAGATGAGGGAGTCGTTCTTCTTTGACAAATCGGCTTATTGTACTGATGATGTCTTTGTGAGAGATCAGGTCATCAAGATGTGCTGGACGATATTTCTCGACCCACGGCAAATTAGTAGTTTTATCCATTTTATTGAAATGAAGAGGAGTTCGCGCGTATTCCCGACAAGAAGGTGAGAGTAGTATACCTTCATTTATAAGACTTGTCTCCCCTGCATAAGCGTAGGGCACTCGGTAGCGCAGTGGTAAAAATAATCTCTCGTCACTACTGCACTGAGCGGCAAAGGGTTCAGATCTCGAGACACTGTATGTGACATATATCCTGCTGGGGATTTTCCGGTTATTTCTTCAAGAAAAAAAGGTTATTTCAAGGGATCCCTTGTCATTCCGTCTTACTCCCATGGTGCAAAATCGTACGAACACCAGTAAAATAAACCTGTAGAGAAAGGGAGGATTGATCTCCAACAGTTGAATGAGCAAGCATCTTGTTATTTAAAATACAAAGCAATTACTGTTCAAAATAGATTGCGGAATGTTGTGAACCAGGGATGCACAACCTACGGCCCGCGGGCCATATCCGGGACGCGGTGCCATCCGGCCCGCGAAACTTCTGCACACAGTGCAGGAAATCGGCATGTTAGTAATAAAAGAAGACCTTAAAAAAAAAAAAAAAAAAAAAAGAAAAAAAAGAAGAAGTATTTATCCCCACGTAGGGGCGTTTCTCAATCTTTTTTTTTTTTTTTCCGATGGACGAATATTTCGATTCAGTGCTCCGACTTGGTGTCTCTACGATGAGGCCGGACATTCAGAAGTTGGTTTCGGGAAAACAACTTCAAATATCCCACTAATTAATATATAATTAATGGTAAGTACAACTTGTTTCTAATAAAAAATGGTATCTGCTCTATTTTTTTTTTCCTCTTAGTATTTTTGCGGTGAAGTGGCCAGCGACACGGCTGTCCGAAATGGATATGGCCCGCAGGCCGAAAAAGGTTGGGCATCACTGCCCTAGACTGGCCTAGAGCAAAGAAACAAATCAGAAGGTGACCGGTAAGTCCAATGCAGACAACAACCGCGCCACCCTGACCCACATGACCACATACGTTCCATGGAGACAACCCGAGCTCCTCTGAACCCTCAAGTCCCACCATCTGCACGACCCACGATCAAGGAGCGCCATGCCAAAGACAACCAGCTTAGTACAGCTATAGACTGCGCCCTAGGTGACAGCCTAGCTTTCCTAAAAGTTCTCGTTTGTGTCTAGTTAAGAAGTACTAAAGCTACTGAGGGCAGGGTTGTTTCCCTTGTTTATGCTCAGAAAAGATAAGTACCGTTTTAATTACGATGTTTCTTCTGCTTTCTTAGCGACAAATAATGTAAAAAATATGGTAAAACATTTATAAAAATATATGTGTAATATTTTTACTAAAAGTCTTACAAAACTTGCAGTTATCTACATTAAAAGCTATTTAATTTGCATGCTATTCTGCTCAACCCGAATATCACGGAAAGCCAGACTATAATGTTGTCAAACGTTAGTGACATAAGATTACAGGTTTGCTGTCAACAATTGGTTGTCTACTCAGGCTGCTCGCTCACGTCGTTAGTTAGAGTTCCGATATTTCCTCCCCCCCAAGAGGACTTCGGAATTAAACTGACTGTCGACCGTCTCGTTTGGCAGGTGCATGACCCCACCTTTCTCCCCAGAAGGGGAAATAACAATTCAATGTCAAATAATAAAACTTGGTAATAATACTCTTGATGACCATTTGGTCATTGCAGTGTCGTCTGCTCGATCGCTCTCTTTTATCTCTGAACTGCTAGCACACTACTACGGTTTCACTGTATGCATGAACATTATTATATACATTATTACTTTATACATGAACATCTATTATTATTTTGAAACACATGTCCCTGTACAGTATATAGTCTACACTTGTGGCTCTCTGCCCCGCAGGGACCCGCGTACTGCCAAGGCTGCCTCTGTATGGTGTAATGACATGTCTCTATTTCTTTTTTTTTTTTTTTTTTTGGTGGCAGCATCTCATACCGGAGAAGTGTCTGCATCCTCCAAAAGGCAGAAGATACATTGAAATGAGAAGCAGATGCTTCTGACAGTGCTTTTATAAAACGAAAACCAGTCCCAAGAAAGATATCGTTAGTGCTTCTCTTCTTTTGATTGCCATTTGCTTCATTTTTTTGTTTTTATACAAACAACTCCAAAAAATCATGATCATGACACTTTTTTGTGATTTGATATCAATTTTGCTTGTTTGATAAGCCCTTTCTATGACAAGAATAGCACATCACCGGTTCGGACCACTCTGAGGCAAACAGCCTCACGATTAAAAAGTGGTGTCCAGTCACTTAATCCCCAGACACTTCATCCCCGACACTTCATCCCCTAGACTTTTAATCCCGATGCAGACAATTGCTTTCTACGCAGTGTTGCCTGCAGAAACTTTTCCAAATCTCCGAAAACAAGCGTTAAGGATGATCACGATGTTTACAAGTACTTATGTGTGTGAACAAACGTTTTCAGTGATGAAACGGGCGAAACCCATCTTACGTAATCGCCTCGCGGACAAACATTTCGATTCAGTGCTCAGACTTGGTGTTTCTTCGATGCAGCCAGACATTCAGAAGCTGGTTTCGGAAAAGCAGCTTCAAATATCCCACTAAATACAATTTTTTTTTCTAATAAAAATGGTATGTTCTATTTTTTTTTAAATTTTTTTTTTGTAATTTTTGTGGTGAAGCGGCCCGCGACACGCGTGTCGGAAGGGAATATGGCCCGCAGGCCGAAAAAGGTTGTGCATCACTGTTGTGAACAATGTTGACGAAAACGAGCAGTCTAAGGGAAGTAACCATTCATTTACTGCGAAGTTACTTTTTAATACCAAGGTACTTTCCCTTGGTTCATTTCTAAGACAGTCTAGCATTTTAGAGAGTGAGGGAGAAGGGAGTGGGTTCATTAACATTAAGCATAAATCTGCAAATCCTGAAAGTAAAAACAACACTATTTCCTAGAAGACAGCGAACAGAGGGGGACTGGAATATTTCCAGTTGCTTTAGACTCGTCCTGCACGTACTGGCTGGCTAAGCAAACAGCGGAAATAAATGCTGTTGTAACTACAAACGGACGTTTTGAATGGCGTTTGGCCCCAGGCTGTGGTCAATGTCTGCGAGGGTGGATAAGAAGCTGGGTGGGGATACAGCACGCTTTCCAGACACATTGGCAGGCTACTCAGCATTAATAATATCGAATCTATTCTAACAGAATAGATCGTGCAAGTGCGTAAAAACTGAATCACTTCCGACACGCGAACAGCGCAAATATCATCAGGCGTGTGACACACCGGACTTCGAGACATCGCCAATTCAATTCGACAAAGGCGTTAAAACAGTCTTAAAATTGTATTTGTTCCGCCTGTGGAATCTGAAATTCTTTAACAGCAGTTCCTAAAACCAATTTGAGAAGAATAGATATTAAAGTTATAGTAGGTCATTTTTAAATACCTGCTGCTATGCGTGCATGCAGGAGTAAACATCCATGCACTCCTCAAGGACTGCCTGCACTTTTTAACCGCGTTACCTGAGTTTTGAGTGATTTAAATAAAGGAGAGACAAAAGTGCTATCTGTTGAAGGCTTTGTACATTGCCTTAAAGTACTTCAGTTTATGCTTTCTAAAAACCAAGCAAGTATTTGTCACGCCTAATAAAGTTAATTCCTTACAAAACACTGCGCTCCGCTCTACTATCCAGGTGACGTGGTGCAACGTGGAAAAACCAGTGACGTGTGCAGGAAAGGCGAGGATATGAGTAACAAACTGAAAGACAAATGAGCAAGCTCTCCTGGGCCGCCTTCCACTGGGGACTACGCACCATGACCCATCTCTTCAATGTCAGCCTGAACATGAATTAGGATCCTCCTAGGTGACCGCCTCGTTTTCGCGCATGGGAGACACACGATGAGGAGCGAGGTGATGTCTTATTAATGGTGGGAACAAGAGACATGATGGGCGAGCGAGGCTGTGCTGGCAGCATGGAAACAACGAAAGAGTGAGTTGGCTGCAAGCAAGGCACGGAAAGCAAAATGCAGGGCAGGTTTTCTCCTTACACAGCCGCTCACGCGTCTTTCATTTTTCCTCCCGAATCAATAGAAAATTAGCTTTGCTGATAATTAGAATTGACGAGATCAAAAACGTTTTAAGGCAAATTTCTTTTTAAAGCAGCAGTTCTAGAGAAAGATGATGATGAACATGAAGATGGTGATGAGTTCTACGACGATAACAGCAAAAACAACAGGATTTCAAGAATGGGATTGAGGAGATTATCGATTGAAAGAATGGAAAGAAGAACGAACGAAAGTAACTAGAACAAAAAAAGAAGAAAAAAGTGTATGCGAATTTGGAATGATTGATGTTTGGAGATGAGCTTGATATGTGAGAGAGAAAGTGATCTGACTTGAGATTCTGGAATGCATTATTTGTAAGAGCCCACTGTACTAGCCAGTTCAAACCATAGGAAACATGGATAGACTACAAGGCACTTTGTCTGTCAGTCCATGCTAGAAATCTTCATGATCTTTCGTGGAGAGCTAAACATGGAACGTTAAGAAATATTACGAAGCTAAACATTTCTTACAAGGATATGGCTTAAGATGCAGCATTAAGATGAGACCCCCCAAAAAACCAAACAAACAAACAACAAACAAAGCAAGACAGATAAAGATAAGCCGAGAAAGGTCCCTACATTCAAGGGGGAAAAAAAAAAGAAATATATTGAAAAGATCCAAATAATGTCGAATGCATGCTTATGTTGCAGTGTGTCTGTCGTTCATTGAATCCAGTTATGGCAGTGGAGGAGGTCTTATCAAGTCCTTGGCTGTCTGTTTGGCTGCCAAGTGCACGTTTCTGGCTGCCTCATGCCTCATCTTTTCACCGTCCCCATTCATTTGTAACTTCTTTTGGGAGAGCTCCTCACCGTGAGGCTACTTCCATGGAGCGAGGTGTTTACTTACTTCAGCGTTCGCCTCAGTTCATGACGATTTTGTCAAACGCCACACAGTGATTGATGGACACCACTCGAGCTGGCAGAATGGTCAGCCCTGAATATTAACGAAGGTATTACATGTATCCACAGAAGCACTGAAATCAAGTGTAAGCTTATCTGTGTAAGTAAAGCACGATGTAGTTACGAAGCACGCTATGTAAATTGAAATCGATGTCCGAGATACAAATAAAAGCAACATGAGAGACAAATAAATAAAAAGGAGACAGCAGAAAGTAGGATTGGGCAATTATCGGCAGCAATCAAGACTGTGGCACGGCATATCGTCAATTGTGGTTGAAAAGATGGGGAAAACTGGATTTTGTGTTGATTGCAGGAATATTCTTGCTACCATAGCTCAAATTTTCTATTATTCTATATCGGCTTACTTTCCTAAATGTTATGTGTGTCTGTGCATAAACTCTTTACCATCAGTCATCCATTGTACCAGTCGACGAACGGTTATGCTGGTCCTCTGGAACTGGTCGTCAGTGGAAATAACTGGAGATACGGAGCAGTTGAATGATCTCACCCCTCAAGTCTGTCTCGGACGTTAGTGAGCAGGTCCTGAATGGAAAGACCAGTGTACTTTACGGTTGCTGGTCTCCATTCCATATGCACTTGCACTGTCTGTCAGTTTGTTGGTAGTCTTGCAGCTCGCTGGTCGATATCATCTGCAAAACGTACCTTAGTGCATTGGCCTCTTACCTATGGAAATGGAGATGATCGTTAGGAGTTCGCCAAAAAAGATGATTAATAGTATAGTCGGTAGGAGATGAACGTTGACTGTTGTATGACAGAAAGTTCCCCTTTAGTTATCCATCAGTATTGCCCATAAACTAATACCCTCCATTTCCTAGTCACTCTAACACACACACACACATGCACGCAGGCACGCACGCACACACATTTCTCCAGCATGTATATTATACTACCATGAATCAGTAAATGTTTTATAATTTTTTTTTTCACCGAACAGATTAAAAACAACGGAGAAAGTGTCTTCCGGAAGTACCGAGGGCTGACATGTCTTTCAGGCAATCTTAGTCCAGTGGGCTTGACTACCCTCTACAGTACATTAGTGCATTTTCACAACAAAGTGTCAGACTTAAGTTACACCAAGGGGAACGAAAGAAAAACAAACCAAACACAGAGATCTACTCTATACGCATCAGTTCTTTGTTCCAGGTAGACAGCATGAGACTGAGAGTAAAAAAGTCCGCGCAAAGTCTGTTTTACCCATATACGTATCGCATTCTCTCCACGCCATTAACGCCGATGCCAGAACAACTCGCCACGTTTCTGATAGCAGCCGTATACCTATGGCATGTTTTCCTGCCGACTGTACTACGGATGTGGTGCTGCTGTAGGAGCTGGGATAAGAATAACATCGTGTGCACGTGGAAGATGTGGTTGGTGTAAAAAGCGTAACAAGACAATAAAAAAATCTGTGTGGTATTTCGGAAAACTCTTTTTGCGCCATTTCCACGACTACACCAACATCAGCTCACCGCCCTTGTCCTTCTGATAATCAGGAAGCCCACAACTTTTGTTCCCTAGTTCCACAGACTATTGTATCACGTGATGTCTTCAGTCTCGAGTCTCTGAAGCCTCTCTGGGAAGTGTCAAGGGTCAAGTCTGTACACTTGAATTATTCTCATATCCTTCATCATCCCCTCCCTCAGCGGAGTCTTTAGGGACGGTTGTGTTGAGACACGAGGAAGGTGTGAGACTCCGTACTCGAGCTGCTTCACAAGAACTGGTTAAAATAATTTGGGGTTCTTACTTATATGATCTTGTTGCATACTGTGAATGAGCTTATTTAACAAATGAATCTTCTCACAATTATATTTTAGTTATATTATTTGACTTTCAGGGTAAGTGCTTACAATTCACATGCCAACAATCTTCACTTGACAAGTTGTCAATGGATCCTCAACTCAATATGACAGCAAGACAACCTGTTCTAGGGTCTTATTCTTCTTTCTATTCCATTTTGTTACTGGTCATTTGTCTATCACTTCAATTCTTCACACATCTTTCGCTTCTTTTCTTTCTTTTTCTCTTTTTCTCTTGAGCTTGTCGACAAAAAAAAGAGTTCATAAACTGTCAAAATCGACTTAAATGTTGTAGGATCGTATTTGCGGGGAAAAAAGGACTTAAAAATGTAGAATCCTTTTTAGAATCGTATTTGTGGAAACATAATCCAAATTTAAAATTTCCTTTCAGCTGCGCGTGAATGTTTTATCATGTTTAATCCGGCATCAAGGGGAAGATAGAGTATATATATATATCCATCATGTGGTTGACAATGACGTCACCTTGATGCTGAACAACAAAGTACTTCGAGTTCCAGAGGAAAAGATGGTAAAAGTTTTAAGTGGCAAGAAGTGGAATTGGCGCGGGATGGGGTGGGGTGGATGTGAGGGTGTGGGTGTAGGGAAGAGAGAAGGTGGGAAGGTGATGCTGGTTCCTGGCAGCTTGTGGCCTCCTGGCGGTGTTGCAGGCTGTCGTACAGAGCCTGCTGCTACCTCAGTCCGTCGTTTCTCATCCGTAAGCTGCGTGCGGTCGTCAAGTGTTGGATGTCGGCCTCAGCATCTCTCACCGGGTGTATGTGCCGGTTAATCTGACTGATTGTTATATGATCCTTTGTCTTAAAGCAAGTTCTAGCACTGGAACAAACCTTACCTAAACATTGGTTATACGTTTTGTTTCCATTTGTTAATATTCTGTATTTTACTAGAGATTCATTCAAAACAAATTTCAAACATCAAAACATCTCTAATATTCTAACATTGTGTTTCTCTGCACAGTTTTCAAGTTTAACTCTTTGAGGAAGTATGTTTTCAAACAGAAGTTTTATTGTGCTCTTTTCTCGTTATATTGTAATATTGGGCGTGTATTTAAACATTTCAAAACATGCCTACTTATACGAATATATATATAGATTCATTCATACAATATATGAGGAATTTTATAATGATAGTATTATATAGGCAAACACATACACAAACCCACGCTATCAAGCAAAAACATATACAAACAGCACAAAACAAGTGTGAATAAAAACAAACAGAATGTTTAGTGGTCTGCGTCTTGTCAGTGTCATGACAACGTAAGTTTAACACATGACCTTAATTCTTGCTGCCTGCCACCGAGTCCGTGCTGAGCTATCGTCTTTTTTTCTTCTCTCTTCCTTTTGTCCTTTATTTCTTCTTGTTTCAATTGATTTTAAGCCACATGAAGTAATTTTTTTCAAAGCCGTTTCAGTGGCGCCATGCCGCGCATGTCTGAGGGTTGTTCTTTCCACTCATTTTTCACCCGCTCGACCACACCCTTGCGACCTCTGTAATGACCCTCTCGGCAAAATGCTCGCTGCTTGATGCTCAAAGGAGGTCAGCATTTGGAAAAAAAAAAAATCTTGCACTGTCATGCACGCTGTGTCAGCACGGTCACGAGCTCGTTCGACTTTGAAAATCGTTGGCGAGTATATTCTGCGACAGACGTTGCGTCGAAGAAATCTTGTCTGGGGTCCAGACGGTTTGGATGAAAGAAAGCTTCGTAAAAGGTCAGCACGATTAAGAGGTAATGTGAGGAGTAAGGATCGGATAGGTCGGGAACCAGTCCTGAGAAGATTTTGCAGACTAACCCATTTTGTTTCATTTTGCGACGGAGACATTTTTTTTTTTTCGTCTTTCTTCTGTGAATCTGATTTTAGAAACCGACTTATGAAGTTAGCATTGCCTAGTACGTTTTCGTTTGTTCAAACATAAAATTGCAACAATATATGTAAAATTATCAAAGGAAACGTTCACATTATTCCTCTTTTGTTGGCATCGACAAATGAATGTTAAAATTCCTTATTCCATCTTGCTACAGCTTGTTATTCCCTCCCCTTAACAGGGTTTTATTATGATAAAACTTTGTCTTTTATTAAGACGTTAACCTGTCATGGCTTCCTTATCCCTCAACTGCTGTCAGATCATAATGAACAAGCATTAAACATTTTTGTTTCAATTTTCATACGAACAGACGTTTCACAGTCTCCCACAAAATGGTTTTAACTTGGCAAATAATTGTGATGGCGATTACCTCCCTGTATTCTGGCACATTAATAATGAGTTCTCCGGCAGACGGCGTTGGCATGTGGAGTTTAGATCAACACTTAGGGTGCTTTGTATTATTGGGATTAAGGGGAAAAACACGGCAGCTCTTGCTTTTAGGAAATGTACAGATGCTCGGCACTGTTGAAGTCCAAAAAAGCACGCAGACACTAATGTTATGAACAGGAGCTGCCTCTTGGAAATGTTCTGACAAACCTCGGAGTAATTTTAGCCGACAGCTCTCCAACAAACCACATGCGCTCATACATCAGCGGTGTGTAAAATATTGTGCACGACTGTTGGTGCAAACGGACAAAACTTAGTTTGAGGCTTTATTCAGATCTCCCCTGACACGGGGATTGCCGACAGTTTTCACATCTTGAAAATTAAAAAAAATGCATAGTTCCCATAGTGCTGATAGTGCTATCTATCTTGAGGAAATGAATTCATAGTTATCGAGAAATTTTCCTGACAAACTTTCCTTATGTTATACCTACTAAGTTCATTTGAGAGAAAATTTGAGAGAGAGAGAGAAAGGTTAGATACCCTCGGCTTCGAGAGCTGCAGGTCAAATCAAACTTGATGAATGTGCAGAATCTCTCCCAAACGGCGCATAAATTTAGTCTGATTGCTGTCACGTTCTTAAGCAAAATAGCAACCCAACAGCCTAAAAAATGAATAAAATAAATAAAAAAAAGTGAGAGCGCTTGAGAACAAAAACACTTCGAGAACGAAAGGGACAAAAAGAAAAGAGAATGCAGCTGGGTCGACTTTCTTCTCAAACATTCCTTTTATTCCACAGAATGCAGCTGGGTCGACTTTCTTCTCAAACATTCCTTTTATTCCACAGAATGCAGCTGAGTTGACCTTCTCAAACATTCTTTTTATTCCACAGAATGCAGCTGGAGTAAGAGGTCACTGGAGTGTACACAAAAAAATGCGATGTGTATTTACTGTCCTTAAATCTTGAGAGAGAGAGAGAGAGAGAGAGAACTGCTCAGCTTATTTATATTTCCCAAAAAGTGTTTACCTCACAATTTGGCAGACGGGCACGCAGTGTGTTTGAAACTCACTCATATAAAAATGGTTAGCTTTAAAAAGAAGAACTTTGCTGCAGTTGGGTTGGCACCGACCTCAACGCGCACACCAGCGGAGCGATCCGTCATCCTCAGTGTGACCTGCATAATCCTCTTGGTCGTGAAACCACGAGTTGTATGTCTTCTTGAGTGTCCCTCCCTAGCATGCAACACTGTAGCTTGGACCACCACCACCACCGCCACCGCCACCGCCGACCACCACCACCACCACCACCACCACCACCACCACCCACCACCACCACCACCACCACCACCACCACCACCACCACCACCACCACCACCACCACCACCACCACCACCACCACCACCACCACCACCACCACCACCACCACCACCACCGCCACCTTAATATCTGTACAACCTCACCTGTAGCTTGCTTGTTGCATGTCATGTACCATATTTACTGCGATTAAACTCAGCTCACGGCGCAAGCAGCATCTGTGGAAGAAGCACGTTCTCCGCTGGCAACCACGAGTTTTGAGATTAAGGGAAGGGAGGGATGGTGCTCCTCCGTTGCAATCCCGAACACGACTTCCTGGTTTTGTTTTATATTTGGAACCGTTGCTGGTGGACGGAGTTGGTGTGGTGGTGGTGGTGGTGGGGGAGAAGAGAAGGTTATGCGGGTGTGGAGGAGGAAGAGGGTGGGGTGGTTGCATACCTTTCCGCTGGATGTTTCGCGAGAACCCTACCCCCTTGAGACAACACGGTCGTTCTTACAAGGCAAACACAACGGAATCCTTTAAAGCAACAGATCGTCTTGACGCTCCTACCTGCCAGCACACCCTCGGACTATCGTACTGTCGTCAAAGAGATAGGAGTGTGAAGAGGAGTGGTGGTGGTTGAAGGGGTAGTGGGGGTGTGTATCCTTCTTAGCTCCCTTGCCATTGTAAAGTTTTCGTCCTCCTTACTCGTCTATTTTGTTTTATTTGTGAATATCCCGACCTTCACACATTCCCAGAGCTCGATCCTATTTTTCTGTATTTCTCAAACATAATCGCATTTATCAATGTGCTTTATCATTCACCCAGTCTCTCGTTCATTCAAGTCTCCCGTATCCCTGCTACTAAATCCTCGGCTGTTTTCTTTGTCAGAAACAACAACAGATATTGAAGCGAAAGCACTCCGCTATTATTTATTGTGTTTCAACAGGAGTAACATTTTGCTTTCGCACCCAGCAGCTGCTCATTGGCGAAGCGATGTTAATTTCAAAGCAAACACTAATTATTTAAACAGAAGTGGCTCGATTTCAGCTACTGAAGGCGAACAACTGACAGCACAAACAAAAAATGCGGCGGTGATCGCGGCACGACAAACATGAACACTGAGACTACCTCCTCGCCAAGACACTTTCTGGGTGGACTGGAATGCACGAGGCGATAGCAAACTATAAGCAATATAAACAAAAGAGAAGAACTGGCGAGTGTTTGAAAAGAGAGAGATAGAAAAAATAAAAAAAAAGGGAGAGAAGCATTGCAGTGGTGGTGAGAGCGACGAAAAATGCGAGGAGTATCTTGTACCTTTATCGCCGTGTAATTACAGGAGCTTGTACTTTGTCCAAAACTCCAGTTGGCTTCTCCAGTATGGCGGCTCAAGGGAAGATGGGGAGAAAGGTTTGTGCGGCGAAGACAATATATATTGGCGAAGACAATATATGTATATTGGCTTTTGACATTTAAACGACTTTCAGGAATGCTGCATCCCAAGATGAGTGCAATAGAACTAGAAAAGTAGAGAGCAGCCAGATAGGTGTACATGAAGTGCCCTTGCATAATGATTCTTGTGATAAAACAACCGCAGCAAATGCCTACGTTGTCTTAATATTACTTTATATTTATTCAATATATATAGATATATTCACCTTATTGTCCTGGTCGTATCCGAACTAAGTCCCATGGAATTACGGCCAAGGTGAATGAAACCACCACGACCACCACCACCACCGAGAGAGAGAGGAAGATGCTTCTTCATAGTATTTAGATACAGAAAAATAAATTATATATATATAAAGGGATATTGACATATTAGGTAAGAAATATCCAAGGAAAAACTTAAAAAAGAAAAGCTAAAAACCTATATACGTATCGCATTTTGCCTCAGACCCGTTCCAATACACTTCTGCTGCCTGCAGGATCAATCGGTGACGGCCGCAAGTCACAGGGCGAGGCCACCCCGCAGGGAAGAAGATGGTTGCTGCACGTGTAAAATAGAGAATACAACACAGTGTAGGAGGGAGGGCAGCTAGGCGAGTGTTTTTGTGGAGGAACATCAGAGGGCATATTTGAAAAGTGAGTTTGGCAGCAACTGTGACACAAAAGCAGGCGCTAAATTCTTTTGCGTTAAAAGCTGGCAGAAGTCGTGAGCAGCTCGCAGCACAGTTTGGCACAGCTTGGCACAGCTTGGCACAGCTCACAGCACAGCTTGGCACAGCTTGGCACAGCTTGGCACAGCTCAATGCACAGCTTGGCACAGCTCACAGCACAGCTTGGCACAGTCTGCACACACTTCAGACCTGCCCTCCAGGTCCTGTTGAACAGGTTTCATGCTCTGGAAAGTGTGACCATGCCTGACACTTTGTATATAAACATATAAACATGTGCTATTCTCAAACTCGGAGGCAGAGAAGAAGAAAGAGATGATGATGATGATGATGATGATGATGATGATGATGATGATGATGATGATGATATAATAATGACGCGCTGCTGCTGCTGATTTATTTTTCTAAAGTGCAGGTTTCCATTACGAAGATGCTTATTTCCCATAAGGAGAAGCTAGATAAGCAGCCACAACAATATGACAAGTAAAAGCTATTGCAAGAAATGGAAGTGTGGTTTGCTAAATCAAAATATGTCAACAAATATCATGTAAAGGTCACAGTGTATTATACTTTGATCCTCTGGACGACAATGAAAAAAGCCTTGCTTGAAAAAGCGAGAGAGAAAGAAAGGAGTGGGAGTGAAAATAGAGAGAAAAAAGGAGGGAAAAATAGAGGAGAAGAAGTAAAGGACAAGAGGAAGAACTAGAGAGGAGAGAGATAAAGAGGAAAGAGAAAAGAAATAGAGAAGGAAGTTCAAGGAAGGATAGGGTGAATGAAAAGAGAAATAGCTAGAGAGAGTAAATAGAGAGAGAAAGTGAGAAGAGATAGTGAAAGAGAGGAGAAAGAACCAGAGAAAGAGAAGATAAAGAAAAAGAAGAGAAAGAGAAAAGTAGAGAGAAGAGAAAGAAAGTGAGAGAAAAGAAAGAGAGGAGACTGAAAGTGAAAGAAAGAGCAAAAAGATAAAAGAAAATAGACAGAGATAGGAAAAAGAAAGGAAAGCAAAAGAAAGGAGAAAGAAAAAGAAAAAAAGAGAGAAAGACGAGAAAAAGAGGCGAGAGAAAACAGAAAAAGATAAAAGAGAGAAAGATACGAGAAAAAGAAAGAGAGGACAGAGAGAAAGAAAGAGAGAGGAAAAAAGACGCTTTCGCATAGTTTGCCCTTCACTGAGGTAAACAAATTCGATCTACAGTCACGTGAAGCAACAAATTCCTGTATCTCACCACAGACGGTAGTCACAACGACCATATAAACAACATCAACCATACCCTAGCAACTGTTGCCATCTGTGTGTCTGCTGTCATCGTCACGTGCAACAGTAAAAACATGGACACGCGGTTCTTGAACAGAACGACAACTTTTAGCACACAAAAATGTCATTTTTCTGCAAGTCCTGGTTGTGGCCAAGAGAATCTTTCCCCAAGTGTTGTGACCACAGTGACATGCAGGGCAAGGACACCACTGTGAGGTAAGGTAAGAGACTCCCTCTTGAAATTAGAAGCACATGCATCTTCCAGTCCTCCAGAGCTTCTATGGACTGGGACCGATGTAGCCTTCAATTTGTTGTCCATCTCTCTCTCATCGACAGGACGAGCGTCGTCCTGGGCTAAATTATTGATAAGATAAAAAAAGGGAAAAAATAAGAAAGGAAGCAATAAGATAAAAAACGAATTTGTTATAAAAAAGAGAGCGAGAGAGAGAGAGAAGCATTCCTGTTCGTACGAACATGCAAACCCCAAGGGGCTGTAAGTCAAAGGCTCTGTCAGTATTCATGTCCGAAATATAAAAAAAAAAATTCAGCTGTGACAAACAATAAAAAATAAGTTGTGCTGTATCTTACAAGTAGAACAAAAATTTCTTTTCATTTTTTTCACTGAATAATGCCGATAGTGGTTCGGTAATTTAAAACCTGTGCACACTAATGCCGTTTTTTAAAAAAATTTTCTATTGGGTATCAGCAGACTCAATCAGATTATTTGTATTGAGACAAAAATCAATGCTTGTTATTTTTCTCGTTTTTACGCATTTAATTCCATGCCAGATTCTTTCCTCCAAAATTCTGAAAACCTTTTTTTTGCCTAGGCGGTTTCTTCCTTCTTCTCCTTTTTTTTTTTTTTTTTTGTCTTTTAGCGATTTTAGGAAAAAAAACTAAACTATGCATTGTGAAGGTGTAACGGGTTTTCTTTCGACAAGTCTTATGCGTTGTGTGGAAAGCATTAAAGTTCTTCTCGTGCACAAGCTCAAATCTGAGAGAGAGAGAGAGTGTGAGAGAAAGGGAGGGAGAAAGCGAGGAGGGGGGAGTGAGCGAGTAGCAGACGACAGCAAATGCACGGGAGGTTTTGCACACGTCACTCAACGGCGCTCCTGTGGGATGCAAGTTGACAGACGCCCTCCAGCTGATGAGGCGGGAAAGTGCTCCATAGTCTTCAACGGTTCTTCTTTTGGTCCCGTTCTGAACTGCTCAGAGGAAATTGGGCGCTGCAGATAATTAGGCTCAGTGGAAGGTGAATGAAGTGTAAGTATGCAGCATGGCTTTGTCCAGGTAATGACAATTAGCTCTGTGTCAGGAATGACAAGAAATGAATTCCGCAGACATCCTTTATTGAGACTAACACGATGAAAGTTATTTTCCGAGCAACGAGCCTAACTCTGATGAGGTATGACTGCGACTAGGTTGTTGAGCTTTTATAAAAACACAACATCATGACATGTTTTGAATATATATTACAAAATGGAAATATAATTATATAATTTCAAAACTGAGTTCATGGAACATGACATCTCTCTAATTATTAATCTATGATAATTACACTTTTTAAAACGAACTTCTGCAGTTATCAGAAATCCTAAGGTTTATCCTTTGTTTACGAGTCCCATTTCTTTTTTTAACACTTGCAAGTTCGGTCAAAGGAAACAATGGATTATAACATTTTAAGGTTTATCTTGTTTATTTATCTGTCGAATATTGGCAATTTCAAAGAAACTATGAATTGAAACTTAACGTTTATCATTTATTGTACATAGAGGCAAAAACATGGCAGGAAATAATGAAAGAAACACTAAAATAAATAAATAAATAAATAAATAAGAAGAATTCTTTTAATCGGAATTTCATTCTTGTATGACATGTAGTTTTCGATTTTGTTTGCTACATCCTACTTCCCAACAAAGACAAACCCATCCACTCACTCACACACAAGTAAACATGCAGGCAGAAACAAAACAGAAGAAAGAAACCATGTCCGAGAGTGTAAATAAAATATTGGAAATCAAAATATCTCTGACAAAAATTATCTTTTCCAACCAAAGGTAAAACTACATGCAACGATCCCCATAACCATCGGCTAGAGGTTTAAAACCGGGTACAGACGTGCAGTCTGGGGTGGTCGTCACATGAATTGTCAAAGCTGTGTTCAGATGATATGTCCGTTTTACTGTCAGACATTTCTGCTTGACTGCAGCATCGTTGTCAATGTTATAAAAATCATCGTAAACCGAAGGTTTATACATGCATTTAATGGTCCTTATCAATGCTCTTCTTATTTTGTTTTCTCGGGAAATTTTCTCTTCTCTTTCTAGCGACTTTGTCTTTCAGACTGGGGCGGGCTTTTTTCTATTTTTTTCTTTTCTTCATGTACTTTTGTCCTAATGTCAACCAGTATTTTTCTTTCTTCTCTGCTTCTCAGTCTCTACTGAATGTGTCTCGTCTGCCTACTCTCACTTTGTCCATAGATGTGAAAGATGACTTATTTCGCGATTACCGTCTAATGGTCTCCACTGTCAGTGTCTGCGGAATTCTCTCTGTTCACATCTTTCAACTTGTACTTTCGTATTAAGATGTAAGAAGTAGAAAAGGGGAGAAGTTGAAGATATCTTCTGAATTCAGAAATCGTTACAGTTCAAAAACTATGCTTTGTATGTTTGGACTCGTCAAACAACGATTGTCAACGTATAACAAAGCTATAATCATGTAGGTTTTTAATTTTAGAAAATTATCTAGAGCTCAGTGACCCAACAGTAAATAAAGTTTTTTTTTCATCTACGGTCATCAAAATCAATCTACCTGTCTGCGTAAAGTATAAAACCAGCAATTTCCATATTTCAAAAACATCATCTGGACAGTCTAAAAAAAAAATTGAAAAACGGAAAATGTGGATCCTATAATCTTTATAAATTAGAGAAAACTCATTTCAGAAATATACATTAAGTCCACTGGATTAATGAACGCATCAATTAAAGAACCACCATTTTGAAATTTATTTCCAGCTTGCATGTTGCACACAATGATCTCCGCGTGGGATTTCCTTCAATATTCATTATTAATTAAGCAATTAAAGTAATTGATATTGACTTTTTTGCATTCAAATGTCCTCAGTTTCGCCAGGAGATCGGACACAGACACTTACAATGGTAAAGTACTTAACCTGATTATTTTTAATTCCACTTCAGGTTATGAAACAGCACACCAGCATGTAAACATGGTTTTTAGTATTTTAAAAAAATGATGTTAGCAGGTGCATAATCTAGTTGTCTTCTGTATAAGAATTATTATGTTCAGCCACCAGATTCGAGCTAGATCACCTTGATTGTTTTTACAATTTAGTTAGCTTGTCTTAAATATTCTGATTTTTATTGTCTGTAGTTATTTGATACTCAAACTTGTAAATATACGTTCGCATGTTCTCTCTCTCTCTCTCTCACACATACAAGGGCAGGGAAATACGGACACAGAGATGGAAATGAAGCTGGGGGTCGGGAGGAAAGGAGAGTGTTTTTTTTTAAATAGACATCATCTCAGCGTGAAGGCGGAGTGATGTATGAGGAACTTAGCAAGTCTCGGTGTTGCGATGGTTCTATGTTGTCGCGAGGAAGATGGAGCTGTTGAGAGGATGCCGTACTCCGGCGTCTGAAGCACATGAATCTTGCAAGTAACAGATCCCGATGTGCTCTGCGGGTCACCCATGCAGAATCGCTGGGTCTGCCCTACCGCGGTTGCCTTGTAGACCCCACGTTTCCCCTCAAATTCTTTTGTAATAAATTTTGAGAAGACTGCACTGGCCTCTGTAATGGACTGTGACCGAGCATCCACCTCCTCTGGACACCAGCCAGCAGAGTTCAAAGAAAATAATATATTATAGCATTCAAGGTTTTTTTTTTTTGGACATCTAAGTGTGCAGATGATTACATACGCACGCACTTACATTTCGTGTGAATTAACCAGCTTGTGTAAAGTTAATTATTATTCATTTCAGTCTGTCTTCAGTAAAACTGCGTAGCTAGATTCATCCATCCATTTATTCATACATTGAACAAGTGACCAATGAACTCCAGCCTCCACCCACACATCCGTCTGACCCTCCTTCCGTCTGTCTAGGGTCACCTCAGCTATTAGTGAGAGAGACAAGGCACTATGGAACATACTGATATCATTCTTATGTGCTTGAATACGCTAAAAGCCAGCCACAGATAAGAGAGAGAGGGAGGAAGGGGAAGAGAGAGAGAGATCTTGGAGACCGAGCAATAGGATGCTAATAAATCATTCGGATGTTCTTTGGCTCGCTTTCACGAGCTGTGACAGGAAGCTTTAGAAGGCCTACATCATCTCCTGGCGCACAGACCACCAAATACTTTCTGTCGTCTGCTTTCATAGAGTTCACTGCGGATGCTGTTACTTGACAAAAGATGACAAAGCGGGGAGGACAATGTCAAGCCTTTCTACATCACCCTGTCACAGAGGCGACAGCTGCCGCTTTGAGGTTCTGCGCATGCGTTTGTAGGCGTGTATCACGTGATCAGATGGATGTTATTTGTTTAGATTTTGGGAAACAGTATTTTGTATTGAACTCAACGCAGTCATCTTACTAAAAAAATACCCTCTACATCTTTAAAACAAACAAACAAACAAACAAACAAACAAAAAAAAGGATAAAAAATAACGATAATAGAGATAATGTTTTTTTAAAACATTGCCTTGGCTTGTCTTATTCGCTGATATTTGTGGGACAAAACAGAATTTTTAATAAATTTTTGCGCAGTTATACTAGAAAAATTTACAAATAATTATAATGGACATTTTCAAAATAATATGCAATACACTTTTGAAAAAGGACAAAACAAGAAAACGATCCGTTGTCACTGGAATATTATTCAAAAGTACAATTTCCATTATAAGTCTTACATTTTTGCTGAACGTCTATCAATTTTGTTATTAATTTTCGATTTAAGATAAACAGGAATCATTTTTCAAGAGAAGACAATTTAGAACAAGACAGCCAAACAACTAAAACTTGCCGATGGAAACCGTTTATGAAGCTAACGGAAGTCGTCCTTAGAAAGATCTACGATCATGTAGCTATTCCCCACTTCCTTCCCCAGGCCTGACAAAAGCCCTGCCGTCGGTTGGCCGGGCTCCCTGCATCAGCAACAATGGATGGATCTGTCATCTTGCCTGAAGACTGATTGTAGAGCAAAGAAGACATCTGTCACTTCCATTGTCCTTCATTCATGAAGTTGTTGAGGTGGACGTATAAAGATTTAAGTGGCTACCAGGCATTCACTTGCGCCATTTTCTTGATGCTGTTTCAATATCATTTCTCTTTTCAAGAAAGAAGGAAGAAAAAAAAGCTAAATCGATTCGTTTTGTATTCCGAACTGCATTCTTGCTGTTTATCACTGCAGGCAGGGAGCTCATTCTGCTGAGTGTTGCGACAAGTTAATGGGGCCTTGTCCAAGTTAATGGGTCCCTGTCGGGGTTAATAGAGCCCTGCTGGAGACAAGAAATATTGGAGATGGGGACATTGCGGGTCAGCGGCTGTCCCTACATATAATCTGCGATCATTTGCGCGTCAAAACGAGTAGAGAGCTGTTGTAGATGTTGAAGCTGGGTATCTGCTGTAATGTTCCCAATGTTTTGTCCTGTCATCTCTTCTGTTTATTCATTTCCATTCTCTGTTCAGTACTAAATGTTTTCACTAATGAGTATTGATTGAAATGCTGAAGGGTCAAATTCCCATAAAATAGAAAAGTCAGATTCGAATTTAAAGTGGTTTAGGATGAGAAATCATATGGATAAGAAACTTGCATGTGCCTTGTAGTCTAATAGTAAGTTAGCTTGTGATTAACAGAATGAAGACAGTTGACTAAAATTTGCTTAACGAAACGAAGACGTTGAAGTAATTCAGATATTCTGCATGTTAATTGGCCAGGAAGATAAAAAAGAAAGAAATGAAGAAGAAATAAAGAAAGAAATTTTCTGAGGCTAGCATTACCAAAAATACATAATCGCTAAAAATACATCTGCTGTTTTCAACTGCAAAGGGTAAAGGTCAATGAAATTCAGGGGCAGGGTACACACATGTATCCGTTTAACCTTTCTTAACGTTTCTGTAGTTTTTGCAGGTCTGCAATCTCTTGGTTGTCCCCAGCCAGTCACAGCTCACACCTACCCTTCTCAGCTTTCCCTTAAAATAGTTTTGTTATAGAACAGAGCACATATTTCTGAACTCTGAAAGGCCAATGAGTATTTAAGTGGCATAATTTGTTCTATTTTTGGATGGGAGGACGTTTATTTTACTAGATAAAATTCTCATTTATCGGGGAAGGATTGGATTCACGCCGAAAAAGAAAGCCAAAAAAATTAGGGCATATTCATAATTTTCTCTCACCCTCATCCCATTAAACTAAAAAGGAAACCCAAAAAGCAGACAAATACACTGAATGTCGAGGTTTGATTTTCTGTGTCTCCTGATATATTTCTGTATGGCTTCAGTCCGAGATTTTAACTATTGTCTGGAACTCGTGAGCAGCTGACATTGTTTTAATCTGATTATCTCTTTTTTTTTTCTTCCTCAGATTTTCGATGATTTTTTAAAATATAAAAAAATAGGGCTGAGAGGACACTTAAGGATCCCACCTGCGTGATCCCCATCCCATTGCAACCCTGACATTTACGTTGTTTTGTAATTTCTGATTTTATTCTGCAGATACCGAACTCCAGCGCTCACTGTGCAAGGCATTATTTGTGAATAAACAAAAAGTGTGGCAATATTGAACATTCTTCAAGGAGTTTGTGCAAACCGATCGAGTTTGCACAACTAAGACTACCAGGCAAGATCGCATTAAAACTAAAGGTCGCGATACCCAACTGGTTTAAGAAAATATATTTCTTGCACCAACATTTAATATTGAATTGTGCATAAGAGGAAGAAGAAATTGATAAATATGTCATGGAGCAAAGTACGAAATAAACATGGAAGAAGCAATCTGTTGGTGCTGGAAGGCATCAAGGCCAGGTACTGATTATTGAGGTGGGTAAGTATGAATATATATTTAGTGTCAGAAAAGTTTGATTGTTCTTTTGTACAAGATGCGTATATAAAATAATAGTACCGAATAAAAGATGAAAACGTTGAACTTGACTCAGAAGGAACTTCAAGTTTGATGTACGAATGTCTGTGTTAACAAAATTTTCCGAAACAAGAAAAAAAAGAAAACCTCAGACAACAATTCAAACAAGACCTTCAAGAAATTTCCCCAAATTAAAAAAATATACAAAACTCTCAAAGAAATACAACATTGAAGTGTTCTGGAAACATTAAAGGTAACGGCTAGAGTGGATATACGAGAAACAGATACACATCGAAAAAGTGGGACACGTGTTCAGACATTTTACAACTGTTTTAAAGTGCCAATGTATCACAAGTACAAGCTGAAATCAGAGGATGTGAACACGAGCTTAGCTGTAGGTGTAAACACTTGAAAAAAAAAATTGGAACCGAAGGGTGTTTCACGTGTAAAATCGTGCAAGCATGCAAGGAAACAAGGCGCAGGATGAAAGGTCTTTAGTGCTAAACATTTCCTGGCGCTGTTCCACTTCAGTTGCCAAACTCCTTAACACATACCGACACCAGTTTTAAAACACAAAAATGCGAGGAAGCTCAGGCATGTGCTCATGGACTGAGTGCCATTTTTTTGTCGAGGTTTACGTTTGTTTGCCTCGTGCACCATGTTTCTTTGTCTTACGAAGAACATCGTCAGCCATCACCACCTCACAGGTACAGAAGATGAATAATTTATTAATTTAGTTGTAAAACACGTTAAAAGAAGAAAAAGAGGCGCAACAACTAAATCACAAACAATTAAATTAATAAAAATTTTGAACAATGCAGACAGAATTTTAAAAAAGTTTAGTAATTAAAGGAAGAGGCCTATTACATCGATCGAGAAAATTAAACGGGTAAATAAGAAAAGAAAATGGCAACAACAAATACAGTTCACTCACGAAAAAATCCTAACAGAAATGAAAAACATTAAATTGATAGAAGATAGAGCAATACAAAAAAAAAAAAAAAAAAAAAATGCTTGTGCGAAAACACGAAGTTAGTGAGCAGCGAAGGAGACAATGTCAATGAATACGAATGGTTACTCATGTGAAGAATTCTGAAGGAAACTATCTTTGAAAGGACTGGTCCTCTCAGATAACGCAAATTCACTTTGCTGTCAGGACTGGAGGAGGAAACTTAGTGTCCTATGAGCAGTATTCAAAACGGCATTAGGAGGAGTGATTTCCTGATCAGACGGCCTGATCCCCCGTCTGCAGATGGCTGGGCGTTCAATAAGGCTATTTATACATGGCAGTACTGATCGGTCTGAGGTAGCCTCGTTACCAACGATACCACACAGTCATGGACGATGCTGCTGCTGAGCCAAGCACAGCTGGGGAGGATGTAGGAGTGGGATGGAGGTAAAGAACGGTTCTCAACATGTTGCTGGATGACTTTTTGGTAAAAGCCAGGGAGGAGAGGGGATGGGGATGGAGTTCTGATGCAACTGTGCAACGGTCCTGCTTCCTTTATTCGTCTTGCATTATAACATGAAAAGGGTTTGCCACTCACTCGGCCTCCTTACCGACAATTACCTTTTCCTGTAAGGGAAAAGAGGCTTACAAGTAGGCTGCCTTTGTTCAGGAAATTAGTTCAAGAGAGGTCCTGTGAAGCATGTAAAAAAAGAGGGTAGATTAGTGGTACAGAAAATGAGTTCAAGGATCAGTTGGAGAGTGAGCGAGGAGTGGATTAGCAGGTAATATTAAATGAAACAAAAAGCCTCAGAAGTTCCCTTTCACCTCTTCCAACAACCATTCACCAAAAATAAAAAAATAAACACCAGCAATAAGGATTGGAGATAAAAAGGCTCACGTGTTCTTTGATGTGGAAAAGTTAAATGTAAAAGCAAGGCGCAGTCATCATCATAATCATCGTTTTTTTTTTCTTCTGAAACGAAATCTTATAATTATCCACGAAAAAGTTGTACTCTTGTGCTGAAAGGCGGTAAAAAACATTTGTTTTAAAGCTAAACAGTTACTTAAAGCTTCACACCCCAGACTGCTTTCTGACGATTTTTATCAAGAGGATAGCAGAATTTTTCCGAAGATACATCGCATAAAAGTGCTTTTTGTGTAGCTTGGATACCAAAGACAAGAAATCAGCCCACGTGCAACGGATTGTAAGGATTTTCAAGAAATTACCGATGATCACACTGATGAATGTGTGACTAGGGCAACTTAATCAAAAGTTAACCATGTATACAAACATTTGTAAACAATATTCAGTTATTGGACATTTAAAATATTCGGTTAAGAAAGGCCTTTAAGTAACGTAGCTATGACTGAAGTCCTTGATCTTTAAATGCTATGTCGTATAAGGTTTTTGATTTAGCCCCCGACTTCTCAACAATATTTAGTGACATCCGTATTTCGATCGAATCGTTAACAGAAAAAATAAACGATTAATATCGATAGAACCATTGCTTTTCTGGAACCTTCTGATCGCATCTGTACCTGAGACCAAGCTGAGTTGTCGTGGTAGATGGAAGACTTTCTTTGAACAAGTCGTTTATAAGGCTATTTCCTAGGATGTCCGTTCGTGACATTCCATTTTGCTTCCTTGTCCATTGGGACACTCGAATACATACATCCTTCAGTCCCTGTCTGCCCGCCCATTCATTCGTCAAATCTTCTCTTGGTGTCTCTCCTTCTTTTGATATTCCTTCAGTGTTTCCGTCCCTCGCCGTCTTGTACGATTAGGTCTGCTGACAGTTACAGTTCCCGACTGCACTCGAGTCATCTTCCCTAAGTGGAGGTTGTCAAGCATTGCCGACATTGTCCGATGTTTGACTTTCTCATTGTCTTCCTTCACTTCTACTTTTTGATGAATTCATCCATGTTCAGCAGCACCAGCTAACCCAACCGTCCACAATCCCTTCAATTCACACGCCATGCGCAATAGAAGTGTGAGTTACATCCCTTGCCTTCCTCCTGAGTGCTTTCCCCTATCGCCCTGCTCCCATCTACAGTGTCTCTAACCCACAGGAGGCTTTCGAACCTTTTCGAGCAGAAATTCCTTTCTCTTCGTTTGTCCCCACCCAAGTGATTGCTCGTAGTTTGATGCGGAAGAGCAATAACGTTTTCCAAACTCCAAGGGGGAGGAAATTGCGGTCCTCTCCTTCTGACTCTCGGAGACCCAGAGTTTGAATGTGGGGGTCAGATACAGGGGTTACAAACTGTAGCACGTTTCGCGGCCATGAGCACGAAAGCGGGATCTGATCACGAACTGACGTCATCTAGAACCAAACTTATCGTTAAACCATCATCTTCCTCACGTGACCTGCCTGGCCTACTCAATTTCTAAAATGGCGCCGACTTGGCTTAGCGGAAGGCGACTGTGCGTGCATGTGTGTGTTGGGGGAGGAAGAAGATGAGCATGCGATTACTGTTCGACTTGTGTAGCGAAGTATTAGAATGGAGAGAGATTCTGGATGTATCAGATTTCAAGATTGCACGGAAAAGATTTTTTTTTTATCTGTAAAAATATTATTTTTGAAAACATCTGTGTATGTGTAGTAAATCCTCTTTTGTGTGCTGCCAGGTCGTGTATCCGTTAGTAAGATCAGATATGGTGAAAAATATATTAAGTAGGATGTTCTGACTTGGAGGTATCCGTGATCTTGCCTACCGTACTTTTTAATTACTCTAATATTTAGGAAAACTGTAGATACTGTTTTCAGCATTCATGGCAGTCACCTATGTACTCATAGTATCCTACTCAGAATAATGACAAAACCAAAGATGAAAGACTTATTTATCGGTAACATTGAATCAGATATGTTGTGTGAAACAATAAAGTTTTTCAAAAGAATTAAATGTCTAAATTATTACACTGTGCATACAGTATTTTAATTTACTTTTCACTCCTGAATATCTAAGCTAAAATGTAACAATAAGCCTCACAAATCCTCTGGATTGTATTACTCATGATTATTAGCAAGTGGTCTGGAACAGTGTCCATAAGTGACAATCACAAATTCTCACTTAGTATCATTATTATTAAATATTAAATACGTGTCGGCGTTGTAATATTTGTTTGAACAGAACAAGATACTGATTCGCATGGACAGTTCTAAAATCACAGTCATATAAATTTCTCTGCGGAGGTAATAAAACTGAATTGTATATTAGCTGTCTATCTTTACATCCACTTGCTTGTCCAACTTTCGTCGTTATTTATTTAGAAAATTTCGTCCAGAGGTCGATTTTCAGCGAACAGGTCGCCAAGCCTGATAAGCTCTGGTCCCCCGGTCCCTCCGGGCGCTGCTCATGTCTGTGACGGGAAGATGTTCTCAGTCTGCTCTGGGCCGTCCGGAAAACCTCCGCACGTGCCGTCCAGTCCTCCACAAGCGAGGGCAGGCTTACCTTCATCGGGTGGTGCGTGCCATGCCAGACCTCGCTGGCCCCAAGCAGGAAGAACTCGACGAGTCGCAACAGAAGGCAGAGGAGAGATGTGGCTGACAACCAAGAGGCTGAAATGTCTGCAGAATGTAAAGCACTGAGCTTGCAGGCATGGAGTGATTAAGTTTTCGGCGAGGTATTAACAGAAAGTTGAAGATAATTGGAATTATGTATTATGAGTAACTCAGTTGTGTTTCATTTCCTGATCAGATTTGTAACCTGCTGTCTTCTGGACAAAAGAAGAATGGCAAGATGTTTGTTGGCTTTGCCCTATAGCGAAAGGGAATGTTGAAGTTTTTTTTCTTTGAAGTATAGTCTCGATCCGTTACATTGAGTAAGACAAGGTTTATTCATTACCCACTGGGACTTAGAAAAAAATAAAATGCAAATTAAAAACTAAGAAATAATAAAATCATGCAAAACAAGGAAAGCGAGGTTATTGAACTATCTCATTTTCAAGAATGCTACCCACTAATGTCGGACCAAAAACAGGCATTCGAATCAGTTCGTGGTTAATGAACTGTTTCATTAATTTTTTTATTTTAACTGAAAAAAAAACAATTACCGTTCCTTCCCATCAAACTTCACTGACAGCAACTGAGAATAACTGAACAAAACAGTCGAAACAAAGAAAGAAAGGAAAAAAAAGACAAACCTACATAAAAATTAAACAATTCTGGTGGATATTTTTTTTTGACGCCCCTGAAATTGTCTGAACTACCCGTCTGCTGGTATTCTGTTGCGGGTGCGCCAGATCCTGATATTTTGGTAGATAGCAATCTCTTTGTACAGGAGAGAAAGCCTCGCGCTTTAATCAACAGTCGCAGATAGGAGCAAGCTCCATCCTTGAGTCGTCTCTTCACGTTCCGATACAAATCAATCACCACCACAGCCCGTGGCAGCCAACCGGCGCTGTATCGCTTTAAAGTGCTTTAAGTGCTTGCGGCGAAATAAACGAAGCGAGGAAAAAAAAAATAAACAAACAGAATGTTCACTTCTCCATCTTCAGCGCCGATGCGCAGTGGAGATACTGAGTCTGGGAAGAAAGCAAAGCTGGATATTTTCAGAAGCAGTTGTGAAAAATGTCAAAACGAACTCCAACCATAGAAATATGATCGCTCCTTCATGCTTTCTGGATTCATAGATCTTCGGTTGCCTTTTCAGTTCATATTGAAAATAATAATAAAAAACGGGTTTAAACAACAGACAGCAAACGGGTGATTAATTCTATTCATGGCCGTGTTGTGACAACAGAACGAGTATCGTGACAGTAGCGTTCATTATAAAATAGTTATGTTTTTCCTGATAATGTTATGATGAAGGTGTAAAATAAAAATAAAATTACTCAGATATGCAAAAGATCAATGACTCATAATTTATGCATTGTGGAAACAAAGGACAGTTATGATTCGACATGTCCACTGAACCAGTTCTAGGGTTTAGAAGTTGAAGCATGTGGTTTTGTAACTTTAATATTTTTTAAAAATAAACCTTCCAGTAAAATCTTGAAAAGGGTATTAGAAAAACTATTCTCAGCATTCAAGTTTGAATAGAAAAAAGTGCAGGAAGGTCAAAGACTTGATGAAAGTCAATAGCTTGTCCACAAAGTCATTCTGACAGGCCGTCCTCTCTGGCAACAACTCAAAAAAAGAGTGACATCTGGGACTTTTTGGACAAGAACCTGTCTCCAAGAAGACATCTCTTCAGGGACTAACTCAGACGTTTTCTTCTTCCTTTATTTTGTCCCAAAATGGGGCTAACACATTGACGTGGAGTATTTCTTTAGTCCTCTCCCTGTGAATCCCTTTCATCCCTCACAATGTCGTGTACACCTGCCACTTCCTCTGTCTAGCTAACGTCCACAGACTTGAGGGAACGAAGTCCCCAACTGACGGTGCCAATCAAACACACCCACATTTATCTCAAGAAAACAAGCTGTTTCGTTGAAACTGAAGGAACATCTTTTAAGTTGCTTTTCCCGGGTGTAAATTTTTCACTACGAAAAAATAAATCTCTTCCTGTCGTCTTTAAGTTATTTTATCAGTCTTTTTGGATGTCTGATTGACAGTAACCATTTGCAAGGCTTCTGTAGCATCTTATTCGCACCACAGCGCCCCTCACCATCCCAGACAGCCATTCTCTGCACTCTCTTGCTCAAGCAACCACTCACTTTCGCAAGCACGCACCAACTCATTACTCCACCGGCTCTGTTAATTGGTCTAGACATTTCTTTTACTAGCCTTCATAAAAGGCCTTCCTTTCTTTGAGCTCCGTTCATCGACGTTGAGCTCAGTCTCAACTCCGCCGTGTTTTCTTCTGTTCTGCATCTCCCTACCCGACTATTTCTTCCCCACCCTCCTTACCTGGCCTGGATGCTAGCAGTCTGCTAGCCATGTATTCATCTGAGAGCAGATCAGTGGAATGTCTCAGCTGGTATCAATGTATCAGGAATGTGGTCACGCTAGCTGTGCCCTGGACCTTCCTCCCTTTGGTCCAACAGGCTCAGCCCGAAACTAGAGTGTCATGATATGGCATCTAAAAATGGTCGGCATTTGTTGACAAGACTGACAGACTCGATCGAAGGCAGCGCATTAGCAGAATGATTCCCGTGTTTAGAGGCAGGCTGATTGATCCACACCACATAGAACAACTTAATGATGAATTCAGCGGGTAGGGCAGGCTTTTATGATCAATGATGCAAATCATTCAAGGCACTATTTTTGAGGTATTTTCTTCCCGACTATTTTTTTTCTTTTTCGGGAAAATGTCATTCGTTGCTAGAATCACCTGTAACAGGTCTTGCCACTGGGTACACCGAAACTTCTCTATTTTTGGTTACTTGCTGTGAAATTGGAGCCTGATGCATGACTGATAGGTCGCAAGTGATGCGTACGTAAACAGTGTAGTTGACAATTTGCAGGTGGGAAATTCGATACAAGAAGGCTTAATTTACTGGTATAAAATGTCTCACTGAAGATTCTTATTAAGAGGACAAATATAGATAAACATTTGATGCAGTGTGGCAACAAAATTTTCTTCCGACAGCTAAGTTAAAACTTTGCAAAACTTGGTCAAAGGTTTGTCCTGTAGAAGGGTATTCAGTAAATTTTACACATGCGCACTTCGAACTTTGTCATGGCAATGAACTACTTCCAGCTTTCCTCGGAAAAGTGGTTGTGAACAACAACAACAACAACAACAACAACAACAACAACAACAACAACAACAACAACAACAACAACAACAACAACAACAACAACAACAACAACAACAACAACAACACGCATGCAAGCATTTTGTCAGCGATGCCATGTTTTGCACGTGCATTCTTGCCTCTCAAGAACAGCCCTTACAACATGATTTGACGCATGCGTGCCACACACAGCTATTATTTAATTGGGTGTGCACAGCGGGTAGGACACACAGCCAGCCTGGCAGAAGACGGCACCATCTATCCCAAGCCATACAAGACAGCGTCAAGAATAGAATGGCATCCATTTCATGGCCAGCCGAGCACGTGACAAATACTGAATGAGACGGGAGTTAGGTGGCTCGTAATCACTAAACTACATCGTCTCCACCAGCTTGGTACAGCAGCAGCGACGGTGTAGATCTTCGTGCCAGATCATTGTAACCCACCCTTCCCGTCCCCGACAATCAACCGTCTCCCCCCTCACCCCTTCCACATCCTGGTTTCGTGTCTGGCCGGCCGGTAGTCCTGCCTACAGGGGCACAGAAACCATTCTCATAGAGAATTAATCTCAGGATTTGTTTTGCTGGTGTTACAAACTCTCTGTGGCCGTTACAAAGCAAAGTTTCTGTATTGTCCAGAGATGAGAAACCAAACCGATTTTGGTCTGTTCGCAATTCGAAGAGATGAAAGGCTTCTCTGTCAGGCTGTTTCAAAGGTTGTTTGTCTAGGGCTCCGCCAACAACGAGGTTGACAGAGAGTGATACAAAATGCCAACAAATTTTTTTAAAGACTAACAAACGAAACTGATTTCCACGGATGTACAGTAAAATATGCGTCTGTGTTTCAAAGTGTTTTAGCTGCCCATGCATGATTGCGTGTCGTCTGCCGCGGTGAAACAATTTATAGAACACTTTTTGTTTCTGTTTTTGTTTTTGTCAAGACTGACATCATCAAGCTTTTTTAAAGTTCACCTTTACTTTTTTTTTCGTTGTTTAATTCCAGGCGCACAATTTTTGTTTGACCCAACAGGGACAAAATGGAAGAGCAAAGTTTTAAACCTTGTAACCGCTGTTTTCCTAAAATAAAGAACACCAGTAATAGTCTATGCAAACATTTAAAATGTATTTTGTATGTATTTTCTGTTGCACTTGCGTCTGTGTAAATAAATTTATGTAAATGAGACAGCGAGGGCTTGGTGTGTGTGTGGGCGGGTGGCGGGGAAGACACTATTGTGAATTGGAATGGAAAGGCTTGGGAACATTTGCGTGCATTTTCCGAGTTCAAAATTAAACCAGTACTTATAAATTAGCTGTGTTTCCAGCTTCACCAAAATAGAAGGCCACTGGGCATAACGTGCAGACAGAACTATCGAGGAGAACATAAAAACATTACCTCTACATTCTGACACCACGAACATATTGATCAAGCGAAGGACGAATTCTCCAGGGAGGCTACTGCTGTTGCTTGGCGTTTTCATGGCATGTTGTTGAGTTTATAGACACGAAAAGACTTTTGCAAACGAAATCGTAACCTACAAGGTACTTGACCACGTTTCTTTAATCGGTATTTCTTCGGCTCTTGTCTGCTCGACAGTGCATCGTGTGCTTAACTTTTTTCAGTAATTATACTTTGAGGAGGAAGAGGATGCTTCTTGTCCCTTGTCTGTCAAAAATGTTGCAGGTCTTTTCAGCAAGATGGCATGTAGCAAACATTTGAACTGGCGGATGTTCAAAAGGAGAGAGGGCAGATATTTAATTTACATCAGGGACTTATGAAACGACAGAAAATGAAGAAGAAATGGAAAACTTAATCTTTTAGATAAGAGAAGTTTTTTCAGAATGGTATCTCTGTCTTTCTGACTGCCTGTCTGTATTCCAGCCTCTCTCCCTTAAGAGCGCTTAAATATATTTTTCGTTGTCATACTTTAATTTTCATATTAATTAAAAGATCTGAGCAACAATTAATTAGCATCATCTTGATCCAAATGTTCATAAATTGAAGAAAAAAGGAAAACCGAGGATTAAAAGAGAACCAAAGAGGAAGACAGAAGACTGTCAGATGATGATCATGATGATGATGATGATGATGATGATGATGATGATGAGGATGATGACGACGACAACGACGACAACGACCAAGAGTTTATCCTCTACCTAAAGCCATTTTTCTACAAATTATCCACAGACTTCTTTGGCACTATGGCATCGACTTGCCCGCCGATTGTTCTAGAAGCCGTTGTCTTGAAATGGAGCATGACCTCGGAGCAGCATCTCATCACATCGAAGTTATACCGACTAGAGAACACAGAGAACGCGTTCTTCCTGTCCAACAAATGGGGCTAATATTCCGGCTTCTTCCTCGAAACGCAATAAGAGAGTAAGACTATTATTTATTAGAAAAAAATGTACTACACCAAGCCAATATTTTAAAAGTGATGTAAGCTGTTCATGGTCTACAGTACCTGTGAGTGCTAACTCATCCGCTCTCCACGATGTCACCGAGGTTGGCTTCTGACAATGTTTACAATCCAAGTGTGATGGGTTTACAGGACTTTTGGTGTTAAATGGAGCTACGAGTAACTCTTCTGAGGAAAAAGTCTTATTCACGGTACTGAAATCTTAGGATGCCAAGACCCAGACCACTCTATAACCTTGTACAAAAACATTTGAAGTGAACTCTCTCTTTTTTTTTTCACTTCACAGACTCATCGATCGAAATGGTGACAAAACTACTTTCTCTTTAGGTTTGAGCGTACTGCCTTCGGAATCGTGGCTGTCTCCCTTTCATCGCCGTCGTCTATAACCGTTCTACCCCACTACCCCTCTATGTCTCTTTCTATTTTTCTCCACCCACCACATCTCTTGCCATAGATTTCAGACCAAGCGTCAAAGACCAGCGGTTGTAAGGTATCAGGGGAGGAAAGATGGTGGCTGATTATAGTCATCGAGCTTCGGCTGGACAGAGCAGAAGAGTAGAGAGTTTCAGGAGTTACCGGAGCGCGGCTGTCTGGCCACCATAGTCCAGATGCGTGCGGGGAGGAAACACGATGTGTGTCCGTGTCACGGCCCACGACATCCACACGAGATGGCGGTGTACATGCCTACAATGGTCTATCAGAAGCCCAGAGAGCTGAGGAAAAAGATTCCAACGGTTTCTCTAAAGATACGCAACGGATTTGTAATCTCGGCTTGCATAATGGAGCTTTTGAGAGCAGATGAATCGAAATTGAAAGATCTTTCACGAGTCCTTTGCGGCTCGCCGTCACTGAAGGATGATATCATTACTCTGCTACCATCGATTCGTGAGATTTCGAGAGTTCATTTCCGGTCAGGGCACGAGCATGAGTTGATACATGCTCAACCCAGAGCCACCCCATGGATAATGACCTTCAATGAGCAATCTTGTCACCGAGGGGCAGACAACGATGGGACCTAATGCATATTCTCCAGGAAGCGTTCACAGTTTGGGGTAGTGAATCCGATGCGGGAGAAAACTACAATCTCGAAAGTAATAAATAAAAAAATGAAAACTTAGAAGGAATCAAGGAGATGTCAGGAGCTGTGATAGCGTATGATTGCCTCGCGTGATAATTCTCCGCCTGATTCAGCAGAAGGGAAATTACAATTTCGATCTGTGTTGGCAATGAAACTCATCACACCATGCCCGCGGTGCAGACGTCCAGGGCCGCACTTTTTAGGGTTCTAAAAGATGTCTTGGTAGGGACATAAATGTTTGACGGACATTGCACTTCTAGAAACTCCGATGAAAAGGAAAGAAAGTGTGTGTGTGTGGAGAAACACAGAAGGCTTTTCCCTATTTTATTCATCAGAGATCCTAGTTCTTATTAACTAAATGAGGTTTAAAATTCTTTTTCTGACAGAGTAATTCGCCTCTATGAAATAAGAAACGTGGATTCTCGCTATTTGTTTAATTCCCTCAGGAGGGATGATTGAGTGTTTGTGAGCGTGCGCACGCGCGTGTGTGAAAACATGTTGAAATCTCGCCGGATACTGAGAGGTCAAGGTAATTACTCTTTACACCGGACACGTCCTTCATTTGCCTAACGACTGTCGTTTTTATTTAGCTTTGGATGAGTGGAAGTTACATCAGACTGGACGAATTTTTCTTGGTGCTATGGCAGTTTCTTAACGCACCCAAACTGATGGACATTGCCTGAGGGCAAACCGCAGGAGTGACATGAAAGTTGATGATGGAGGCGAAAGAGAGAAGACTCAAGATCCAAATTCTTTATTGTCAGGCCATTGGCCCTTACAATGGGATTCATTACCTTTCCTGTACCAGGGCTGACATGCCATTAGATTACTGAAAGTATTATAGTATACGCAATATTACACCCCATACATTGATTTAAACATAGCAAACAAGTTTATGAAATGGAAAAGTAGCATTCTCTTACAGTAAATCTGTCACTAGTTATGCATTATATCTAAGAGTTTATCAAAATTATGCTGTACAATAACAGTGGAAGAAATAACTGATTCCGCTCACCAATAGACCAACGGTTATTCATAATTAAAATAGAAACATAATTTAGCCAATATTTTTTCATGTCTAAGCTTGGGTAACACTTAACATGCACAAGCTTTGATAACACCCAACAGTTCATACTTTGATGACTTCCATTATGAGGATGCGGTTTCAGTTTTATCTTCTTGTTTACGGCTAGCGGCCGCTTTTATGGAAAAACAAATACCAGTGGATTGTATTTATTCAAGGGTAGGATGTAAAAGCATACGACCGTGATTATATTATGCTTAATTGTTGATGCAGTACTTTGATGCCATGTCACTTGTTTTTCCACAAAATGAGAAAGTTATTTTATTCGAGGTGACCAGCAACGTATTGCAACCCTGGGACCGAAGTCATTCGAGTTGCTCTGGAACATACTCATATGTCTATTATTTTTTTGTCATAAATGGCGAAGGAAAGAAGACGATAACAAAAACTCATTCAATTTTGTGATGTGATTTTTCTTCAGTAAGGTCTTTCTAAAAACTCTGACTGTATAGAGGCGCGGGATGAAAATTTCTTACAGAGAAATCTGGACGAATAAAGATGCTTGTTAGTTAACATGAAGTCTACTGATTTTTTCTCTTCGTCTAGCAATGATTATAGAGCCTTTAACATTATACAGATTATAAGAAAAGCTTTTGTAATAGAGTTTATGACCGAAGGAAATGAATTCATTCAAACATACCCTAATTCGCACGGGTAGAATGTTATCAGTGTAGACAGACCTTTGTTGCGCATTTCAGCTCGGGTATTTTCGTCCCTGGAAAAAGAAACAAAATAACAATAACTGTTCTATAGAAAGCACTGTTGTGGACAGGAAAACCACGCATGCGCGTCGTACCTGTTCCGGCGCATGGAATGGCAGTCCTTGTCTTCGTCTCTCATTGCATTCACGCATGATATTTTGTACATGCTACTCTGTTTCTCTTTCTCTCTCTGTGTGTGGGTGGGTGTACGTGTGTGTGGGTGAGTGAGTGCATGTGCACAAGATGCAGTTGTTATGCGTAAGCAGATTCAGGAACCATTCCTACGTCATCGACCCTTCCACCATCGGCTTACTCTCAACTCAGCTGAGCTGTCATCCGGGTGAACTCGGTGATCTTCGGTCGTGGGTTATTTATAGTTCTGAGCATTGGCCTGTCTAGACCAATAAGTGTTGAGATCCATGCCGTGAAACTTGCTGGAGGACAAGGTAAAGATGGACGGCACCAGGTCTGGTCTGTGCTCTGGCCACTCACGCGGATGTTGCTCGCGTGTTCGCATGACCGGATACACGCCGGCAGACAATCTCGGTCACTTGATGTCGAGGGTCAATGTGTCTCATTGCTCACCTTTTTTGCTTTAATAAAAAAAGGTATTGGTGGAAGTGGGGAGGAGAAAGCTTCAGGTGTTTCATCCTCTTATCGATGCACGCATGCGCAAAGTGTCATGCCAGCAGCAGGTAACGTGAGAATAAGAACAGCTTACGAAGAGAGTAACAACATGCACGGAATTGAGCCAACCAGTCAGCCAGTCAGCTCAACCCATTCCAAACAAACCACAGAACATGCAAACAGGCACGGATGGATGACGTCATCAAACAAGGGGGGGGAAGGCGGGTAGGGAGATGACCACCCGACCCATTCATCGATTTTAGAAGGAGAATTTGCATTCCTTCATCACAAACGAAAAATTGCAGCCTTCTGCCATCAAACTACTCATCATTCCCCCCTAAACTTCTTCTCTCCCACCCCCTCCAATCCTCATTTCCAGTCACTCGACACGGACCTGAAGGCGCTGAGAGGTCGTGGCTTGATTTGCAAGACCAGCGGTTCACGGGGTCATCGGTTAGTCACAGCTCACTAGCTACATTTTCAAACAGCACGCGCAAGCGGCATGCAAAACGTTCGCGCCCTCACGAGCCGCTGTTCGCTGCTGCATCAGATGATGCTGTTTGTCAGGGGAAGGAATTTTCCCCCACCTTCCTCTAAGCCCACCCGCTCGCCCACACGCACGACACCCATCCGTTGCCTCCTTCCACATCTCAATCTTCATAAAGAACATTTAGCAAGGGTTTTCACGTTCTGAAATGCATATGGCGGATTGCCTGAATCTAATTCCGGTGTTACATGGGATATAACGAGATTGAGGCTGATTGTCAATATTTGCATTTTGTTCAGCGAAGGAAGAGGGTAGGGGTGTGAAGGGAATTCTACAGACACACTAAAAACACATGTGCCACGGACTTTGGCCGCAAATCCCTGGTTAAGTGGCACAACACTTGTTTCAAAAGAAGAAGAAGGAGAAGAAGAAGAAAAAAGAAGAAGAGAAAAAGAGAAGAAAAGAAGAAAAGTTTACACATCATCGGACTTTACGAGGCGTTTTTCTGAGACAAGATATTTGTTCGTTTCAGTGTTTGCATCAATCTCTAGTATTCAAGTGAACATAACGCATTCTCAACGATCTGTCTTGGAAACCACATCAGACCAAGTGAAAGGGTGGAATCAAGCTGCCAGGAGTGCACTGCACTTGCAATGGACTCAGAGGAGAGTAAACAGAACAGAGATCGCACTAAATATTCTTGTCACACAATCATACATCTTCACAGAGTGTGCGACTTTCAGAACGACAGCTGTTTGGTAAGCTTGTATCCGAAAGCGAGATCCATGCCAAAACCGGGTACAGTGGTGGTGGTGGCTGCAATTCAAAAAAAACAAAAAACAAAAGCGGTGAATATTAAAGCGTTCGAAAGCACGAAAGATAAAAAATTGCTGGCACGGAATGTCAGCTCCAGAACTGACGGCTTGTTTTAAGACACTTGATTATCTCCTCCTCACGAAGACAATTGAGCACTTCGATTGCTTCCCATTCCGAGCGCCATCCTGGCACACGATTTTCGGGCGCCTGGCATGTTTTGTGGGTCTCTCCACCACCACCTCAGTTCTACCCCCTTCTTCGTTCCACTAAATATTTGTGAATGCAGTGCGCAGAGAAAGTCAAGAGTGTGAGTACATCTGTCCTTCAGATGCAGATGTAAGGGAGGTAAGTTCACCGAATGCTTTGACTTGGAATCAAGCATGGAGCCTGAAAAAACTTATCGGTCAAGCCAGTCAAGCTCATAACCTTTTGTCCTGTTTGTGACCCTACTTCGGGACATAACAATGAGGTGAGACCCAAACCTATTTCTTTCTCATCTGTCTTTTCACTTTATCGTTACAATCTTCATCCAGAAGGGCCAAGTAACTGGTTGCCCCTTTAATGTTATTTTAATTCTTTCTCTACATTTAACACAGAGCCAGCAGGCATTGATGACGAGACAACAACTGCAACAGCAAAGTACGGTAATATTAATTTTGGGGATTTCGATTTTTTAATGATGAGAGCGACAGTGAAGCTCGTTATGTGAACATACTCATTTCACTATTAGCTCAAAGCCTGCCAAAAAAAAATAAAAAAAAAAAATCATGGCTCTGTGTTAAAAAAAAATTCTGAGTGTAGAGATGTTGACAGAGATGTTGGAACGTTAAAATCCGATTTGTTTGTTATGAAGCAGAAGACGTAGTATTTTTTTATAGTTTTTTTTTTAACCCACAAACAATTTCCTTTTGTAAGAAACATAGGCGTTCAATGCAGAGTTTAGATTCTTGAGAATAATTGCGAGCAAATTATAAAAAGAAAAATCCTTGACAAAACCATTGTGTTTCTATCAGAAAAAACTGAATCTTTCTGGTAAGAATAAAAAGTTCTTTCAGGTATCTTTGAAATCTAATAAAATGTATCAAAAATCGATGTTACAACTAATCTTGTTGAAAGAACTCGGTTAAAATAATAGGACGAGTATTTTTTTTTTCTACGGAATCCTGGTTACACATGTCTCTCGCAATGTTCTAAAATTGCCCACCTGGCTAAATCAGCGCAGATTATGAAAGGTGGGCTGAGCAAGAACTGACAAAAAAAAAAAACAAAAACAAAAAAAACAAAAACCAAAAAACAACAACAACAACAACACCACAGTAAAAAACAACCACAAAGTTTCCCAAGAAGACCGAAACACACGGGGATAGTGTTCTATGAAGAAGTAGAGGAGATGCATTTTATTGACATGTTGCTTTGGCATAATAAATATCCTTGATATGATAGATATCCTAGAGCTGCTACTGAAGTCTTTTTCTCGCTACCAAGCATCAAGAGTTTGAAGTAAGCTCGGGTTCTACGGGTAGATGGCACAACCATGACGTCAGACATGCCATGCATACCCTGTCTCATTAACCAGTCATTTTGTCCTCCTCCTACACGCTCCACTCGTCTAGAGTAATGCAAGCCTACTTGTCAGCCCTCTACAGGGAAGCCGAGAGGTGGCCATGAACAAATGCACTCTGCTGGGGGTTCGGAGCTCACAGCCAAGTGACAATAAAACCGCCACGTCGACAGAGAGAAAGGTGCAGGCATAATGTGCAATTGTCCATTATAATGCTTTGGTCTAGTCGTGCGATGGAGGCCCTGTTTTGGGAAATAAATAATTTATTTCTCGTTTTCTCTTTCCCCCTTTTCATGACCCAGCCGGCATGACTTCATCGCTGCTTTGTTTAAGGCTTCTCATTTTCGTTAATTGAAAATGATTTTATTTTCGGCCGCTTGCTACATCCACTCAACTGAATCATTTTTTTTTTTTACTTCAGGCACTTTTTGGAGTGGTGTGACCTAACACCTGAGGTGCTGTTCATGTCTGTCGAACATGGAGTTAAATGAATGTACCAGACAACCCTGCCTTGCCAGTGGGACTACATTGAGGAATAGTCAGCCTTCGGGGTAGTGGGGATTAGTTCTACCTTGGATATGTATAGGTGGATTGCTGTCTGTCTGCCAAGACCAACGCTTAGCCTCTTGCGAAGTTCTCCGCTGTTAGTCTCGGCGAGCCTCAACAAAGAATAAATAAACCGGAAGCTTTGTCGGCTCAAGCCTCGTTTTAGCAGTTAATCTGAAATGTGAATAAACCGGAAGCTTTGTAGCCTCACATGCCTCGTTTTCGTAGTTAACTGGAAAAAAAATTGTCTGCCAGGAGTCCATAGTATACAAGTTCGTGGTTTTACCTATTTCTGTAGATGTTTACCTTTGTCCACCACGGAAGCCAGCACGATTAATACAAAACACCAAAAGAAAATTAAATGCGGTTCTGTTGTTCTCAAGTAGTAACAAGGAATAAACTAACATTGTGTTTAACATTTAAAAAATTTCCCCGGAGAAATTCGGACAGGTGTGTGTGTGTACGCGCACGTGTGCAGTCTTGTCAGGGGAGGCAACTTCATGTGAAAAGCAACAACATAACCGAGTGATCTTCCCACTGACGACGTAGATATGCTTAAAGAAAATCAATTATAATTATTTCGTCAGATTATGAACAGGGACATAGTGAGAAAGAGAATAAAACTTTTCCATGATCGCCACAGTGCTTGAGAGAGCGAAAGAAAGAGAGAGAGAGAGAGAGAGAGAGAGAGAGCGTCTATCAAACAATTTCTTTAAAAACAAAGCATTTTCACGCACTGAGACATCCTCTTGAAGTCCTTATCAATGGTCGTGTTGTCCAGCAGGTGAATATTCCATCTACTGCTGCTTGAACACAATTCTCACCACTATATCTACATCGAGAAAAAGCAAACCATTCACGCAGCTGGGGGCCGAAGTGAAAGTGATCTTCCTCTTATTAAAACTGCAGGACATTTACAGCAGGCTCAGCAGCTAAATCCTTTTGTGATTGCTAGCTTTTGGCTCTCCTTCCTTCATTTCTTTTTTCTTTCTTTCTTTCTTTCTTTCTTCCTTCTTTCTTTCTTCCTTTCATTCTTTCTTTCTTTCTTTGTGTGGAGAAACATTTTTTGTTCAAGAATAAATGAAGTTGGCAGTCAGAATTTTGAAAACAAAAAAATACCTCAAAACTGTTTTCGTTCCTGTCAGGAAATGTTAATAGGGGGAGACGACGTCGCTGTATTTTTTAAATTGATCGTCAGTAACCGGAAGTAAATTTGCCATTTTCTCTCTCAACACTGACATAGAAGTGGCTATACATGTTTTTGTTTTTATGTTTAACTGGAGCCAGTCTTTACTTTCATTTTCTATTTTTGCTTACCTGCGTCAAACAGCGCAACATTTATTTTCATATCTTATCATCTCTTTGGAAGAGCGTAGCTTTTATTTGATATATCGTGTGAGCTTACGGGGATGTCAATATGTAGCTCTTATTTTTGTATCTTTTACCTTGATCTCAAAGTGCCTCATTTATTATTTATTTCCAGAAAAGCGAATATTGTTTTAGTCAAGCGATGATGGACAGACGCATATCTCTACCGAGGTTAATTGTATTTTAAATCGACATTTTTTGATCACTAAAATAACAGTTTCTTTCTGTTCGATCTGCTCTTGCTTATTTCCATAGTTTTGTACAGTTAGCAAATGTGTAAACCCCTCTGTGTGTGTGTGTGCGTGCGCGCTTAATTGTCCATTTTAATTAGACAATTATATAAAAATTGTCAGTCAGTACCATATTTAACATTAAGAAAAGACAGGCGTATAAAAGGTAAAGGATTCCATTGACTGGAACTGCAGGGAAGAAACGTGGTTCACCGTGACTAGATCATGGCAAGTGGATGGCGGCGCCCAACCCTCTCCTTCCATTGTCTTTATATTCCAGATTAATCAGGTGAACATTCTTGAGAAGAAGCTGCTTTTTGGGCAGGTTTTCTTTGGCTGTCTTCCACTTTTCTCCCCCCTTCCACTTTTCTCCCCCCTGCAACCGGAGACTACAATGTTAGAATCAATGTCAATGCCAAAAAGGTCCTGGATCATAGAAGGGATGATGTTCTTCATTTCTTTACAGAGTTATGCAAGCACCAAGATCTTCTGGAAGAGCAGACACAAAATTGTCTATTACCTTACCTTCTAAGAAATGGTTACTTTAGTAAGCTTATTATTTAAAATTTCCAGAGTTTATTCCTAACTTCCTATTCAAGCTTACAGCAAAAGACAATTGTACATATTAATACCATGTTGAAAACAAAACAAAACAAAACAACAACAAAAAAAACAACAACAAAAAAAACAAAACAAACAAACAAACAAAAAAAACTTCATGACAATAGCCCCAAACGTTTTGCAACACTCTTTATTGCCATTGATTTAGCTTAGACATGTTTGAAATATACTCGAGGCAATCTCCCTCAACTTGAAACCTTGCGGCAGCGATAAACATGAGGAGATAATCTTCCTTTTGTATATCCTCGTTCCCCCTAAAAACAAAGCAAATAAATTTTGTTATCATCCTATTAGTCCTCTCACAAAATTATATGATAAATTACCAGCTCGGAAAGAAAACAGAGCAATACAAAAACATTTGTGAAAGCCTCGTATTTGTAGACCGCAGAAGTTTATTGCAGGCCTTGAAATTGAAAATCGATTTTCTGTCGACTGATCGAGTTTCTTAAATGTTTCCGTCATTACATAATTATCCACACCACAAATATGGTGTCCAAAATAGATCCTTCCCACACCTGAATCACCTGCCGTGGTTATAAAGGTCAAAGGGGGAACACATCTTTATCACGTCCTTCGACATTAACCTTAGTGTTTGTTAAACTACTGAATAGAACAAACAAACAAATCAACCAACCAACCATCAACCAAAAAAACAAACAAAGGTACGTATACTAAAATAACAATCATAAACACAGTTCCAGACAATGTATATATCGCAGCCGTAGTTTAAAACTCAGCATGGTGTCACATGACGAGATGGAGAATGTCCTAATGGAGCAGCACCATGTTCACCACACTCAGCTGTAGGTCGTGGTCAAGTTGATACCCGCTTTTTTTTTTCCCTCCTGTGGGTCTGCTGTGGGTAGAGGCTGACGATGTAAGCGGCTGGCAGGCAAGTCACAAATCACAAAATAGCCGGTAGGGGAGGATAAACTGCCGAGCCGGCGTGGCATCGAATCCAGGGGGGCCATATTTGCTGGGCAAACAGGGAAAGACAGCTCGTACTAACCTGACACCTACGCGCGGCCGCCATGCCCGGATGTTTGGGCCTGTGGCTCAAGAGACGTAATTCACCAAGCCTTTAATGTCATACACCCGGACTCGTGTGCAAATCGAAGGCTCCAGTGCTTCCCCATTATTGTTATTACGAGAAGTACACTCAGCTTTCACAGAACTAGAGGGTGATGGTGGTATTAGGGGGCGTGATACCAAGGGAAGGAATATTTTGCGTATTCCGTTTCGTTACATGTGCTGAAATGGAATTGAATTCTTTTTGAAGTTCCAATCTTCAAAATGTAAAAATATAAAAAAAAAAAATCAAAAAAAAAAAAAAAAAAAAAATCAAAAAAAAAATCAAGGAATAAAACAAAAACAAAACAAACAACCCCTAAACAATCAAGCAAAGAAACAAAGAGAAATTAAAGATCAGGCACAAATAATCCAGTCACCACAGTTGATGAGTTAAGTCTAGTTCTCCATAGTAACGACTACTAGCTTACTTCCCTTTCTGTTTCTCAGTATGTCGTATACTCGCCTTTTGTGTCCTGCTGTATGGACAACATTAATAAAAGTTAACCAAAGAAACCAACAAAAAAAAAACCCACACCAAACCACAAGAAAAACATAAAGCAGGTATGTTATGAACAATTTTATAATCAACCAATCTAAGAGAGAAAGTAAAAAGCAGCTAAATAGTTATATCACAACATCTGATTAAATGTGTAACCAAGCAAGAGAATAGAAGAAAACTATATAAAACCAGCAGTTCTTACAGTAGGTCACTTACTGAGTTACAAGAAAGAAAGAAAAAAAGAAGAGAAGGAGAGATAGAGAGAGAGCAAAGAGCAAAGAACAAAGAATAAGCAAAGGTGAAACAGGAATAAATACATAGAAGGAGGAAGGCAGGTATATAGTCACAAAGCAAGTAAGATGTCTTTCGTCGGTACCCCATGACTCCTTGACTCCTCCACCAAGTCTGTTTACCTCCCAACCAGATATTGGCTTCATATGCTGGAGGACTAATGCATTTACGAAGATTGTCAAGATGCCCTTGGCTAGGAAGCAGCGGAAGTGAACAAAGAGGCAAAAGGAGATCTTCTCAAAGTAGGAGGGGAATTGATTGCAGAGTAACAAAAATATTCCTTTGCTCCACTAGCTTCCTGCGAAAATGGTCCGCCATGTAAATTGTTGTCTGAAGAAACATTCAGACAGGCATAACGGGGAATCGATTGGCAAGGCCTCTGTACGGGAATCAGAAAATCGAACTCTTCGATATGCATTGCAAGTTCTTGTTATTATCAAGGAATTAGTCTGACTTCTGCTCAATGTCCTTCTGTGGTGCTTAGGGAATTAAACCAAGAGGTCACTATGATAGCAGCTTCTGCATCTCCCTCAGCAACTACTGAGCTGTGCTGCTCGAAGAACACTTATTGGAAACAGCTGTGTTGACAATGTTAATTTAGTGATGGGATATTGGCAGCCATGCCACAGGACAAGGTTATTGAAATCAGATTCTGTATGTTTAAATTTAAAACTAATTATTGTTAAAGATTTGGAGTTTTCAAAATCCAATTCGTAACAGCTAAATTTTTTACAATACTATTTTCTAACCTTCTATTATTTCTAATCTTTTTTCATCTTTCTTTCCTTCCTTCTTTCTTTCTTTCTTTCTTCATAATCAGCTGCATTAAAGTTGTTTCAACAAATGAGGCTTAACTCAAACACCATTAAGATTATTACTATTGAGCTTAAGGTTTTAAGAATATTGTTCACAGCATTTAGAAAAAGGAAATGAGGTGCGGGAAAGAAATATTTAAGCTTTGAACCGTCTGTTGAATGTCCCGCGTACCACACAAAACATCGTCCTCTGCATATTCACAGGACAATAGACAACATCTTTTAATTTCCCGTTGTACCCAATTCTGTGGACGATAACAAAAAAAGAAAACAAACTAAATGTAAAAACATGAAATTCTCTGCACTGAATCTCACACCCAGCCATCAAGCGCAAACACACGCGCACACACGCACGTGCGAATGAAAACGCAGGGGAAAAAGAAGTGATGAGTAAATTAACGAAAAAGGCTTAAAAGAGCACGCGCGCCCACGAGTATGCATGCTAATGACGGCCAAAGCCACCGGCCTGAAGCTTTTCTTTCATGAAAGAGTCCCGTTATTGTTGTGTTGTCTTTTGTTTTCTCCTGGGAGCGGGTGGTCGGAACTGTTCCGTGAATTCCATCAATTACACGCAACGGCACAAACGGCTGAAGGTTTGTTACCGTGTTACAAGACGAAACTATGAAGCAAGACACTTCACGCACGGAGGCACACAAACAGCACGGACTGGTTGCGTGATGCAATCATGCCGAATCGGCGCGCGCAGGCATTCAAGCAGGAGGAAATGGCTGCATGCTTACACAGACACCACCAGCACCATCCTCCTCCCAACCTTCACTGCATCCGCGTGGTTGCGGCCGTCTGCCACCGACACACGCAAGCAGGTTGCCGTTTCAGTCATTATTATTAAAAATGGTTGCGTGGGTGATTCTTGTTTGTTATCATGGTGACATGTATGTGAAGGAATTTATAAAATACGGTAAAATGAAGTAAAATAAAAATTCGAACTGGTAGCTTTTAAAAGTTAATGTTACATAAAGTGATTGTGACTTCCGGATTGATGCATCGGTGTTTATTATTCAGTATGGATATATGCATGTTGATTGGTCAACTACCTTCTTCGCCTTTTTCCTTTTTCTGTTTTTTTTTCTTCTGTTTTGTCGTTGTTGTCTTCGTCTTCAGTATACTGATTTTTTTTTTAAAACTATCTGCCGCTTGGTTTCGTAAAAATACCTCTGCTAAAACTGAAGAAGTAATCTTGTGCAATCCTATTTAATGTCCTATATTGATTTTGTCTTTCTTTTCTTTGGTGTATTGAATTTTAAAATACTGTTTTAAGTACCCAGCTGTATCTGCAAGAAACAAAATCTAACGCAGCTGCAAACTCTGGAAAGGAAATTCTCGGACACTAACTATTATTTATCATCTCTGCCCTTCTTTCAAGACAAAGAACTAGTCCACCCGAAGACAATAATTTTCCTGGCGCCAGTGGACGTAATCTTCTGGCAAACACTAATTCGTAAACCGCACTAATCTTATTTAATATTTATTTTTCGCGATATTGTGCCCTGAAAAATGAGGATAAAATAACTACCGGCGAAATTGATTTGAGAAACACAGAAAACTGTATTAGTAGATCCTTGAATTTGTTTTGTCCACAGACGTTGACTGGAGATTAAGGCTCGGACAAATCTCGGCCTTGGGAACGCCGTAAAGAAAGATAACTCTCCGCACTTATGGGGCTGCAGCCCAAGAGTTGTCTGCCTCAAGCCTTCTTTAACGACCGTCCACAGCAGGAAGTTTACATTGCTTTTACTTGTAAGTGGTTTGTTCTCCAAATGTTTAGTTTTAACATCGACTGTGGCGTCTTTCACGAAGGCTTCAGTGAACTATTGTTGTGCAGCGCTGTGCGGCTGTCGTTCTCCTCTCTGCAGCATAAATGAAAAAAATCGACCTGATCGTCTGCTCCCAGTAAATGTGTTTTTTTTTTTTAATCGTGCCATCTTCATGCATGTCAGCTGTTAATATCATAAAATCCTTTGCCCTGTCTTGATAGTACTGTAGTAAAGGCGATATTCTCGCAAGTTAGGGTTCCGGTGTTCGATGCCTGTGTGGCGCAGCACACATTATTTAGCTGACCAGCTGCTGAATGTGTGCGCGTGATCTTGGGGAAGGAAAGGACGCAAGGGAGAAAAGATGGGCACCATCCTTAAAAATTGGTGACCCTGGCATAAACATTTCTCTAACATTTGATCTTTTTGAGCTAGATGTCAGGTACAACCACAAGCAGAAATACTGCACGTGATCGTCTATTCATTATGACTATAAAAACACAATATGGCCTGTATATGTACATACAAATGATGTTTAAATTATGCCGTTCATAAAAATATAAAGCAAGGAGTTACTAAATATCATAAGCTAGAAGGCACAGACTGAACAGTAGTTTAAAATATTCTTAATCCTTAAAAATGTTCAACAAGCTATGGTGTTAAAGGGTAGTCGATTTATTTTATTTTTCTTTGCTCAGTAGGGTGGAGATTTGATGCTGTTTCTCTGTTTTGTTTAAATGTGAGTATATATATATACTGGATTAATCTTACTGTTGATCTGTTATGGAAAGGGGTCACTAAACTAGGTTAATAATATGAATATAAATTGATTTCTTTTTATTTTTCTGAATACTAAAAATAAGTGACTATACGTTATCTTGGGTTAAAGCTGATTTCTAAAGCTACAATGTCTCCCTTGGATGATCTATATCTTGATCGATATGCAGCAGACACATTATTTTATTTTTAATTTTAAGGAGACTAAACTTTTTTGGATTCATAAAGGATAAAAAAAGTAATTTATTTTTATGACTCTTGCCTTTTCTTAAACTTTTTTTAAAATGAAGGTTTCTTTAAAAAAATCTGTGATTTTGCTAATGCTAATAGTTTTTAGGAAAGGAGAATCAACCCTGACAAATTTTGACTTCTTGAAAATGGTTATTTATATCTTGCACGGAAAAGGATTGAAAGAGTGATTATTTTTCTGCAGCCTGTACAAAAAATGTTTTGAACCATTATAGTTTTATAAATATCCAATCCCAATAATAAACCTTGCTTATCACAAGCAAACACCAACAGAAAAAAAACAAAAACTAAACAAGCTAATCAAGTATGCAGACAAGCAGAGAAACAACAACAAAAGTCACTCACTCACATACACAAACAAACAAAAGGGTAAGGAAAACTAAAAGACAAAGCAAAAACCTATGACAAAGGACCAAACCTAAAAGGAGAACAATGCTTCAAAGAATGTAGTTGTCGCCATAACACCTGTCTCGCCAATAACAGACCTCACTAAGCACAAATTACCTTGAAACATCGTCCAGTCTTTCACTGTAGATTAGTTTGTTCGAAAATACTTTGCTTCTAAATGTGAAGGCAATGAATTAGAGGAAAATGGTGATTGGAGAAAGCAAGTAAGTTTGAAAAGCCCACTTACAATGATGGTCTGGGATGAAAATAGGGCACGGTGGAAACCTAGCTATTTGTTCTAGGTTATTCCACTAGTGAAGACATAATTTCTTTGCCAGACTGCCATACCTCATTTCGATAGGCCCATGTAGACGGTATACTCTCATTCAACAGTTTAGTAGTGAAGACAGATTGCCAAAGGCCATCAGAGGTATTCGTGGTATCAACGACTTTCAGAAGTAATCTTTTTTGGAAGCTTTTTAGGAGTTTGATCTCTATTATGTGAACTATCAAATGTTCCTGTATAGTCAGTGTTTGCTTTCTTTAACTGCAGTAAATGGTCAATGTTGCTCTCTTGGCAGAAAAAATATTGTGTAATTAAATTCCTTGTCGGACTAATTGAAGTCTGTATTATATTTCAAAGTAAGAAATAACTTTGTAGTCTGTAACTGCCTTATGGTAAATATGATCTTATAACTCATTTTCTGTTCATGTTTCAGTTCTATGAACAAATTTATAATAGAAATGGAAATTACTTTGGTAGTGTTCTTTGACACGAAAATATAAATCAATTTTATTATATTATATACCTACCAACCCGGTGACAGATGGAACCCCACACTTTTAACGATCACTCCTTGCCTTACAGGAAAAAAATTTGTCGATTGGCAGTATAATTTCGATTTCATACAAGATAATTCATGAGTAACCATACATCATTTTGTCCCTTCGCTCGTTCGTCCTGTCGACTCGACTGTTTGTCTGTCTGTCCATTCTGCCCACAGCTTTATCTCCTTTCCCAATAAATCTTGCCTCCTTCGTCCTCTTTCCACTTCTCTTTCTTCTTCCGCTCTTGACCAGGCCTTACCCTTGGCTCAGGATGTTGAAGAGGACTGTAAGTGTTGGTCCCAGACATGACCATATTGACGATGGCGACCTTAGAAACAGCGCAAACAGCGGACCCTATCACTTAGCCGTCATCATGTTGGCGCAGTCTTAGAGGAGATCTTACCAACAGCCCTTCAGCCCCGCGGTGACATCGTAAACCTCGGATTATTGATCTCAGGCCTTTCCAGGGTCTGATCGTTACTTGACCAGTGGCAAGTCTCAAAATATAATCTTTCCATTGCCCTTGGCTTGTTCTGATACGCTGAGACTGTGCAAAAAATATTCCAAGAAGCACCAGAGCAGAAGGACGATGAGCGCCGACAATATTTTTCTGGCTCAAAGAGAACAACAATTAATTATATTAATAATAAGTTAATAATAACTAAAAGTCTGTATACAGAATAAAGCCATTATATTAACAAAATTGGTAAGGAGTGTTAACAAGCAACAGTATTTTTTTAAAGCAAATAATCAGGTGAATAAATAAATAATACATTTGTATAGCGCTTTTTTCCAGCATCAGCTTATTATAGTTTCCCCAGGCATGCAAGCACATCCCATTAATTTATAATATAATAATTAAAAATATATTAATTAATTACAGCTAGCAAATAAACGGAACTATTACAATGACTCACAATATTTTTAATCATTTACCAGAGTGAACTAAGATCTTTACTTCTTTTTGTTAATTAACTAGAAAAAAGAGAAATTAATTTAGAGGGGCAACGAACACAGCGTGGGTAGAGGATGGTGCTTGGTCCTACACAAGTAATAAATCACTAAAATCACTGATTCTCTCTCTCTTTACATTGTTTACCAAAGCTAGTCGAAGATAAACAAAGCTACTCATCGTCTGCCAGTCTTGAAGGGAGGAAAGTCATGAATCTCTTGTCTGAGCTCCGAGCAAACAATAACATTTTTCAGTCAAACGTGAGCTGTGTTTGCTTCACGTGTTGATTTACCCCAGTTCCCAGGCGGTTCTGGTTGTTGCAGGACTGCCTGCCTTAGAAACCTTCAGCTGTCTGCTCGTAAGAAGACAACGATATCGTGCGTTAGGTATTGACTTGTAATCTCGGGTCGGAGCAGGACAGGGCAGATTAATTTCGGATCAGCTTATCCGCAAGTTTTGGTAGCCACGAAAGATTCCCTGTGGCAGGGTTCTCGATAAAGTGGACAAAGATAGGATGGTGTGCATGCCCATGGTCTCATCGATCATTGTAAGTGATCCTTCACGGTTCGTTACAAAGTGAGTTTGATCGATGAAGCTCAGAGACAGTACAGTTGTACATGACAATACATGGATGTCAAACATGCGATTGCAGTGACTGATCCCACTACACCCGGTACTTTAGTAGTGAATAAATTATTTAAAGTGTTATTGAAGTGCACACATTTTTGTAATGTTTTGGTAAAACTCAGTTCTATAGAATATTTTTCAAATCTGGGTAAGTACTTCTTCCATTTCCGTTCTCGGGACACACGCTTACAAACATCTCCGTGTACAGAAATAATTCACCACCACAGGGTTCAACCAGTTGGAAAGCTGAAAAACATATGTTAGCTAAGAGTAGGTGTGTACAAACGTGACCTCAGGAGTTTGACCTTTTTTGTGCATGACGATTGGTAGTTGGAGTGCTGCATGATGACTGGTAATTGGAGTGTATCCTGAGAACAGAAAATCAGACGCTAGTGTTTACCCAAATTTGGGAAAATAGTGCCTGACACTTTCCCCAATTATTTGCAAAATAGAAATTGCTTCCAACTAGTCCTTTAACTAGTTCAAGAAATTCCTCCACCCACCCAAAATGCATCAATATCGTCCCAGCTGCATTCATGTCATATCTCGTGGTCTCATATTAACTTCATCTCTGTTTATTATATTAACCTCTTGCCTATTTCGTTAGTTTTTATCCTCCCTTCTATTACACTAACCTCATCCTGTGTAGGCCAGGACGACCATCCATTTGTATTAGGCTGGCGTCTATATCGTTTCGCTTTACTGTCTTCGACCTGCCGAAGCTCCAGAGATTCGGCGATACACTAGTATGCTCTTTGCGCGGAGTTAAGCCCTTGGGTCTTTCTCAGAAGAGTAGTCTGGGTTCATTCTACATCACGCAAAGTGCTGAGCGGTTTTACCACGGCAACAACCTTCCACACAGTCCAAATAAGGACCGGCATTTGTGTACCAGGATTTCACGTCTGGGGTATGTACAGCAATGAACATAATATTGATGTCCTGAAACATGCTACTACCATCAAATCCTGATGTAATAATTAAGAACTTTTTGAGTTTTGACAAGAAATAAAAGCTGTTTCATTTGAACTTTTCATACAACTGGATTAGAGACACATTTTGGGGGCTAAGACACAAATCTTTCAAACGTTGTCAGTAAGGTCTTACCCACTAGGGCTAGGAAAAAAATGTTGGTCATAGCTTCGCTTCATCCCAAAAGTGTAAAAATGATATAAGAAATCCAAGCGGAACACAAAAAAGCTGAGCCGGTAGGTGTTTAACTGTTTCACATAGAAGACGTTGAGAAATAAAAGATGGTTCGGCCCCAAAGACTGGGAACCACTACCACAGTTCTTGACACTTCCATAAATGTGAGCTGTGAAGTCATCAAAGACTTTCGGTAGTTAATGACTTGGGGGTATCGCGAGGTCGGGTTACAGTAAGTGTAAGCACTGTCGGACACTGACAGTAACTTTCAACGCTATTTTCCACACCGACCTCAAATCAGTGCTTTGTTCCCCTCGCCGGGCCTAGTGTCGTTTTTATGACCACTAGGTCTGGCATGGTCTTGCGATAAGATAAAGTCAATACTGGTATAAGAACTCTTTAATCGCCTCTCAGTAATTTTCTCCTTTCCAATCCAAGCCAGTGTTCACGGTCTAGCCCCGATTTTATTATTCCACCCTCAGCAAAACCTCCCTCGTCTTTATCCTTAAAGAAGTCTAGTCTAATTTTATTCTGGCAAAAACAACTCCTTTTTATTCATCCATCCATCTATTCATGCATTCGTTCAGTACTTACATACACATCGGTGCAGTAATAGTTTTTCATGTTACTTTCAGCTTCTTGTAGTAGTCTGGCGAGACAGACTTGGTCACAGTGGGTGGCTGGACCATTAAAAGACAGACCTTTGATCCATCGCCCTCACAAAGGCGTCTCTCAAGTTTTAAAATAGAAACAATGTGTGTTCCTACCTTGAAGAATATAAGGATCATTAAAGTTAAAAATAGAAGTTATGTGCACTATTATGGACCAGCGTGATTTTTGTCTCAAGACATCAGAAACCTCTTTTGCAGGACTCATTACTACAACATTACATTAATTTGACAGAACTGTAGAGTGAAAATGTACTTTATTAGTAAAGGTGAATGAAAATGTACTCCCTGTCATGTGGTAATTATGTTCTTGCCAACATGTTTGCCTTGAAGTCAGAAAAGGACCAGGGCTTAAAGTAATAGACCTGCGACCACAACCACCTACAGCCTCTTCGACAAGCCGACATACTGTGATCTTTGATCTTAAGGTGAAGAATGATGAATGTAAGCTGAATTGTGTTTACTGCTTGATTACTGCCTTCTCATGTGTCTTTTTCTTATGGTTCTTTTGAACGATATGATAAAATAAGATAAATCTTCTCGTAACGCATTGGTCGGTGTGGAGTGAGGTGCTAGAGACCGCATTTCCCCAGAGCCATCTTTTGATGAGATGGTGTCAATCTCTTCTATCTGGCTACATTTCTCTTTTCAAACTTAGGTACCCACTCAGGAATATGGATGTCTGGAGGAGAGCATGCTGCACAACACGGGTAGTGTGCGTGTGTACGATCTAATCTACCCCGTCCACTATGAAATTATTAGTCAATACAAAAGAAAACTGCATTTCGCGATATCTTAATAGTTTACAAATATTTTTGATATTGTTGCAGTGCAATAGTTAAACAAAATCAGACACACTACTGCGTTGTTCTTGTGTGGCCTTATAGGTACAAGACACTTCCCATGAGGCTTGTTCATCCTGTGAACGTCCATGGGCACTTTTAATCAAGTAGAAGTCGTCGCAGACAGGCACAGGAACAAAAGGGATCACATGCTTACATAGGTCAAAATCTGTCTGAGACTTGGATAGTAGAGAGTGGCGAATGCTTAGAGATATAAAGGTAAGGATCGATGGACCAGCCTGCATCCAAGCAGATACAAGGAGACAAGAGGAGTCACACCGACTGCTTCTTTCTCTGCTCGCTAACATCTCATTTTTTCTCACATCTCATCTTCCTCTTCCCACCACAGCGTTGACTTGGGGCACAACCACCACACTATTCACTACTACCACCACTACTACCACCACAGCGGTCACCATCAACACTACCACGACTGCCCCCTCCGACCGATGCAATCATCAAAGGTCGCATATCCACGACACCACGCTTCAGTTTTAGCCATTTCTTCTTCATTTCCTCCCGTTCGCTTCCCCATAACCTGCCTTTGCTGGAAGCTGACCACCTAGTCGGTCAAGGGAATGAGGTCTGAAAACTATACCCACGGGGGGAAAAAACGAATCACGAAATTCAGCAAAGGCCTTCGCAGGCAGAAGGATATAGCTCCTGATATGACAAGAACGATTCCAAGTCGGCAGCCCTCGTCTCCTCCTGGTGTCTGGGCCAGGAGCACCACAGGTCCCAGAGGTGTTTCCTATTTCTGGTTTAATTTTTACTTGAATAGAAAGACCGGCTAGAATGGATGGACTCATTCTACTTCCGGCTGCCCCGAGTTTACTCGCGTTTTGACCAGGAGACAAGATCACGACATTTCCGGTCGTAGAAGAGCCTAGAGGTACACGACTGGCCAGGAATTTTTGCTAAAAAACCACGTGAGCTAACAGGAGAAGAATTGTTGTAGTAAAGCCCAGACAGCTAAGAGGTAATGTGTAAAGAGATCAAAAATACTTGTGAATTGTAAGGGATTGGGAGAAGCAGGAGGGGAAGTTAGTTTTAGTAATTTTAGTCACCTGACGGTGTGTGTCGGGATCGGGCAAGCATGGGACTACAAAAGAATTGACAGGTAACCACACCAGAAAATCGGAGTGACCACATATCTCAACAGGTAAAGTAAAATTCTTTTCAGTTGTTGAAGACAGCTTTTTATTTTAATTAAGTCTGAGACCGCATCTCGAGTTTTTTTCCTTTCTCTCAAGTTCCATGCATCTTACAGCATCCTTTGACCGGTCTTCGAATTTTCTCCCTTCATCTTTTCCTTCTTTCTTAAGCACCTTCCTCCATAAAATGCTCTGAAGGGTAAAAATAAGTCTACTCTTTGACTCACTGATGTCCTAAATATAAAAAGAGGGCTATCGCAAGAAACAAACAAAATAGGATGCCCACATATGGATATTTCCATGCAGTGACAGTCTACATGGCAACTGAGAGAAAGAGATCGAAGTGAGGAGACACTTCATGTCCTTGACCCTATTACGCGTCAAATCGAATGTCTAGGCACGTACCGCCGAGGTAATAAAAAATTCCATACAGTGAAAAAATACGTGAGAAAATAATACACAGTACTACCCAAAAAGAAATAGAAAGAAAGTGAGGCAGACAGAATAGACAAGAGAGAAAGAACACGGGAAAAATACAGAGAAACAGATAGAAGGACTCGGAGACATAAAAACAGACAGACAGACAGACAGACAGACAGACAGACAGACAGACGGACGGACAGACAGACAGACAGACAGACAGACAGACAGACAGACAGACAGACAGACAGACAGACAGACAGACAGACAGACAGACAGACAGACAGACAGACAGACAGACAGACAGACAGAGTGATCTAAAGAGAAAAAAAAAGAGACGGAGAAAGAAGGGCAGAGATACAGGTGAGAAGAGAGAGAGAGAGAAAAATGAAAATATCATTAATTTTTAATTGTACAATTATGGATGATGATGATGCTGATGCTGATGCTGATGCTGATGATGATGATGATGATCGTCATCGTCGTCGTCAATAGATGGCCGTAGACAATAGTAGATAACCAGGTATGCATTGTAACTTCTCTTCTTTTCTAGAACCAGTCCAGTTTATGAAGAACAATTTTTATTCAACGCCGAAGAAAAGGTTAAAGTTAACAGTAAAGACTAAACAATTCCAAGACCTCGAATTCCTGCTGAGAATAAAGAATTTAAGACAAAGACGTACAGCGAGTTTAAGGGGGAAAAAATCCCGAAAGGCTGCACATAATTTTCATGAATTGACAGTTTACGGCAAGACGCCGCACAAATCTATCCCAGGAAACCGAATTTCTAACTCAGTGTCTGGAAAAAAAATAAGCCATCGACAGACTAACCCAGTTTCGAACGCCAGCCGCTGCTGTTTGTGGTCCATCGCAGTGATCGGATTCTCTGGGGTCTCAGCCATTGATCCAGCCTCTGTCTCTTGAGAGTGTCAGCAGACAATGTTGTTGACAGGCTCCGATAAGAAAGGTCTTATACGCTGGAAGCCAGAGCCAGGGAAGGTTTCCTCAGAAACTTCTAGAAGGGGAAGGGGAGTACAGTGCTGGAATATCCATATATACGCTACATATGCCATGGCGAAGATGATGAATGAGGATATTTCAATAGTTGGGATGAAAATGTGACAAATATGGCAGGAAATGACAGCTTTAAAAAAAAGAAGAGAAAAACTTATTTCGAATGACTTGTTGTTGTAGGAACCGATGGTTAGAATGTTCACGAAGAATCTCATTGCTTCCCTCCTCGTTTTTACTTAACTCCCCCAACATCTCTTTGTTGAGGTTGGGATGGAAGTTGATTTACTTGCATGAATGTGGATTAGAATTTGGTGTTCAAGAAATGATCGAGCGTTTAGCTACTGCCATGAGTATGATGTAGTTTCGAGAAGATGGCCGACATACACTTAGTACAGAGGTGAAGAGTTAAAACAGCAAAAACACAAACGATTTGTTTTAGGGACTAAACTGGAACTGAAATTTTTAATACATTACGTGGTGTATTTTGCAGCACTAACATTACTAACATTACCAGATCACTTCAAACTATACCCGTGCAATAAGTAAAGAAACCGTGCTTTAAGTGCGAAGAAAACCTCTCTCCATCAAACTAAGCCAGATGAAAGAAGTTCTAGTAGGTGTTGTCTGCAGGATAATGATAAATCACACCTGCAAAACACTGAAAAGACTTTCGTCAAAAATTTGACAAGCAGAACCAAGATATGTCAATGGAAGTCTGAGATAATGCAAAGCTCGACTATTCGACCCACACCTCAAACAGTCTCGTTGCCAAAGAGAGAAGAGAGAGAGAGAAAGAAAAGCGAATCCCATCCTCACTATCAAGTAAAGACACTTTGATTATCGGATGCTTTCTTATCAGTTCCTTCTCTTTTGTTTGCCTCTTTAACCATCCGAAGAACAGAAAACAAGCTGCAGTAGAAACGGGGCAGGCGTTGGCGAGGATTGGGAGGAGGTGGGGAGAGGAGCCGTTGAAAGGGGGAGGAGGAGGGTCGGTGCAAGGGGGTGTGAAAGCACGTTCTGTTTGCTCTCGCCAAAAGCTTTTCATGGCTATGGAAGCAGCCTGGATGTGCTCATGCTGCAAAACCTGTTTTCTGAAAGCTCCCTGTTGTTTGAGTCGAAACTCAAATCCCAACGCTTGCTGAATTATTAAATATTTGGAATGAAACAGAGCCAACAGCGCGGCCAGTGCGGATCGAAAAGATACTGAAGAGAAAAGAGGGCTTAACGAAGAAGATAAGGGATATTAATTAAAAATGATTTTCTTCTTGTTAAGGATTGTATCATTTCCTTCGGGTACTTGTGCTGCTTCAATTTTTAAAATCTTTTTCAACTTAAATTTGTATCTGAGATTTTAATGGGACATCTCTATCATTTTTATCTTCCTTCTGTCAATATATATATATATATCTGCTTTTTTATTTCCATGCAGAAATATTTATTAATAAGAATTCGGTATTGAGTCGTATTGAGGAAAGAATGATTATAGGCTGAACTAATGAAATATGGAAATGTTTAAGTTACAGATATTATAAAAATGTAAGATATAAATATATCACCCCAGAAGTGAAAGAAGAGATATCAGAGGCAGAAAGGGACAGTAATCGAGAGACAGAGACAGTGTAATAGACAGAGACGAAAGGAGAACAAGAAGAGAGAAACACATGTATGCACACTTTCAGACAATTTCACACACATTCACACCAACATAACAGCAGACATAACGTACACAGTAGATTTCCATCGTAAGCGTACATAAACGAAAACTCACGTGCACACGCGCGCGCACACACTCACACAAACACATTCTCTCTCTCATACACACATTCTTTCTCTTTCTCTCTTGCAGGCACACACGCACTCACATTCTCTCTCTTCTTCTTTCTCTCATACATACACAGTCTTTCTCTGTCTCTCTCTTGCACGCACACACACACACGCACGCACTCATACATACATGCATGCACTTATTCACACTATAATTATTTTCTCTCCCCGATCATTGCAGGTCTCAGGAAACTCCTTTAATATTCATAGAAAGGCCTGACAATAAATGATGAGGACTCGAATTAGTTTTAATCTAGTCACGGAAGGACACACAAGGAACAATTCCAAATGAAAATTTGTTGGAGATCAAGGTCGCTTGTCCTTGCCTCCTGCAAAACGAGCCTCCAGTTGCTCCTGTGGCGAAACGAGGGCGGAACTCTTAAGAGGAAATCAATGTGAATGTTTTTTTTATGTCTGTGTCATGAATCATATTATACATTGATGTGAGCTGACTGCGTGTGTGCAATACATCACAACATTCATCCATGAGTTTCCTCACAGCTTGTGTCGAAGACCACGTCTATGTGGGATGACTGTATGTCAGAGGTAGATGGATGTTTTATGACCACATCTGTCTCAGATGAGATAATGCCTTAACCTTGCTGATCAGAGAGATTGTTTCATATGTGAACATTTCGAAGGGTAGATACTACAGACTAACCCTATTTTAGAAGATCATTCAAGGAAATCATATTGGTTGGAAAATCAAAATTACACACAAACTATTTTAAGGCATACAAGAAAAGGGACTTTCCCTCAAATGGAGTTAAATTGTCTTTGGCGAACGTTTAGATAGTCTGGACGCACGTATTGTAGTCATCATAGCAGTCAAACTAAAAGTTGATTGTATCGTTAAGATGCTTGTTCAGTGTGGCTGATGATCTTTATTCTGCGAGATTCTTGTTGGTGAGCGCGAGATTTCATATATGTTGGCTTGCCCGTGGTTTCATCTCGCCCCAGATTCTCCCGTCTGAACTTGTTGACTCTCGCACGCACACAAACACACAAACCCACCCACGCACGTACGCACTTACCCGCTGACCACACCCGCCTGGGAGCAGGCGCAATATTGCAATCCACTCTGAACCCGCTTAGCAGACTGTCCCCCAGGGAAGGGAGGCCATGCTGCGTCACAAGGGAAATAAGTTTCGCCCGGGATGGCTACCCCCTTCCTATCATTCGCCCCGGGTACCCGCAGGCAGCGTGACACCAAATCCTGTACGTGTTTGCCGCGTGAGTGGCGCTCAGACCAGACGCGGTGGCCAGCACGTCAAATCAGCATTGTATCGCGCATTGTCTGGCACCCAGCGCCAGGCATTACAACACACATGGCGCTGGTCCTCTCAGATTCGCAGATAATCTGCATGAATGCCGTCAATAGAAACGAACACACGAAAGCCTGTGTAAACGCACAACTGTAACGACACACCCCACTGCTCGCGGGATAATTGAAATGTCGAGGTGCAGTTGTTTTTGACTGAATGTATGCAAATCTGTCTGTCTGCTTGCCTGTTTGTCTGCCTATGTGTATTGGTGTGTAAGTATGCATGTGGATACATATTTGGACGCGTCTATGCATGTATATTTATTTTGGATGTATGTGTACATATGTAAAATATTGCAAGGAAGAACAAATAATTTAAAAAAAAAAAATACTGAGAGATTTGTGGACATGCGTAGTCGTGGGGTTAGTGAAAGTCAGCTTGAAACAGGCTCGTCCAGGCCAATGATTGTACAATTTAATGGCTTCTTTCTATTCAGCAGTGACGAATACCTCTACATGTCCTTCTCCCTTCACTGGTTTGTCTTCGTTTACTTTCACCATTACCATGATGCACTGTTTTCAAAGTCCAAAAATCATTAACAACACACAATTCATCAGTGCTATGCAAATTTAAAACAACAAATAAAGTCTCAGTTTGTTTGCGTTTGTAACAAATGTCAGCCATGGCAGCCAGGGATGCTGAGCGGTGCTGTAAAGATGCAATCCCGAAAGTCATTGCGCCAGCAGTGAGTGCCTCGCACATTACATCGGGTCAGTCCACGGCACCTCGTGCGGTGTCTGAGGAGATTTCACGGCCTCGGTCTTGGAAAACTGCTGCCAGTCCTCAGGCAACCCAGCGGCTGGATGCCTATTTTGTGGCCTCCTACATTATCTGCCCCTTGCGGCCCCTCCCTATCCCCTGTAATAACTTTTCTGGAGCGTTAAACTTTAAGTACCTCCCACGACTCAACTCGGCAGCCTGCGGAGTTTCTAAAATTGTTGGTCACACCACTCATTTTAACTGTCAAAACACTCAATTTTCTTCCTTCCTTTCTTCCTGTCTTTCTTTGTTGCACCCCGGTACAGTTGGGGTTAGTGTATTGCTTTATACTAAAAAAAAAAATACATCAATAAAATATCAGCAAATTATCCTCCAGCGGTCATTAGACACAAGCAATTAATGAAACTACGACAATCTCAATCATTCATAGGAAAAAAGATCAATACACAGCGAAGTCATGCTGGTACATAAACAGACCAAACTATCATTAGCTTTCAGTTCTGCTACTGGTTGTAGTCCTACAGATGTAGGCATAGGACCTCTATGTTGTATCTCCAGGCAAAAGGGTGCTTTTTGTTCCGACATGTAAAAACAAGTATCCTATAATAAACCATCCAATTTATTTTTTTTGTTAGTTTGAGAGAAAAACAACCATCATTATCGTCGTCATCGTCGTCGAATGTGTAAAACACTTTTTCCCGTATGGAGGCAAGCTTGAAGTTCCATAAAGAAATTAACAAACAAAACAGTTTACCATTAGAAAAACAACATGAAAACAATACAGGGTCAAACATAAATCATGACAAAGAAGGGAAAATGAAAAGTGGATGAGGAGTAGGAAGTGAGTGAGGTCGTTAAGTGCACTTCGAGGTACGGGTCGGGGAAGAATGATATATTCTGTTTTTCGCGCAATCGGCATTGATTTCTTACATAGCTGCTAGCTGGCAGAAGGATGCATAGCAATACATATTTCACTTCACGTGTTTGTTTTAACAATAAGTGTTGTGTTTTGTCTGGATGAAACCTAGCTGGCGAGTTATACATGAGTGGCAGGATTCTACCCTGCAATTCTCTCCCCTCCCATCTCCTCCCATCCCCCTGCCGACGCGAACGCACGTACTTGTCCCGTTGGACTTGGTCCGCCACTCTGCGCATGCTCGCTGCAGGCACGCGTGACTTAACGAAGCCATAACACCTCCTTACGATCCTTCAAGACAGGGGAGATGACGGGAAAAGCGCAGGTGTGTTGCCACTGTCGTCTGCTGATGGACAGGGCGATTTAAAGATGGTGCTTGGTCACCCAGTGATAACATCATTCTGTCCTTCAAGAATCGACCAAAGAGGTATTTTGAATTCTGGGAATTCCGACCTTTTAAGTCTGCATGCACTCTCGGTTTCATATTATTGTTTTCAGTCATCGTTGATTTATGATGTCTGCAGAGGTGAAGAAAAAATAGGGTGGATTGTTGTTTGAGAGAGATCGTTTATACCTTATTACTACAGGCGAAAGATGCATTAGAATAGCAATTATCTTCCTTGTCATGTTCCTCTAGGCTAAGGACGCACTCGTAATACAAGACTAAGGCTGAAAATTAAAAGCAGGTGAAGATCACTCCCCCTCGCCAATAATGATAAGATACTCAATGTAAAAATAATTGCCGTAAACTTAAACACCTCATCAAGCACCTGCGTCACTCCCCTACACAGCAAGAACATTACAAAGTCCATTAACCCTGAAGAAAGTTATCTGTGCTGCTAGAGAACTCCTGCATCGTGTACTCTTGTGCCAAAAAACATTAAGGTGATTAACCGACAAACAACAACATGACAATCAGTGTGCATGCACGTACATACACATATACTAACATGCACATACGCAGAACACGCAAAAATTCTTTGTTGAATAGCACTGTGTGGAAAAGGCAGTTAACAAAACAGTAATTTCAATAAATAATAAGAATCAGGTCTTTATCCTCCAAAGGTTTCCAGAACTTTAACCGATGTTCCACCCACGCACCTCCCTACACCTCCTTGACTAGTTTCCCCCGGTTCGTTAGACGTTTCCTCCCTGCCAACTCGGCCTTCCAGCCCAGTGACATGTCCATCCCGCCAACATCATAAATTCCTCCCGCTGCGGGTCCGACTCTTGACAATCCTAGAATTGGCCGCAACAGCCCTAAGAAATATGTCTAGTGTGGAGCGTCGTGAGATCGATACCAGCTTCATTCGATTAGCGTCAGAGTCGTGTGGTGTTCGCCCTCGATACCGGTCTATGTCGGCCTGCACTCCATGCAACGACTTCACCACCCGATCCAAGACTCTTTCCGTAATGTAACTGTGTTTCCGGACGTCAGGCGATGGCGAGATACAATCGAGCCTTGAAGTTTCTAAAACTTACACATTGAAAAAAAAATCTTTCGTCTGAATAGCAGAAAAAATGTGAGCTAGAAACCACAACAGCTCATCAATCGAAACATTGAGAGGGGAGGATGGAAAGAAATTCTCGGTGAACCTAAATTAAAGCATCGTCTTCAAAAAAAAAAAAAAAAAAAAAAAAAAATCCTAAAAGCGATAAACAGAGGAAAAAGTTTTGACAAGATAATGGAGGATGAGCTCCTAACTAAATGATCAGTTTTAATCTGAGTCCAAGTCTGTTTCTAAACAAGAAAGACAAACAAAATAGAACTAAGAAGAGTTATTTTTTAAAGTCAGATCTGAGAGACGAGAAGTTAGTAATCGAGTGCGCATGTGCTACAAAAATCCATAGAAACTATGACCAGTATTGATTTGGAGAGAAAAAAGAAAAAGAGGAAAAAGACAGAAGAGGAATTAAAGAAAGGAGGAGGAGGCGGACCAATAATGCAATAAAAGGGAAAATACTCTTGATAAACCCATCCTCTAGCAAGATATTCAAGATTTTTTTTTCTCTAAGCGTTCATTTTATTTTGCCATGGCAGAAAAATCACCACAAGGCCATTACCTTGTCCAGGGTCGTAAAAATGGCAGAGAAATGCCGTATTTTTTCAATACGACCCTGGTAGAGATTTATTTAAGTGCATGGCTTTGCATCTATAAAGATGAATTTCTGCAGAGTTTATGTGGTAAGCTTGGAGTGTCTTATTAGTTGTCAGAACCGTCAGAAGCTTGCATATTTTACTGACCGTTTTGTGATCCTGTCCACAATCATTCAAATGTGTTTGCGTTATTGAAATAATTCTTGCACTGGAAACCGGATTTCTTTCCGCTCTGGTGAAGATTAGGAGGGTGAGAAGTTTGAGACGATAGAAGACGTTAAAATATAGGTCTGAAATATTTCTTATGTAGTACAGATATTAATTATAAAACAAGAGAAGTTTAATTTGGTTAATGGATTCACAATTTTACACTTGAGTGCAGTCAATCGCCATCAACCAACCGTGGATGGTGACTATTGCTAGAAAATAGAGATGGTTTCAGTGGAGAAAGAACGTAAAACGTTTTTCCGCTAAAAATAATTATAATATGGAAAAACCTGATTGTACTCTCTCCCATTTCGTCCATCTCAAACATAAATGGTGTTCCATGCAGGAATCAATGATCTTGCTGACTATTTAAGTTTGCGTACCATCACCCACTGAGACCTTTTCTGTACTGACGAAGCCTACACGTCAACAGGTCCAAAAAGAAGAAAAAATGCTTTTTTCGTGTTGTTCCTGTCGCCAAATAACCCTCTGACTTCTCTTTATCCGCTTGTCGGCCGCTATCGAGAATTGCTGTTTGCCCCTCAGGTCGAGATTTGCACTTCACGAAAGGTGAAAGGTCGCAGGGATGGGTGGTGCTACAGATCGTTCGTATCTCGCTGGGCCAACTTCACATCACCCTTGTGAGGGTGGTTCCCGTCTCCTCTCCCTACCTGCCTTTTCTTCCCAGCCCTAGAGGGGATCAGGTACCCGTTCAACAACTGGAGGATGGGGAGGGCACTCAGCGCCACACAGGTATCAAAAGCATTCTAATCTGTGCACCTCCGGCGTCAGAAACCAGTGCTATCAGCTCTTCTCTCCTTCTTCCTCATATGCGGCTGCAGGTCAGGTACGTGACGAAGACCGTGAGGTGTGTAGCAAAGATTGCGGCCTCACATGAGAAATGGCATGTTGCTGCTATGTTTCCGGAAAGCTCCCCACCACCGTAACCCCTAACCTCCTGTCCACACGAAACAAAAAAAAAAAAAAAAAAAAAAATGATAATGGGAAAAAGGACACAAAAAGTCAGATGTTTTCGACAGGAATGATTTACACTCAGCCTAGGCGGCGTTAAGAATACTTCTGCCCAGCGAAAGATCTGTCCATGATCTATCGACTAGCTAACCCTCCCTTCTCCTCCCTACGACCATGCCTGCCCGCCTCTGTATGGTTTCCAATAGCACGACAGTCGTCGGTCGTTCTGTGATGCATATGAACCGGAAGCTGCTTCCTCCCCACACAAGCCCCACTCTCTACAAAACCTCCATCCCTTCTCCGATGTTTTCACGCAGTTCTGATGATAGTAGGTCTTCGTACTGTCACTGAACCACGAACATCATCTTTGCCAGCTGTAAGGTTTGCTTCTCTCTGACATATTTCTTTGACCTTCCTTCTTCCATCCATCCCCAGCTACTTGAGTTCTTTTCTCTGAGTCGAAGAGACGTTACAGCGAGATAACGTCTCCACTCATCGGAGAAAAATTTTCTTTTTTTTATCGATTGACGATTTACTGGGCTGGATCTTGATAACACAGCGCAAGTGCGATGAGATTTTAAACAGTTGCATGCGGCCTTCAAAGTACATGATTGTAAATATTTTCGTTAATTATTACATATGGATAATTGTCCCCACGTAAGCTGTATTAAAGAAAATCTTTAAGTAATTACATTTATATGCATGTCTGAAGAATACTCGCTTAGAATAAAAATAATACAGAAGTTGAATAAATACGAAGAAATAAATAATGATAAAAATATAGAGCTTTTCCTTGCCATCAAAGGCAAGCTCAAAGAGCCTTTAAAAAGCAAACGCATAAATAATAATAATAATAATAATAATAATAATAATAATAATAATAATAATAATAATAATAATAATAATAATAATAATGGACGCTAGTCTAAAAGCAAATTGTGAATGTAGACACATATGTTGAGGAAAAAAGTGAACGCCATCTGAACGGATGGCGTCTGCAGCCTTACTTACCATTGGATGGAATTTGCGACAAGCCGGAAAGTGTTCTACTTCTAAAGACATCTGACATTTATTATAACGTTTTTTGTTGAAGATCTGTTCCCACTTTTTAGTGCCAGTGGCCTATATTTTACAGACAGAAATATCACTCGATCGACACAAATCTTGCGTAAATATCACGCCATCGGTCAAAATAAGAACAACTACATCAATACCTCAACGACCATGCAACGACTGACGCGAACCTATTTAACAGGACCATAGCACAGCAGACACCAGGCTCAACCATCCAAGGAAAGAAATCATAGGAAATAAATCATTCTGACTCAACCACAAATGAGGACCAGCAGTTGACGACAGCACTTCGGGTACAGGTTTTTTTTCCCCAGGGCAGGGACCATTCATTCTCTGTCACTGGTTTATCTTTCCAAACCCTCTATACCTCAAACACACCTGGATCAAATGGGAGGGGAGGATGAAAGCCACACTCGTACAGTGTGAACGCCTTTGTACAGTGTTCTAGCTAATCATATATATCAGAATATTTTTTTGAAAAAATTACATCTATCCCTTTAAAGATAAAGAAATGTGCTAAGACATCAACTTCTAAGGAAACTGTTCTCATACCCCAATATTTGTCATGTCTATCTTACATGCTAATAAAATCCTAAAATCTATGTTTTCTTTAATTTATTTTTAAGAAAATTATTTTCAGTGAAAATCTTACTCTGCGGAGTAGTATCACACCATGCGACTTATCACGCCGTGTGAGTGAGCCTCACGCACAATGCTCCACAGGATGAACACGCGTCTACAGTTCGCGTGGCGCTGGATGTTATTTTTCATGTCGAGATGCAAATTACACAGACGTAATTAAATTTAGATAAAAACCTAATACAAAAGCCATTCATGAAATGTCTCATAGGAGAGAACCTAAATCCCGGGCGTCCTTCTAGGCGGTCCTCCAAACTACAAAAATTCCAATTTAACAATTCTTCCGACCGTTGGCGACGCACAACAGAGCTCAGACGCCAACGGCCCCTGGGGACACGTCAGCTGCTAGACGTGTGTCGCAGAAGTATAGGACGGAGAGAAAAAAAAAGTCACAGGAGTATGTTCAGCCTGCAAAATGTTATTTAGCATAGCGTTTCTCGGACGCTTACAAATGACCAAAGATTTTTTTTTATGTACTGTCATTTTTTTTCTCCTTCCCCCTTTCTCTCACTCTCTGTGCAGTTTAGATGTCGAGGTTGGGTAGAGGGTGAATCTCGAACCATAAACCTGTCGCTTTGAAGCCGTCCAGAAGGTGACACAAAAGTTTAGTGTGTCTTTTTATACGGCGGATGTAGACCGTATGCACTGTTGTGGGAATGCTGAGGGAGGGTTGGGGTGAACTGAATTCATGCAAGAATTGACAATGGGCTCTGGGTGTCTGGGGGACAGACCTGAGCTCGTGGTGAGAGTAGCAGGACGTGTTACTGTCAGCCCTGCTTCTTTGTGACCAAGCCCTGGCACCGAGGGATGGCCCCCCGTGCTGCGTGTCTGTCCGAAGCACGAGCGATATCGAATTTTCCGCTCACATTAATATCACCTTACACTTTCTGCTCGGTCGACTGATGAACAAATTATTCCCAGTCACAGGCAATCGCCAGATATGGCGTATGGGTTATGGAAAAGAGGGCTGGAAGACTTTTGGTTGGGAGCAGGGGGTGCGAGAAAGAGTGAGGATGTCACAAACGGAGGGAAAATGGAGGGTATCCGTAAGGCCTCTGGTGGTAGCTTCATCATTTTGGATGTAAGTACTTTTTCCGTCATTCATATTCCCAGCATTCACTTTGTGGTAAGGTTTATATATCACAGCTAGAGGAAGGATCAAGGACACAATATTGAGGCTGACTGTATGGAGATATATCAGGATAAAAAAATGCACTTTAAAACATGGTGTTTGTTCAAAGAGTTTTAATTCAATAAGTGGCCAGTGGAGATAAAAAAAAAATGAAAATAAAATAAAAAAAAAAAAAAAAAAATGCAGGGATGGAAGATCTATGGGATCAAAATACAATTTTGGAACCCGTGGGAGAGGTAGGCTTGCATGAATTAGCTAATGGTGATGATGCTACACAAAAATGGAACCGTTCTCTTGACCTCGACCTGGCCAACAAACAAAACAATTTTTGTAATGAGTATGCAGAGCACAATGCAATTTTCAACTTACAAATATCTGAATGAAGAACATGCTTTCTTTATTCGAGATAAGTTTAAAGGTTATGCTCTTATTGAACTATTGAGGAGCTGCTGGAGTTAAGAACTAAAAATTTCATTCAGTTCCATCAAGGTAATCGTTGGCAAGAGATCTCCGGTTAGGAAAGGGTTTCTTCTTTTATTTCTTCGGCTCGCTATGAAGAACAAGAGGCTTTGGGTTTGTTTTGGTTTTTTTTTTAAGGGGAACTGCACACTCCTGTTTATTTCAATTATGTCATTAACGACATAAACTAGCGCAACGATAAAACAAAATAAAATTTTATATTCTCTCTATATACGTGCATGTGTTGCGTGTATATATATACATATATGTGTGTGCGTGAACATTTGAGTGAATGAGAAGAGAGTTTTTGTTATAAAGCCTCGTAAGCTGGTCGAAGTTTTTTCACATGACGTAAGTTTAAAATTAGTTAAAAATTGAAAGGTGCTCCTCATCTCTGGATTAGGCTGATCAAAGAACATCAGACAGACAAAAGGTTTTTTCCCTGTCTTTTGTTGCCATTCCTGCCTTCAGGCTACCGAGTATATGCTTCACCGGATATGCCAGTGTCCTGTCTGTGCAGAACGTAAAGACCTAGAATCGAACCGGCTTCAGAAGTGGAAAAGAGGAAAAAAGGATTTCTTTGCATTGTCATTAAATCCGTGATGAGCTCATGTTCAAAGGCACCTGAATTTCAGTGACCTGTTCACAATTAAAGTATTTTCGTTCCAAGCAGTGCTTTTTTTATTTTTAATATTAGCTAAATTAAAACCCAATACACCGGCATCAGCTAAATAGACTGATACAAAAAGTACAAGAATGAAGCAATACAATTCAGGAAAAAATGTAGGTGTGAACAAGAAACAGCAGCACAGAAAAAAAAAAAACAAATTATTACAATGGGATGCCAAATATAACCCGTATCATTTAAATCTCAAAAGAACAAAAGTGTTTAATTCTATATATATATCGAAAGAGAGAGAGAGTGAAGAAAGTATACAACCTACAGGCAGGTACTGTTTATGACAGGAAATAGTTCTCAACACTAGGAGTACCAAAGAAAAAAATCTCTCCGCAAGGCCAAAGTTTGTTGTTTTATCTCCTTTTGCTGCCAGCGCAAGTAGCGGCCAGTACAAGACTCACTGAATCCGAGTGATTAATCGAGCGTTTTTCGGTCGACTCCGTGCTTACAGGGGGAAAAAAATGATCCCAACCTCGGAAGGCCGTGGCTGATTAAACAGAGACGGCGTTGCTGGTGAATCCCATCCCTATTTCTTCCGTTTGTAACAGTCTTTACGTCGTTAGAGCGAGGGCGAATTAGATAACAAAAATGATGGAAGAGACTGGTATATTTGGTCCAGGGAGAGAAGAAACCTCTTTTTCCGCATCGCAGGAAGAGATTTCTTTTTTGAGGCACTGAGATACACCATTAGTGCACTATGCATCAACTTCTTAGGAAATCTTGCGTAGGACCTTTTTTTTTTCTTTTGATCGGCGAGAGATGCATGCAAAATGTCCTCTGCCGGAGCTCAGTAAGCTCATTTGGAAACTTTCTGTTTGCCTTTTGCAAATAAAGCATTTCTTTCTTAGTTATTTAAAATAAAAGACACCTCATTTCGAAAGTTGGTCAAGCGTTAATCAAATTCATTCCGGACTCGTATGCTGCTTTGGCTTGATCTGAATGTTTCTTGCGTGCCTCCACTTTCTTTGCAAAATAAAATAGGGCAGTTGAGTCCCCTTGCGAATGAATTTCGCTTCTTTTTGATATTAACTTCAACCGGCTCATTGTGTTTGCAGACTGAGAAGAAAAGGGCTCCTTAATATGTACAGGTCCCACGTCACAATTATTTCAATTTGAAATGTAAAACCTCTTGAGAAGACGATTCTTTGTCTTATTAACGTAGTATCAAGGGGGTTAACTTGAAGAACACGAACGTGATGTGTTGTCCAGAATGAATATCTTCATTGTTTTTCATTCCGCATAGGTCAAAACAAATGCTTGCTGCTGCTGCTGCTGCTGCTGCTGCTGATGCTACTGATGATGATTGTCATTTGTGTGAAAGAGCATATGCGGCTACTAAATACACAGAACCATGAGGCAGCCATTAAACCCTTAAAACTTTTCCCTGAATCCATTTCTCCTATTCTCGTTGTGTCATGCCTGGAGGCGGAGATGGGCCAATGTTTCTCAGCCACTATTTTTTCCTTTGGAGGCCAGTACTTTGAGCTGCTACAGTTTCTGATAAGCTCTTTGATGGTCTGTGAAGTCTGGAAGGCCAAGCGATTGCAAGGTTGTGACTTAGCGTTCAAGTTCAGTCGAAAGAAATTAATCAGGGACCTATCGTCTGCTTCAACTGTTTCGTTTTCTGTTGCGTCGTAGTGCTCCTCAGGATCTTGTTCATGAAGTCAGAATCTTCGCTTGTAGTCTTATCCATAGTGAAAATTATTACCAGTATTTTTTGCAGTTATTTTTATGCCTGTTATGGTCCTATTTCCTTAAAATTTCTGGTATACAAAGAGCATAAAGCATCAGTTTCGGTTTGGCCTTTGCAGTATTACTAATGGACCACACGAAGTTCAATGCAAATAATTTGTTATTTCTTTCCTATACAGCAATATATTTTAACTGTCCTTGGCTTTATGCACTAATTTTATTGTTTTCTGCCTTCAAAATACTTTGAAATTTGATTGAAATATCGGCTAGAACTTTCTCTAGTTTACTAGTAAAGGAAGCTCATGATTTTGAACTCTTGTGAATATTAACGCCTTCCAGTTACAACCCATCCAATGACTATTCTACTACTTTGGCACCAACTTTGCTTTCTCACATAAGTAACTCAGCGGTAACTTCACCCTTGTGAGCAACATGTTGCACATACAATGCGATTTTATAAAGATATTGGGTAGTGCAATTGCTCAGGACGCCAGTTACTGTGGTCGTCCTAAAAGAAATTACACCTACGTATCTCGATCTTGCGAAATGTAATATTTTCCCAAGAGCTGCAACACAAAAAACTTTGGCAACGCAAAGATTTTTTTAATCACTAAATATGAACGTCCCAACAATTGGAAATGCTTTAAATTATTGTGACATCAGACTTAAAATGAAAAACTTACATAAATACGACGAATTACACAAAACGTGATCCACTTTTTCAGTCCTGAGAACGAAGAATACAATTATATCCGTTGTTTTTGGCTTTCCGTTAACAAAAATTGAGATGGAAGGCTTTTGCTGATCAAGTCTCTAATTTGTTTTCAGCATTACCTCTTGAGTTCTGTCTTTCTGGATACGAAGTCGGTTTTAAATGTTTATTGGGGTCCATTTTTGTTTTTGATGGCTCAGTAAAGCTCAGTGAAAGACACAATTCCTTTAAAAAAACAGACAAAACTTTCTGTTCTTTAGACATACGTCTAGGAACATCACCAAGCACAGAAGAGGTCGATAGAAGAAACATTAGGATTGCACTGGATACATTTGGTCTGTCAAGGCTTCAGTGGATGAACCAGAATCATTTATTGATAAGGTGTATATGTAAGTGTGACGTAACCTTCTTGACTTTTCTTTGTATGGAGATCATAAGAATGGATCTCGAGAAAAAGACACAAGATTTTGCTTTGCATATAAATGACTACTCGTGCCTACGCTGCTGAAACAAATTTTACTTTCAGAGACTTCACGGGAAAAGCAACAAAGCAAGTGACGCAAGATCCTGAAGACGAACAAAAGCATTTTTTTACCTGCACTCGTGCTATACCAGTCACCCCAAACAATAATTTTGGGTATATTATGGGGCAAAGTTATTTTCCAAAGCACCCACAATTAAAAGGTTGGGTAATGTGACGTCTAACGTTAGGACATAACAAAGTTAGGACAAAGGGTAGATGCAGACATTCACGCTTCATCGGCCATGAAAACATTCTCGGTTAGCCTTTCATCGCCCACCAGTGTCGAGCTCCGGAAACAAAAATCTTGGCCTAGACGCCATTTTAAGCACTTTTTTTTCAGCCAGGTACCATCCCATCCCGAATTACACGGCTGTCCTCGTCTGTCTCCGCTCGGTTCAGGCTCGTGGACCAGGGATCAAGGTTCGTTTAACCTGTCGTAAACAGTAGCCTCGTGTCTTCTAAATTGCCACCGCCTCGGCCAGGCTTTGGAAATTCTATCAAGGACGGGGAGCCAGTCACATGTCTCTGGCGCGATCAAACGTTCATCGGAGGCCATTTCCTCTGACAAACTGTCCCTCCGGTGACCAGGATTCGCTGCAGCGAAGTTACAAGCGAGATGCTTTTGCCCTGTCACTTGATTCACAGGCTCGTCCGGTTGTTGGTGGGAAGCCTTGCTTTCTCTTCCAGCTAGAGAGCTGAAGACGATTGGACTAAGGCCACTCCAACGAACAGCTGAAGACGTCTTACAGAAGGAAATTTTGAGTTGACGAACGGAAGAGCCGGGCTGGGCGAAGTAATGAATGAACGAGACAGACGCAGACAGAATAATAGAAATGAAGGAATCTTAATTAAAGCAATCTTGGATGAGTATCTGCGTGGGTCTAAACTGACAAACATATGTTGAAAGATTGTAGGATGCCTCTGTTGTATTCAATCAGCCTCAGCAACAGATAAGAGTAAGCAAAGAAGAAAAGAGGAAAAAAGAGTTGTATCGTCTTGTGGGTGGTCTGTAGGTCTGTGTGTGATGAAGTGAACAGTTTATTTTAGGTGGACTGTCTGTTTGCGAGATTGGATAGAAAATTGCATGCCTGCCTTGGCGTGTGTATGAATATGTGTGCTCATTAAAGTCCGTTTGGTTTAGAAATAAATAAAGAGCCCCAGCAGTTAGATTTTTATCTATTGTAACATTCTTTTGTTTAAATAAGCGTTTGAGAAAATCATGGTAGTGACAGACACTTAACATCCCTCCACACAACATTGGATCTCCTTTTGGGGTAGATCATTGGATCTCATATGAAAGTAGGACTCTTACAGCAGACAAAACACATCCAAACTCAAAGAATAGCTCTACAAAATCTCGAAGCAACGTACAGATATATGTTTGTAAATAAGAAGCTATTTATTCAAGGCTAAACTGCACGTGTCGGAAATGATGCTAGAAAAGAGCTGGCCAGTCGGGAGACGAACTCGAGGGCACAAGGTCATCGGTCATAACGATGTCACGTGAGGCTGGGTGAGCACACTGACGTGGAGGGTGAACACCCGGCTAGGGTCAGATGACGCACGCTCCGCTGTCTGGCTAGTAATTATAATCAGCACGAGAGTGTATTCCACACACACACATACTCTGAGAAAACAGTCTTTGACAGCATGCACTCGTGCACTCTCGTCGCGACGACAACAACTGAGGTTTCTCATCTGAATATAATCAGCGGTTATATGAACACGTCGTCTGCTCTAATTAGTAAATTGATGTAAGAGGCTTTAGCCCCGACATCCTTAATTACTACCAAGAACAAGGGAAAGAAAATAATTTATCTCTAGCATTCGTGGGCCATCCATAAGGCGACACTGCTAGACAATCAAATATGAATCTTTGTAAGGGAGACGGTAATCTACTGGCTGGTTCCACTTCAGGATGTCAGTAGAATGTCAGCAGTGTCCTCCATGCCTTTCTTTGAAACGCAAAGCAGTAATTGTAAATATTTTGTTAAGGATTGTGGAAGCAGACACGGCCAACAGTCTTTTGAATTCATTGCCTCCCCTTTGAGAACAGCTTTTTTCAATTTTATTATATAGTTATTACAATAAACGTTTTAGCGTCAATAAGAAACAATTTAATCCAGAAAGTTAATGAAATGAGACCAGTAATCCACGCAGTTAGATAATATAAAGCTAAAAGAATTATGTACCATGAAATTGAAATATGTATGCAAACAGTATTAGCTAATATGAGATAAAGATTTAGAGAGCCTGAAAGTTTAGGTAAGACAAAACTACTAAGTATACTGGTAATCACAAAGGTACCCATTGTTAGGAAGGACATTGAACTCCGAAAAGTTAATTTTCTCTTTAAAATAAACCTAACTAATGTCAGTACTTGAGAGAAACCTCACGATAAGATCTTCGTAGCCGATTTGCACAACGGAACTGAAGAGAGACAAGTGGAAGATGCACCCTGCCGTCTATGGACAATTACTCAGGCTCCCAGTGGCATGCGGCCAGGGTGAGCTGTGTTTAGGCACCTGATCCCCCTTTACATCCTCTTCCTGGCCGCTCAGGAGCCTTTTATTTTTGTGCAGTAGGGAGCTGGATGCAGGATGATGCCTGATGCACTTAGTGAAAGGACAACGGAATGCATTTGCTCGTGATGTCGGCACATGCGGCCTATTAACCCAAGCGAGTTTGGGACTTTTTTGCTGACTTCTGAGATTTTTTTTTTTACCTACGTGACCATTGCAGTCACTTAGCAATGGAGACAGGTTTGATTTGAGGAGCAGAAGATGTCAGAGGCTGATGAAAAGAAGAGAGGAAGTGGCAAGAACAGCGCACGCATGTCCGGATTGACTCATACTGTCCCTCCCCACTCCACACACACACAAACACACGCGCATGCACGCACTCAGCACGCAAGCTGCAAACAATAATAAACTATCATAAATATTTTATCTACTACAGAGACTTTTACAACTGGGGGAAATGTGTGTTGATGCTTTGGAATGGATAAACAGAAGCTGATGTTAAGACTTGGAGGTGTAAACTACTCTCTGAATCCGATCTGGTCATAGATTGAAGCCGTTTGTTTGTTTCTGTCTGTCACTTTTTACCTAAGTATCTCAAACTGACACAAACATTTCCAGAAAGATCCGTAAAGCTCGTTAGAAATTTTTGCTGTCCCCGTGTACTGCTTTCCAGAGACAGGTAGTTGAAGAGCTAGAAGATTTCCCTCATTACTTCTTTAAGGGGTTAAATTTCATTACCGTCTTGCCTTTGTGAGACTAAACTGTTACTTACTACACGGACGTGTGTAGGTGGATTGCTGTCTGTTTGCCAAGACCAACACTCAGCCTCTTGCGAAGTTCTCCGCAACTAGTCTCGGTGAACCAAAACAATGAATGTAACTAAACCGGAAGCTTTGTAGTATCATGCCTCGTTTTAGTAGTTAACTGGAAAAGATCGTCTGCCAGCAGTCCAGTAATACAAGTTCGTGCTTACTGTCTCCACTTTTTTCCCCTCGATACTCATAGCTATGATCAATCATACAGAAAAGAGTGCCGCCCACAAGAGACGGAGGAAGACAGACATGACATCTTTCATGCCAGTGACTCACGGTCATTATGACATGGGGGAGATACAAATATATTTACAGTACAAAACCGCATGTTCAACATCAATATATAGGAAAATGTACATTTTCATATAATTTAATCTTAAGTATGTGGTCATCATGTTTATTGTCTTTGCAAAGGGGAGGAAGATAGAGAGAGAGAATACATGAATGGATGTGTAAAATGCTGGAAGTGTGCATCCCCCGACCAGTGACGTAGTGTTACAGCGACTGGTAAAGTGGACGAGGCAATGTCTCTCGCACGCTTCACGGCTGGCGGTGTGGATGTGCGAGGTCGCTTGGCACCACAGGTTGCAGCCCGCCTGGGTCGATCGAGCGCTTAGGACTCCCTGTTACCCCGAGTTTCTTTGAACACCGTGGAAAGAGAGAAAAGAGAGAGAACGGGGACCGCAACCCCCCGTTACCCCCCAGTGCGGTTATGTTCATGTCCACATGATCAATCATACATGCCGGTTTCCTATCGTGCTGTGTTTTCAGTGATTGTTGGGAAGAGCTGGCAACGGACACCATAAACTGTCTGCAACACCGCTTCGGGGGCTGTGCCGCAACGCACACTCGGGTAATGGAGAGTTATCGCGCCTGAGCACATGGCGTGCCTCGCTCAAGACAGCGGCGTTCCTAGCGATCGGCGGCACAGGCGCTGGAGCTGACGATGGGCACAGACAACAACTGCAACTCGGTCTAGCGTTGTGCTTCTGGGACTGGGAACCGTTACGCTTTCATGGTTGGCCTGCTACTGTGACTTGTACCTGTGACGAAGGGAAGTAAAAAAGGTGAGTGCGGTTTGCATTTTTGCGCGGAGGTGTGCACAGGTTAAGCCTGATGTCTGATAAAGAGTCGAAGGTTGTGTGTTCGTGGTTGTGGAGGTCGTAGTTAACGTGTGCAGGTGGTGGGAGGAGTGTCGGCGTTGAGTGTAAACACTCAGACACGGGCATCGGAGAGGGAGAAGGATCTAGAGTTTGGCAGGCCGTTTTACACTTTTGGCTGTTCTGTTTTTTTTTCTCTCTCACATCGATTGACTTCGCTACATGTAGAGAGCTGCCAAACTTCTCTTCCATCCGGGACTATTTAAACTTTGGTGATAACCATTATCACAGCTCTTGATCCTTTGCCTCACTGTGTACTGAGCTTTTGGATACGAACTTATGAGAAGAACTGAGCCGAGAGGTCAGTTGTGGCATTTCTCTCACCTGTACAGTGTTTGTCTCCTGAGATTTTGTCGTCTAACTTCTTTGTCTCTTGGTTTCCTTATATTGCCTCTCTATCTTGTTTCTTCCGCTCATGAAATGTTCTTGTAGTATCTCTAATACAGTTCTTTCTCAAAACTTTCATACTTGCATTGAAGGACAGTATTCACCATTGGTGTGTCTTAACAAGAGACAATAAACGTGACTAGTCTTCATGCACTAACCAGTCAGGGTTACAATAAAGTTCAAGCTTTCCAAAAAAAAAAAAAAAGTACTCAACAGCTGTTCGACAATCGCTTGGCGCAGGCCGCTCGTTTGTTGTTTACCCAACTGACAACAAGCAGAGGCCACGAACAGGCCAGGAGAGTGAGTTCTTCCCCCTCACCCCCCGAGTGGCATTGTTTGGATCACTCCCAGCAAAACACATGGGCGTTGCCTGCGTCAATACCGCTACTCGGCTCTATGACGGACCTGCAACTGGGGGAGAAAAACCCCGAGAAATGCTTTAATCCACTTCCGTGGTGCCCACTTGTTGAACAGCCAGGGGCAAAATTCACTCTGCTAAGTGTACTGGCCACAGCCCTTCCACTATTACACCCTGACCAGCTTTCTTTTTCCCACACACAAAATTTGACAAGTGGATATGGTTCGACAAAGTTTTACATATACACACACACGGACACACATACAAACATGCAAAACATTGTCAAATATTTAGACGAAACTTTGTCAGGTGACCATGACCTGATCCTTCCATTCACTTGAATTATGAATCATGTTATTGTCATATATTTATTTGTCATTTTTAATTGATAAAAAGGAACTATTTTTAAATTTGTAAGCCTGTAACCTATTATCGGCATTCTCAAATAAACATCTGTTGCAAGAGTCTGTTGGAGAAAGTATTTCGACCGTGGGGACGAGATGTTTGTATGAAAAATCAAATGCAGTCAATAGCGGTATTTTCCAGGTGCTCCAGGGGTTGAAAGCTTGAAGACACTAAGGAACGACATGTGCTAAATAAAATAAAGGTAAAAGCAGATGGCGATACAAGAAGCAATTACAAATTTATGTGTTAACAATAATCAATGAACTACAGAGGCTTTGTTTATGGCAATACAGTGCGGAATGACATTTTGATGAGTATCTGTGTAGTATAATTAAGTGCATATGTCTGTGCGTGTTTCTGGCAAAATACATTGACCTTAAACATAAAGTAAATTGCAGGTAAGAATGACATTCCATTAGCGGTGGCTTTTGGTTGGCGATATCCAGTGCTTCACGTGGGCGGAGAAATATTTCTGTTTTTATTTTCGGATGCATTTGCACACCAGAAGCGAAGCCTAGCCCTCCAAGAAACTGAGAATGGAGTATAAAGACAACAGAGTCATAAATGTCATTCTTCTTAATAGAAAGAATCTTTCGGCGGCCTAAGAGCTTACTGAACCGAGTTTGGAACATATTTCAGGGGGTACTTTTCTTTTTGTTGGTTAAGAAAATATGGGAAATGATTTTTTTAAACATGTAAGTGACTTTGACGTGTAAGATTTCAGAATTCATGAACATCACAAGGCTGCCATAAATATTTATAAGTTTTCGCAAACTTGCGTCCTCCTATTTATGTTAAGGGAAAAGCTTTGAAGACGAATTTCAAATTTTCAAATATTTTGACATGGCTTCTTTTTCTGGATTTCACCTCGTTTGATGTGAAACGTACAAAATGTGCTTTTTTCAACATTATACAATATTATATCAACATAACTTCAAAGATACCAAGAAAATGTCACATACTTTCTGAAAAAAAATCACGAAGGGCATCCTAAAGATGTTATACTCTTTCTTTTTTTGCTAAAGGAAAGATTAACCTCGATTAATGCCCCTACCATCCCTATTCAGCAATGCCGTTTTTTAAGTTTTTTGGTGCAGTTTTTGTCACCATCTTGCTAACAATCTTTGCATCTAGCGGACAGAAATCCATGATTTTTCTATTTTGAGACCGCAAGATGTCTTTGCAAGAAATCCACTTTTTCATCACAGGAATGCAAAAATTCTTTCAGAAAGCGTCGAAAGCCATAGATCTGACCGCCTACCCCAAGAGAACTATATTAATAATCAAACTTGCCAGGGGGAATAATTACGCGAAGAGTGGCGACGCGACAGCAGGGGGCAAATGTCCACACAAGGGAGGTTATACAGACGGCCTGTAGCTATGTACGTGAGTATACTGAAGAGAGCGCCATTACCAAATCTAGGGCCAGGCTAGGAGATTAATACAGTGCTGGAAGGAGAAAATGATTTCTGAAATTTCAATAACGCCACCAAGGAGTTGGTATGGGGCAGGGGCCGGAACCTCAAAGCAGATGTAACAGACCATTCTCAAAAAAAGAAGAATCAAATCTTGAGCGTCGGACCCGAGGGTTGACCGTCCTGCTCTTCGATCTGAGGGAAGGTGGGGGGAAGATGATTACATCGCGCTCGCACCATCTGCATCTCAAACGAGAAGACTGGAGGAAGAGTGGCTGATTCCTTTGCTGCAGCAATCTCTTCAAGACCTCCTTAACACTCGAACCCTTCCGCAGGTCACAAAAGGCTACGTTTGGATTGGGAAATATGCCAGGCAGTAATCAGCCTTGCAAGATTTGTTTAAAACAGAGTTTTGCGATACAAAAGGAGAAAACAGAATCGTAAAAACGTGTTCTTTTGGCAATGAGCAGCGAGCGGATTGTGGAAAACACGGGTGAACATCGCAGTGTTTTGCGTCTGCTGAAGTAACCGAGTTAAGCCACTTTGCCAAGTGCACGTCTACAGTGGCTTCCTTGACAAATGTCACGTGCTTGGCTTGCCGCGAGCGTAATTGTAGTGAAGAGGAACCAGCTGTATTCAGCCACCGTACAAATCAGAAAGTTGTTACCCGAGTCTTGCCCCAAGAGCGAGCTGGTCTCAGACGATGTCGCAGCCTCGTACCGAAGCTGATTTCCTGCTTCTGAAACAGAGTGACAGCACGAATGTCATTAGCTTAAATCAAGCCGTCTTGGTTTTCTTCGGCAAATTTCAGTTTAAAGTAGAAAGTGGTGAAAGAGAGACATTAAAATGTCTGACCGAGAGAATACTGCAAACATCGATGAACTGAATGTCTAAAACCCGAGCTTGCATGTGAACGAAGAGGGAAAATGAAAGTGGACATGTCGGATGGCTTCTTCTGGGGAATAACTTTTTCGGTTTGTTAATAAGTCAAGCCAGTGAAAATATATTTCACCAGCACGCACTCCACACACACACACACAGAGAAAGGTACAGATTCACGAGCGCTACCCTTTCCCCACAAATAAGCACGGCACTTACGAGCCGCGGTCTTCAACCACTTCAGACGGGTAGGTGGGGAGACAAGATGGCGACGGCGCAATTGGCTGATTTTATGCAAGGCACGGAAGGAAGTGACATCAAAGTTATTGACGCTGATGTTATGAGAAGACACATCAGAAAACTGCACATTGCCTTCTACATCGACGACAACAGTGTTTGCCACTTTCCGCAAAAAAATTGATCTTATGATTGAACCACAAATACGTAGCCGTGAAACCTAACCCACCTTCAACCCTCACGTCTCTTGGGGATGGTGGTGGTGGACTGTTTTCGGCACGTAACATACAGAGCAGAAAGTTTCTAGACCAGGAAAAAAGTTGTTTACAATGACGACATTTTGAAAACAAAATTTTACAATTCAATGTTATCACCTTCAAAATATGACCCTTGTGAACTCAGCGCAGTACTTGAAATCAAGTGTGAGGATGTTTATTCTCGGTTGAGGCTATTTGTAAGTTGTTTACTTTGCCAAAGTGGCGGCTTTTCAAACATCTATTAATCTTGAAGGAACAAGAAGTCACACAGAGAAAGGTCGGGGGAAGTGAAAGGACTTGAATACTTTTTTTCAGCCAAACATTCTCTCACAGTCAGTGAAGTGTGACTGGAGGCATTGTCATGACATGTCGCTGATATATCCTCGCTTGTAACTGGACTCTTCAGCCTGTGTTTACAAAAGCAAACATCCGGGTACCTTGCCACCCGGGTACTGTGAAGACTATAATGTAACGGGCCTACAGTTTATGAGATTCAACTATGACCTTCAACTAAGCCCATACGGAGGGCAGAATTTTTTTTTCATTTTCGTTTTTCCAGAAAGACCTCGATATTTCTCAACACAACAATGTTTGCAGACAGCGCTGGTGGGGTTGCACGTCGTCGTGTGGTTCGGTGTTTTAGAGAAATTGCCTAACAAGTGGAATGGCCACTCCTGTGGTGTTTCCATGCACATATGTGTATACTGCTTGCATCAACAAAGTGATTTTCGGAAAATCGTTCGGGTCTGGGTCGGGATGAAATCCAGCTTGCACTTTGCTCTGGCCACATCGCGGCATCAATCATTTAGATGATCGTTAACGGCATTTTAGATGAAGATTATGACAGCACTGATAACTCTTCCGAAGTAGCAACCATCGACTGCTGTTATTCTGGGTCAGAAGGATGTTGAAGTAGTGTTCACAGACAGAGCGCCTCTCCTGGTTCTGGCAGAGCCATATGGTTAAGTCAAATTTACTTGCTGGGATGCGGACAAATGCTGTTGACGATATAAAAGCTATTACAAAAATAAAACCAAAAGAAAAACAAAATTATCGCGGATAATTTGCTTGAGATCCAAATATGTGTTTTTGTGTAATTTTTGTATTTAAAGATTGGAGCTGTTCCGTTATTATGCTTTTTCCACAGGGGAAAATGGTTTTAATAAAGAAAAGTTTAAAAGTGTGTTCTTTTTAGTGTGATAAGCCAAACGCTTATTTATGGTGCTCAAACGATTCTAAAAACAGCCATTAAAAGGGAAATAACTTACGAGCAAAGCAGTTTGCCTTTAAACACGCATTTCAGGAATAAGCCTTATATTTATCTTGGTGTCTTTCACTCTAGGGTGTTTTAGGAAGTAAGAAAGCACGGGCTGCTTAATAATTTTAAATCTTAGACTACCTTGTGCGCATTGTAACAGAACTTGCTAAGACCACCACTCAGCCATCTTACTACTCGTAATGTCTCATAAAACATAACTCAAGATAACATCTACTTCCTAAATTTTGAAATGAAAGAACTAAAGCAGTTTCAAAAAGCAAAACGCAAGCAATGTTGAATACTTCTAAAAGATATGAACACGCAGGGGCAAAGGATTCCAAATCGTGAGACAGTAACACTTTACGAACACCAATATGGCGTCCTGGCGGCTCCAAACACAGCCACCCAGGGTGTATCCATTCATTTCAGATCCGTGTTTACAGCGTGTCGAGCTTCATTTGACAGTGTACTGTCGTGACTGGTCCTGATTCCGAGTTGAGTAGCAACAAAGAATTAAAGTGTTACAAGTCGTGTCCGCTAATTGTCATGCTATGATTAGCCGGAACCGTTGGACTTCAAAGCACTTGATTTTTTTTTAACGATTCCAATAACACAAACGCTTGTTGGTTGATATATTTAGAGACCAATAACGCGAATTCCTGTTTGTCAAATTGATTTTTGAGTCGCAAAATCTCCAGTTGGATGGGATGCACGTGCATAAGCTCGAGATAAGGAGACCTTGGCGGTAGTGGTGCTCATATACCACAAGGGTGAGCGTTCGTCACCACTTGCTTTAGATTTGTAACATCGTTGGTTTGAAACTCATTTGAGGACATTTACAGGACTGGCCGTCGGCTTTTTCTCACGTGTTCTGTTTTTATCCCCTCTATTACCCACATGGCAGAATAAACACTAGGTTAGCTTTAACGTAGGAAGATGCTGGAGACTTGGTCGAGGAGAGCAATTTCAATGCTGTTATTCTTGCCCCTCAGTATCTTTTCTGAGGGTGCCGCTTCCCCATTTACCACCTACTCTGGTTCCTACGCCACTGGTTAAAACATTTTCTAATCAATTAAACTAACCTTTTGGTAGTTTGATTCGTGTCTACTAGACTACGTGTCTGCGTGATATCAGTGCACATGTCATCATTTCACCGTGCACGCGAATCGTAATTAAACTGCAAGTCTTTAGGAAGAGAAAGTGGATTTAAAAATAATCCTTTAAAGTGACAAGAAATCTTAGAATCATAATGATTAATGTGCTGGAAAATGGAGAGCCTGTGGACCGAAGCATAATCATTTTAAGGAAGACATGTAATTGATATCTACATTTTTCCATTAGTCTGGTAATTGCCTTTCTCACTTCAGTAGTGATTCACAGAGAGCCTCAATCCTGTAGCATGGTTATCGAAAAGGCAATGGAGCATCGTCAGCGTGAATCTTTTTATGACTGGGACAAAAAATTGTGTTGAATTTTTGACAGCTTTCTAACAGCTTTAAAAAAGCAAACAAAAATTACAAGTGGTCAATCTTAGAAGTGTTAACAGGATGAACACCTGATGGCGCAGTGGCTAAGAAGACTCAGCACGCTGGAAAATGGAAAGAAATATTTGGTAAACATTTGGCTTAACACGCAGAAAGAACTGATACTTCGGTTTGAAGAAATAGTAAATAGGAAGAAGAAGTATGGTACTAGTGATTACATAAAAGGGAGATTTATTAAAAAAAGCATGTGATAAGGAAGACAAGAAAGTAGCAAAAAGATATCAAACTTAATCACAACTCATCGTGAATTGGAAAAATAAAGTACAAATCACATCTAGTCACAGATTCGTAGAAGAAGGAATGCACTTTACAGTGTGGCTTTCAAGTAACATGTGCCTTGTCTTATCCATATGTAGTCGGATATTTTCTGGTGGTTGACAAGAACATATGCAGCGTGTATTTTCTAGACACGTGCAACACGAAACGACAGCTGTCCGCAGTGAACAGTGGGACTGGGGGAAGAACACTGAACAGCCGGCAAACCATCTGTAGAGCTCAAGATACTGTTTGCATCTTCTTTTTTGACAGTCTTACCACGTGATTGTGACATGCTTCACCTTGATAGAGCTCACAAACCTCTTCCCTTATCACGGGTATCTATGAGGGACATAATAGTGCGTGCTGTCAGTCGGTCTATCTGCCCTCTGTGTGTGTGTGAGAGAGAGAGAGAGAGAGCGAGAGAGATATAAAACGCTTGAAAGGGAACGAGAAATCGTGTGCGCGCACGAGAGTGAGAGATTACCAAGTCATCAGTGGCGTCAAACACCAGATGGCACCGCTCTGGTGGTCATGGCAACTAAACGGCATCAGGAAGAGAGAGGTCTCCCACCTAGCACCAGGTGAGGACCTTGTGTACCTTGCCGGTGCTCCCCGGGCCCTGTTTGTTTGGCTGGACTTGACTGCTGCCCTGACCGCTCAGGCTGGCACGTGACATGAGTGTGCTGACGTCACACCGGGTGGAGGAGCTCCGATAATCTTGCGTGCCGCCGCCGGCGGATCGTCTCCAGGCTCCCTGTCCCTAATCTCTTGATAGCTATGGTTTCCCTAGTGTTCTTTTTAACATTAATCTTTAAAAACAGGAAAAGGTCCGCTGGGGTTAATGCTTTTAGTGATTCGTTCACTTCTGGTCCTGTTTAGGAGCGATTGTTCCCTGAGGATCCATTAACAAGGTAAATGAGGGGCAGCGATTCGTGAAGTTAATAAGCGTGTAGTCTAGACACTTTCTAAGAATTCATTCACTGGGCTTATAAAGACAAGTCATAAATGGACGCCATATGTTTATTTTGTAATAAAGATATAATCAACCCGAGATAATAGAAAACACAAACGCAGCAAAATGACCGTGACCAACGCAGATGGCCATTCATTTGGGGATGCGTCAACTTCCGGTTGAAGCCTGATGTCCGGTTGGGTTATTAATACACCATGCGATGAAAAACACTTTCGAAGTCGGTGTGTCAAGCGGGAATTTAACAAACTCAATAGATCGTTTTATTTTCACATTAGGTAGAACAGGATCGAGTACCGCGATGCTTTTTCCCCGTCAGAAAGTAACTGCTGTCGCATTTTATGGTCCCGCCCGCCAATAAATTGATCTGACCTGTGCGACAGAATGCCCGGGGCGTGACTGTAACAAATAACTTATTATTTCCACATAGTTTGACAGGTCTGTGCTTGCCACAAATGCGAACACCAAGAAGGCTGAGGTTGTAAGTGCGTCGGAATTAAGGACTTCCTCTCATGGTTAGCGACAAATACAATTTTATTTCAGATTGAGCTCTTAGAAGCGGGTAGAGGTATTTACAAGACAATAGGTACATGCTCTCACAAGGCAATAAAGTTAAATAAAGTTAAATACGAAGCAATGGGGTACAAGCTCTCGCAAGGCAATGGGGGTACAAGCAATGTGCAAGGCAGTGGGTCTATGTCTGTGTGTATACTAGTGACTTTTGTTATTATTTTATTTAAGTGTAGTGCATTTTACTTTGTTGTAAAGTGATAAAATGGACTAATCCACTTTATTATTCTTGAAGTAAACACACAAACAAACACTATCTCTATTGTATCACAGGGACTTGTCACAAACTGTATCTTGTGAATTATTGCCGAACTTCAAACAAACGGCATCTCAAATGTCTTTCGATGTGTCACATTTTATTAAGCTCAACATGTGAGTAAATATGTTGCAATTTTTCCATGTTCTGGCCTCATATTGTCGGATAACAGAAAAACAGAGACAGAACTCAATGAGGACGACGAGAAAGAAAGAAAGAAAGAAAGCAGGACGAAGTTCTGTAGGTTTTGGGAACTCGTGTCGACAGAGTATAGGAGGAAAGACCAACTGCTAGAAAGTGATTAGAACGTCTACATCCCCCATCCCTGCCCACAACATGGCAGCTGCAGCGGACACGCGGCAAGGGCCAGAGAGGAAATGATGGCCTTTTGACAGACCGGCTAATCAATCTCGCACTGTGGAGGGTGTGAGTCCAGTCTAGCGCTCATTTCTCTCTGTCACAACATTTTGTGACGGTCAGGAAAATAATCCCCGTACTACTCGGCGGAGGCGGAACCGATCTCTGGAGAGAGAGGTAAAAGTCGCCACAACGGTTTCGTCCGCTGTTGATCGCCTGTGCTTTTTCGTCGAAAGTAATGAGATTCCTTTTGCGAAATTGCGATGAATGTGAATTAGCCCTAAACGATGTCACAGCCATTTGTAGTTTTTGTCGAGGGGAGAGGTTGGGTGGAGGAAGATGCCATTTCTGACCTGCCGTTAAAAGCGTCAGCATTGACGTCATGTCCTACATCTGTCGAAGAGAATCTTGATGAATACAAGAACTTCGAGCAATTTGCACATAAGCTAGGCGTGTAATTAATTGCCCGGAAAGTTGCGTAAGCTCTCTCTCACAAACATCCGCACAACAAAAACAAAGTAAAACAAAATAAAAGCAGGCACTCAGAGAAAACTAATGTTTTGTCAATTTTTTTAACTTTATCTCATCTCTGCAACCTCTCTCCATTTTTTTAGAGCCACCGGTCTTCTTTTTTCCGATCTGCTAACAAGCTTGATGATAGCAACTGGAATAACAACGAAGGAATATATTTTTGTGAAATTGGTATTACTAAGTAGATAAGGTCAAGCCCTGCTTTCACCCTTCATCTTGACTGAGCCAAGGGACAAAACTGTATGAAATGCACTCAACACTGGGCTGAATAAAATCACTGAGTGCGCCAGAGTTGATTGGGACGGACCGTTGCCAGTCTAATTTAAAAACCAATTTGTTGTGTGCTTGCAAGAGCGTTTGTCTGTGTGCAAGCTGATGAGAGGTAGAGATGGAGAGAAGAACTCAATGGTATCTTAATCCTACTTTTGGACACTGTGAATATGTTTTATTTGATTTTGACTGTGCATCGACTTCACTCTGTTGGGTTACATTGTACACCTTTGTGGAATTGGCATTTTCCTGAAAAAATATAATAGTTAACTTCCTACATAATGTAGCTATGGACTGCTCATTACACAGTTAATGGATGGTTTTATAGATTCATTATCAATTCTTTCCTACATATTTAAATTTGCTTGCTTGCAGAGATGATTGTCGGTATTGACTTTGTCTTACATAACGAAAGTAAAGCTTGCGGAATATTACTTTAAAATACTCTAGAATGTGTGTGGGTATGTAGGAAGGCAGACAGGCAATATGACAGGAATGTATGTATATGATATACATATATATGTGTGTGGTTCGATCAAATCGTGGATGTGTATAGGTGGACTGCTGTCTGTCTGCCAAGACCAACACTTAGCCTCTTACGAAGTTCTCCGCTGTTAGTCTCGGTGAGCCTAAACAAAGAATGTGACTAAACCGGAAGCTTAATAGTAGCATGCCTCGTTTTAGGAGTTAATATGAAATGTGAATAAACCGGAAGCTTTGTAGCCTAATGCCTCGTTTTAGGAGTTAACTGGAAAAAATCGTGCCAGCAGTCCAGTAATACAAGTTCGTGTTCACATTCTCGCCTTCTATCTCATATTCTGACCATGGTTTCACGCAAGTTGTTTTAAGGGAAGGTTTACTTCTCTGATGTTTTACAGATTATAAAAACAGTTAAGATTTATCCCACGCTTATTCAAAAAATAACATCTAAACTTAAGCCTGCAGGGGGTGTTTCAACTGGTGAAGATATTTAATTGAGGTAGAGTTGCGTAAAATTTAAAACATGCCCCACATGCTTGGATTTTACACATTCAAAAAAATTACTCATGTGATCAGTAAGCATAGAAAGAAATAATAACGGAGAGGCAAAGACGTTTTCAAAATAATTATAAGCAAGAAGCAATGTGTGCTTGCTTGAGGCATGAAGTTCAACAGCAGGTCACGAGGCCACTTGCAGGTCGGTTATATAAAGAGGTGAAATTGAATACTTTTTCTTCTTTTTACCGCATTAATATTTGCGACTGCCGAATTGCCAACTGCGGAACAATTTTTTTTTTTAGCTGCCTTTGGCTTTTCTCGTGATGGCCGCATTTGGTAATGAGTAACAAGAGAGTTTGGGAAGCGGACAGCCGAGTGGTAGAGCGCTGGTATTCCAACTGAGAGTTCTCTGGTTCAATGCCTGATTAGCGCAGCAAACTTCTCACAGTCAACTCAGTTGGCGGGAATGGGTATCTGACTCCATGAAGGGTTGGGGAAGGTAAGACAGTGAGGGAGAGGAGATGGACACCGCCCTCACGTAAAGCTGGCCTTTAGAAAAGTGGTCTATAGCACCCCCAACCCCTCTTCTTCCCTCAACGACCTGAAAAGGTTAGAGGATGACCATGTAAAATGATTTAACAGGTTGTTAAAATACTTGTTGTGAGCCTATGAATAACCACTACTGCCTCTCAAGTTCTACAATTCTCGTAGTCTCGCTGAACTGTGTTTTCCGTTATTCGTCATGAAAAATAGATCTTTCACAGAATAGAAAAACAGTTAACCTTTTCAAAAACTGGCTTCGCTCTACAAATTAGTGTCCACACAATATACCTTTGGTCTCAAGTCGACAGCCTCAACCAGTGGTATTTATTAAATATTTACTAAACAATATACATCATGGTGAATTACGTACCAGCGTATCCTTCCAGGGCAAAATATCAAAAAGCTTCATTCTACTTCATTTTATCATACTGAGTTGCAGAACTAGTGAATACAAAGTGTATCAATACAAAAGTGCAAGGACAAATGCGGGCTTGGCAAGTTCCATTAGTTGCATTCTATAGCCGCCATTTCATGTTGTGTGCTTCCAAAAGCTGCGACAAATCTGCTCAAGTAAACAATTAAAGACAGTTGAACTCATACAATAAATCAATTAATAAAATATCAAATGTTTATTGTACTTAGAGCATACAATATTTCTTAGTAAAGCATTTTTATTTCAAGAAGAGGATAATGAAGTACAAGGCAAGAAAAGAAAGACAAACAGAGAAGCAGAACGGATGAAAGGCTGAAGTCCGTGTTGCAGAATCCTGTGGAAAAAGGTTCAGTGTGAAAGTTTTTTGTTTTTTTTTGGCAAATACAGCTTGTTGACTCTAAAAATAGGAGCGTGCCATAGCACAATCCATTTCATTAAGGGGCTGCAGGAAGTAAGCCCACTTAAAAGGAGAGCCATAGTCTGGAAGGCTGGCACTATGTCTAGGACTGCGGCATTTGTGTGTCAACATCATGAATGTTGAACCATCCACCGCTCTTAATTAGATTGTGTTTTAATCGCCAGACAACTGTATTTCCTTTTACTTTCAATCGACAAGAGAATAACGACGAAATTTGAACAGAGATAAAGAGAAATAAGCAAAACAAAACCAGTTTTGCTTCCTGTCCACATTCATCCATCCAAGACATGCATGCACGCACTTACACACGCACGAACGTACACATGCACGCACATCAATTAAAGTAACGATTTCTACATAATGGCGATGCATCTCTGCTCAGACCTGAAGACTAAAGCCAGCAAAAGCTAACTTCAGCTCAGGATGTTACAGGATGTGCCCCGCTTGCGAGATTCGTTGGCGTAATGAAGTGAATCGGTGAGATGGCTGCAAGGAGTGCCAATGAACCTTCAGCAATACACTCAGAACGAGCTCGAAACTTCTCTCCTCCATCCAACCCCCTCCTTTTTTCCTCTCTTCTGTTCTTTGACCCCCAAGCAACCACCAAACGGTGCATTTGGCGCAGAGGCCGCGCGCCATAAAGCGTGTGTTTGTAAATCCATTTCATAAACCCCGTTCCCATGGAATCAATAAAGACGATTCGCCTTGTTGCCTTTTCTGCCCTTCCCCAAGTTTGCGGAGAAATATTAAACCGGAGTAGGACACGCCTGCAAACGAAACTACAGTCATAAAATTTTTTGTTGAGATTAGGTGTCCGCGGTGTTCTCCCTGTACAGTTTGAAGCGACCAAGGGACGCTATGCTTGATCATCTATTGCCTCCCTTGAACTCCTGGCCGCAAAAGCCCGCATACTAATGCGAATATTAGCGTGTTTGTAGATGTTAAACAAGGTTTTCACACGCCAGCTACAAACTAGGCTGCTACGAGATGATGAGACATAATTCGTCTTCGGTAGATAAAAAATGAGAAAATTAAGACATTTTAACTTTTTAACTTTGTAATTTATTTTGCCATTTTTTTCTTTTAGCATCTCAATTTATCTGAGAGGTGTTTTCTTCATGTATCACTCTGATTCCTCTGAATATCTGTTTCTACATTATTTTCGAATGCATGTTTATATGAACGCATATATACAAACACAATTGTATATATGCGAAAATGTTATCTTAGCCCTCTTAGGGAACGTTTTCTATGTTTACTGAAAATTCTGTGTACGAGTGAATATGATGGCTGTAATAGCAGGCAGGTCAGTTATAATTTGAAGGTCCTTCATGGCTGGTAGATGACCTGTTGGAGTTGCCTGAATCAGTAACAAGGAACTTTGTGGAGACTAGTTTTTGAACTTTAGAAAGCCAGGACTTTCATAAGCCGCTGAAACGAAGAGAGGAGTTTTTCTGATTCTCCGAAAACCCAGTGGCCTTTCGTTTGAAATACCAGCGTTTTCCAACAATAATGCCTATGCTTTCCTTATTACTGGCAGATTTACCTGAAAGAGGAATGGCAACAATGGAGGAAGAACCTAGCATGGCGAAACTGCGTCAGAAGGTTGTGAGAGGAAGAAAAAACAAATTCAACACACTCGTGCGGTATGACTCGCAAACTTTTCGCAACGTGCATTCTTAGCTTTGTGAGAAAGAAATGGCTAATGATTCCTTTTTCCGTTTCCTGGATGCGATGACAACAGAAACGCGGGGAGCCAGGCTGAGTGTCAAAGCTGATTTTTCTCGATGGCCGATCTCGAGTCCCCGAAATCGCCTGACGGAGGCCACAGAACTAATGAGGCGGTGGGCGAGCGTTGACGTTATGGTCTGCCAAGTGGACACAATATTCTCGAGGATCTGGATTAGTCTAGACTGGTCTGAGAGCAAGGGGTCGTCCTTCAACTGATTAATGCCAAGATATTTTTGTAGATAGGGACGCTGTTACCTAACTCAGAACTGCGGTCGTTGTCAACGATTATAAAGGAAATGTGTGTGTCTGTGTGGTGTAGTAGTAGTTATGAATTGGAAAAACAATGCTGAAAGGAAGAGAAGAAAAAAAAATGAGAAATAATCAGACTAAGGGAGACCATAAAGAATACAAAATAAATAATTTTGTCTCGATTAATAAGCACAACTGCGTATAAGTGGGCGTTACTGCGATTGATATCTTACATTTAACTGTTGTCTTACTAGCAGTATCAGTGATTAAGTGTGAAAGAAAATGGAGTGGGAGAGGGACATGACAAACTCATTTGCATATAAAAGTCACGTGGCCCGTGCTGTGCTGAAGCATTTCGAAAAAATATACTTGAACCTCTTCCGAAGTTTCGTTCGTCGATAAGGAAGGGGAGAACCCAAAAGAGATTGGTTGGGAGTTAAAGGTGGAACAATTCGCGGGAAATTTCGAGAAATGATCAGGAAACAGGAAAATGCAGTCTCACTTAGCAGCGATGGGCCATTTAATTGAGAAGACATCCAGACCATACGCCGACCAGCTTAGGACCCTACCCCAGTGTCTGACCCTCCTGGTGCCGGAGTGCTCTCTGTCTGGGTTCCCGCTGACCTCGCCACCACGCCATCCATGTACATCGGAGGGATGCAGACGCCTTTGATGTTCGCGGGTTGAGGATGGCAGCTATCCCCCAGGATTGGAGAGTGTCATAATGTCTTGAAGCTGCCTGGTCTTGGGGTTACACCAAATGAATCAGTCTGTGCCTAGACAAGTACTGTGTGGTGAGGAGGTCCTGTCGGTAGGAACAGAACAATGTTTCTGTCAACTGTTGTCATAATTTGCACTGATTTTAATCTCTAAAATGTTCATAGAAAAAGCAACCAAAATTTTATACAATCATCTTCAGCTGTGTCCTTTTCTTGAGAACGCAAGATGGTATGACGAAAGCTTGGTCTTGACTTCAGAACAGAAGATGCAGAGGTTACAATCAATGGACTTTGACACAAGCTAACTCAATTTATAGAGCTGTTTGATAAAGTTACACATACAGACGGTCTCACAGAAACAAGTGTGACATTCAACCAAAGCCACTGCCATCTGTTTGTTAAGAAATGATTAATTATTTGCCCGGCGAATCTGTGTTTGGCGAAAGTTTGCCTGCAGCTGCACGCCCGATCAGATTTCACATGGCAATGCCATAGAATGGAAACTTTAGATGATTCGGCCATTTGCCATTTTGTTGTAAACTTCGCTGATCGAGCACAAAAGCTTTTTTTTCCTCTCTTGTATCAATATTAAAAGCCTCTCACAAGAATAGATATGCAATAACAAAAATTACTGGATCCTTAACAAGTTTCATGCTGTGGAATTATAGAGATATTTGCACAACGGTTGAAAAGGTCGAACTCGGACAGCACCGACATGTTTGATGATTTTTGTCAGTAGGCGGCGACTAAGGAGAAGAGGCAACATTAAAAAAATATCACTTTTCTCCCGAAGAAAAAAAAATTACATGTTTTTTTAAGCTCGGGTGGCTCAAGAGAAATGATTCATTGCCATGGCCAATATTTAATGTAAGCTTTGCTGGCAATAGAGATAAAAGAAATGTTCAGCAATCTTGCTGTAATGATGGGTGCTCAGCGTTCCTTCAGACCATTCATTCCCTCAGCTACATGCGTTGTTGATAATAAAACTTTTAGAGAACTTTTCCAGACAAGATCTTACAATCCTTTCACCCATGTGCCTTTCAGCAAAAATAACTTTCAAAACCTGTTTCTCGCATTTCATTCTTTATGTTCGTTTTTTTTTTTTTTTTACAAACAAATTTAGGTTTTCTCTTTTATATCATTTGTTTATATGCCATTCACCGTTCGGAAAACTTTTCGTCTAGCGGTTAGAAATTTCTATGCCGTCCGCCTGCTGAAATCCAAATTAAACTACATTTTGCCCCTGCATACAGTCATTTAGTCTTCCTGTCTTATGTCTGGAGCATTATACTGGCAAAGGTTGTTGATCATGAATCTGCCAAGAAGAATACAGATGTGAAGTAGAGAGCGAGACTGCTTATGTTCTGAGTTTCAAAAAGCTGGAGAGAAAGTTTTATTTGGATTCTCGCTTTAGCTGTCTGGACCGTAGTCATGCCGTCACCCGACACTTATGGGGTAGATCGTAGACAACCTGGACAGAACAGCTTGGTTTCTCAGTCTGAACTAAAGACAGATCATCTTTTATCGTCGTCTGTCGAAACGTTACAAGCATGAAGACAAACGCATACTAAAGACTCAGTATTCTGAATAAACAAATAAAAAAACAAACAAGGAAAAAAAGGTAATCCGTGCACTTTCACCAGAAAGGTGTTGGCAGAAAAAAAGTTTAAAAGTTACTGGAAGAAACATAGAGTACATTTGAACAAGTGTAATGTCGGTACTGTGAAGCATGGTGTCCTCTAGCGTGGTGGGATCGAGAATCAAATTATTAGCCTCCTGCGGAACTGATGTCTGATGTCCTTTAGTCTGGCATCCCCTTCATCGCCTTCCTTGCATACCCTTGCTTTATCCAGTGCCGTCCTAGGGGTGTTGCCCTGTTTCTTGCTTGTAAAACCGGATTTGACGTCTCGTACCCCGACAAATGCGTCGGGTGAGAATCCGTCTCGGTTCTTGTTCCACGTCCAAGCTATTTTTGATGTCTGATGAGCGAACACCATAGAATAATCCTCAGGTGACTTGATCGACAAAGCAGGCTATCACGTGACAAGCTTGGATGCGAATGGATAAGAAGGACAAATGGAGATTGTGGGATGGGTGGGTTGATGACATCCACGTGCGTGCGTGCTCCAGTTTCGTGCACGTGTACAAACCATAAATCAGAAAAACGGAACATGCATGGCAACATCACAGCCGACATTTAGCCAGAGACATATTCTTAAATACTAGTGTAACCTCGATTGACATGCGCAAAGACAAATTCAGTAATCTTTATCTGAGCCATAATAACTCTATATGCCTGTTTAGGTACTTTAGCATCTTCTATGACATTTCCCAGGATTTCCATAACTGTTAGTGATTACCTGCTACGAAAAAGTTTCAAAACAGTAGTTTTCCCTTACTGATTGGTGTCCCTTGTTGCACACTCTTTGTTTTATTGTGAATAAATATGGTTAAAGTGCGTGTTGCGCCTTGCTATTGCCGCCATTACTCCCCCTTAGTCGCTCTCTAACGTTCTTTATTGCCCAAGTCATGTAGATCACTGGATAAGCGTTTACAACGCACTTCCATGCCTGACAACAAAAATGCACACTTGTTAACTCAACAGCGGTAAAATGGTTATCCAGCTATAAGGAGGGCTATTACTATTTGGCATCTTCCGGTTTTTTTAACCCCTTCTGTACCCTAGTCTGAGGGATTGGATCACGAAACGTGTTCTTCATTTCACTTGTACTTGCTGCTTACAACATGCACGTGGTTAAAACCTGTTTACTATTGTGGCATAAATAGCAGCAGACGCAACGGCTTGAACACAATAGACTTGCCGGTGAATAGCGATTTACGCTGGAGAATGTTTTCAAAAGACATATTGAGCCCATTTCCCAGATCGACTTTATGGCTGTGTTCGTGGTCCACGGCTCCATTACAATTTTAAGAACCTCATCGGAAAATACGAACGTGATCGACTTTTGATATGGAAATGAGTTGAAGCATTCATCACATCATTGTCGCATGCTGATGAAGCAGCTTTGCGCGGCGTCAAACGCTTTTTCGATATCGACAGCGAAGAACGGGTGTGACGCGCTGAGTGTAATCATGGAGTGCTCTGCTAACTTGTAATGTCGTTAAAGAGATGCCGCTGACAGGTGAGAGTGGGCTTGACGCACCGAAAATTTGATTGAAATTATGATTGACGAAAATAATATGCAAGAAGGTTTAAAGCAACCGTGTAAGATTTCACCCATTTTTGCAATTCTTCAAACATTCAAATAAAGGCGGGCCGTTAGCATTTATATTACTGGAAGGATGAAAACCTCGTCACGAACAAAATACATTAAAGTTAATGGATGAAGAATCACCCGTCCTGATATATGATCTGAATACTTACAGCGGCCGTATTGAACCCTGGTGAAGAGTGTCGGGTGCCAACAATACCACCAGAGCATGGTCATGCCTTGCACGCTTCCTGGCGACTGAAGACAGTTCAAATCACGCACTTGATGTAATTTTATAATTCTTCTTGGTAACAGTATGGCAGGTCATGCGTGACAAAGTGGTAGGATGTTGTTTTTGTTCTCTCTAGTTTGAGAAGGAACGGGAATTGATCCTTGTCCTGCACTGCCTTTTTTTATCGTACCCAGTCGTCGATGTAATTAGCTCAGGTGTGAGGTGTGTTGTCACTGGCGAGACTGTATTATGTCTAGTACGTGGATGTCAGTTAATGAATCACCAATCCGTTCTTTTGAAACTAGTTTAAATTAAAAAAAACTTGGATAAAATAGTAAGCAAAATACTTCCTTTTTCCAAAAATATAGCCAAAAACATGGTTTTTTCTAAGAAATTAAAAGCACAGGCGTAATGAAATAATTGATTTGGCACCAACAGGAATGTGGAAGTTAATTACAGGATTAATACGCTGTAAGTTTTGTTTCTATAGTCAGTGTTAGTCTCATTTCTGTAAGGATTCTTGAAACAAAACTCTTTTGTAAGGAATCGGACCTGTCCGTACCTAAGACAGAAAACATTAAGAACGGATTGAGGATTCATCGTTAAGTCAGTGATATTTAAACACGTCTTGTCTTCGTCAGTGGTGGATAAAGCATACATATTTGTTGTTGAGAATCAGACCCCTCAGCACTCAAAGACAGAACACTGAGAAAGGCCGTCAGAAATTTATCGTTAGAAAAAATGCAATTTTTAAAACACACACGTGAATGGTTAATGACGTTTCTGTACCCTGCAGGTTGTCTTTTACATTATTTCTCAACACCAGGTGGAAAATCTAGTAACAGAATTGATGGCAAGATTCACTGTTCTGTAACGAATTTAATGTGGAATCCGTCCAGTTTCTGAACGGGAAAAATATTTGAGCGCATGCTACTAATATTACATAGTAAAAGAATATACTCATTCAATGGGTTCGGTCAAGATTTTAAAGTGTCATGTACATCAAAGAACTTTCTGTTAAGATAAGATTTCAGACTGATTTCAGTAACGGTTGAATGTAACGATGACAGGGTGTGTTTTGTCGAGATATGCCACTGAGAACTGCAACTTCCTGTGTTCAGGACGTTTTCCTGTGAAACCTGATAATTTTTATCTCTTTTTTTTTTTCTTCTTAAAACTGGAACCACCTTTGCTGCAGGATGTGAAGTGGAGTAAAAAAAAAAAAAAAGCTCCGGCGTTGTTTACGCAGATGGGCATATTGTCAGTCTGCACGACAGTCAGCAACCATCCATCGATCATGGGGGAGTAGTGGTGAGAAGTAACGGGGTGGAGACAGAACTGTAACGGGCTCCCATTTTGCAGGTCGCGAAGGTCAAAGGAACAGCTATGGATGTTGACGAAAAAGAGAGGAGCGGCTTTTTTTTGTTTGAGGTCGATAGGAAGCAAGCTACCTAGGTTGTCCCACCTTCGGAAATGGATAGAGAAGAGCAGAGAGGGGAGAGAGTGAGAGAGTAGAGAGAGAGTGAGAGAGAGGTTGTAGGAAGGCAGATGCTGACGTAATTAGGTAAAGGTTAGAGAGAGAGAGGGAGATAAAAAAAAACTGTGGAGACGTCTGAGCGTGTTCCTCACTTTGTGTCTGGAAACCTTCACATGACGCGCCAAGCCTCGTGCGGGCTGAAAAGGTCGTGGGCTGCAGGAAAAGGATCGTTGTACGGAGAGATGCTGTCGTAGTCGTAGGCAACATCGTCTCAGGGGGTCGACAACTCTGTCGCTGGTAGGCAATGTAGTGCAGCCTCTTTAGCATGCAAATGAGCGCACTGAATTGTGTGCACGTGAGCGTGTGTACGTGTGTGTGTAAGTGCGTGCGTGTGTGTTGGGGAGAAGGGGTGCAACCAAACTATCTATAAAAGCCATGTTTTTATTTTTCTGACAGTATTTCGAAAATAGCCTGCCTACGTTATGCTTGAACGCACGCACGAACGCACACATAAACGTCAGGAAAACACGGCATGAAAAATATGTAAAATAAAATGTGTTATTAAGTATTTCCCAGACGTGATGGATTAATTTAAAACATTCACCAGACGAGAGAACAGTCGTTCGAACCACACGTGGTGACATTTTAGGATGTAGGAGTTTGAGCTTACGAATTATGCGTTGGGATGCAAGGAAGAAATCAATAACACGGAGTCGATTCCTCATGCAGCGCTGAACAACCGTCTGCTTTTAATCTTTGCCAGAAGGCGGGATAGAGCGGGTGGAAGGAGATGTAAAAGGTGGTGGAGGTGGTGGTGGTGGTGGATGGGGTGGAGTCGACCTGTGTCTCTGGTTTGGAGACAGCAGAGCAGATTGGAAATCATTAAGAGTTCACCTTTAAATCTTCCTTCAACCTGAACAGATAGGCAGGCTGGTTTTATTTGTTTGTTTGGTCTGGACATGGTACTACTTTGTTCAGGTTCAACTGGGTGGTGTTGCTTTGCTGTAGTTAAATGGCTTCGCTGTAATTTTCTTTGGTGCTGTTGTAACCACGAATGTAACTTTTTTTTCTTCCTCGGCGGTGTTACGCTTCCATGTAATCATGGCATTTTCTAGTAGCAGTAACCTTTTCATATCGTTAAAGATAGGTCACATCATCGACAGTTTTCTCGGCATCGCCGTCTGAGCCACCCCGCGTCTGTAGGATGAGCATGCAAAGGACTACAACGACGGGAAACACGACAGCCTTAGACAAGAACATCTTCGATTGAAAAAAACAAAACAAAACAAATTGCAGACATTGAAATTGCTGAGTCAACAGAGTTTTTTAAGAGTCAGGAGTGGGTATGAAGCAGCTCGGGTAGATGACCAGTCTTGTCGGTTAATGGCTTTTGAAGATTTTTAGGCTGGAACTTGATCTGAAATATCCCGAGAAAAAATTCTGATTAATTATTGTAGTAAGAAGACGACTGATGTGTTTTAGCAAAGACCTGTCCGGTGTTTGTGTAAATTGTGTCGTCTGAAGTTTTATAAGAATAGTTTTTCCTGTTTTAATTTCCCCTTTAAAATAGTTCGACCGGATTCTCAGAAGAGAGAGTGTGTGTGTGCGCGCGTGCGTGTGTGTGTGAGAGAGAGCGATAGAGACGACAAGTTAATGCGTGTCATTTGTTATATCAGAGTCTAACTTTTCTCCGAGTTACATGTATTCTTTCCAAAGAGTAAATATGTCTTACAATCTTCATGCAGGTTTCCTGTTACCTGGATTCTGTTAACGCGTTAGCAGCGGCTCCTCAAACTTATCGCATAATTAAAAGGAATCGTATTTTTTAATTAATTTAATTTAAACAGACCGTTGAACATAATAACAGAGGATAGTATGGATTCAATCCAACTAAGACACGACAACAGGAGAGATTTAACAGTCAGGAGGCTTTAGGATATTCGCAAAAGAATGTGATCGCCGATCGGACAATAAAGCGGATAGCCTTATCTGAGATATTGTATATGAAATAGTCACCTCTACTGATAAATTACATAGCCAGTCTGCAATAGTCACAGACCCGGGCATGCCTTCAACCGTCTACATTACTGTCCGAAGTCGAGGATGCTAACCACCAGGATGCGGAACTTTTCCCTGCCTGCAGAACCAAAAGTAGGATGAGCTCAGTTCAGTCAAATCATTTTCTTAAGTTAAACACTTAAAATAAATCATCTCCTGTTCTCATCAGAATAGCGGACTATTTCTTGACTTTTCCATTTGGTTTTTTTTAAATTTTTCTTTTTTTTTTACGGTTGAAGTTTTTCCGCTGAATTTTTTTTATTTGACTACTCAGCACTTTTGGTTCTTTGTAATATTTTTTTCCTATTCTTCTGCAAGACTCATGGTTGCATAGTAAGTACATGCGAACTTTTTTTCGTTACAAGTCAAATCCCTGAAGCTGCTCCTGAGACAGGTGGAGTGGAGCAAGCCGCGGGGTGCGTGGGGTGGAGACGCTGCGGAGGAATGCTGCAATAAGGCGGCTGCGGTGCGTCAGACGTCACGGCTGCTGGTGCACGGCGGGGAAATCACCGGAACAGCCTGTGACATCTTCATTTCAGATGCAGTCTCCATCGACCGCAAGTCATCCGCTGCGGAAAGAACCTGGCACATTTCCTTGAGGTCGTCGGCAGGTTCCACGTCTGCCACACTGCATGGGCGGTGCCGGAGCTGCTTTCAGCAAGAGTAAGGAAGAGAGAGAGAGAGAAAGAGAAAGACCAGTGTTGCCATACCGACTGTGGGTTTTCGACTCCCCAAACCGAGGCTTGATGGAGCACTTGTGTCATGCGGCCAGAATCCAATATTGAAACCCTATGATATTTCTTTTTCCCCCGGCGATTGATGGTCGCTCAGCCGAAGCGCATCAGAAAAAATGTATCAGCTTAACGACGTCCGAGCGCTAGCTGCGAGCGCTGGAGTGAATTGCTTGTACACGGATCATGAAGGAACAGGGGGGCAAGTATCGGAGATTAATGGATAGAGAGAGAGGTGGGGGGGGGAGATAGAACCGGAAGTCGCTTTTATTTTTATTTGTTTGCGACTAATTGCGTGCAGGACCGCAACTGCTCGGGAATCGTGGCAGGGCTGTTTGAAGCGATACCGTTGAACACTAAGTTACAATCTACATCGTGAAAACGCTCAGAGAGTGCACCGACTCAAAACGAGGCCCCATGCCAATACAGCGATAATGTTTGCATGTATAGGATGAAGGGCAAATACAGGTAATGGAAATCAACCTCGCGGCCGTCAAGTTTTGCTATAGCTTCCAGGAGACACCCATCTACGTTTAGATTGTTAATTTACAATATTAGTGGTAGAGAAAGGTTTTGTTCAGGATTTGAAATAAAGTTAATGAGTTTACTATAGCTAGCTCTGAAAGCGTTACTTTGGAACGGATCAGTCATCTGTACCTCTTCTAGCCGAGGGTAGAGGGATCATGATCTGAAGAAGATATGACGAGCATCCTAGGGAGATAGAAACTGTATAACGGCCATGATCACTCTCATGCCGGCCTCACATGAACAGTTCCAGCTTCTTCTCAAACATCGGGCAGACTTTTCTAGGTTTAAGAGAAAGCTTGGCAAAGCGTCGGATGAACTTCCACTGATTTGGAGAGTAAGTTCATGGCCAAATGTTTGGCGAACTCTCCTGGCTTCGAGTGCAAACTTGTGGCCAAATGTTAAGCGAGCTCTTCTGAGAATGAGACTACGCTTGTGTCCAAACCTTGGGCGAGCTCTTCTGGGTTCGAGAGTACACGGGTGCGTGGGGCGTCTAAGGAATTTCGACATCTGTCGCATCAATATGGCGGATATCTGTCAGAAGGGACTGGCGTATCATCTCGTGTTTGGTGTATAAACAGAGATGAGGGGTTTCCGCAGCACAGTTCTAGCCACAAGGGAATAGGTGGATAAATGGATAGAGACAGTTTGGGGGCACCTCTGGTCAGGAAGCTTGATTACCTTGCATTCCCTTTACATTGCCTCCCCCTTATTTTTGCAGCAACCACAAGTTGGCGTGCGTGTGGCGGAGGAATTGCCTAGTTTGCGGAGCTTTAGCTGGTTTCCTTTTCTTGCCCCTTCTGTGCCTGTGATGATGGTAATGATAATGACCAGTTGAGTGATCCTGCTGCAGATAATGGTCTAGAAGACTTAGGGGGAAGCTATGCCGTGAAATTCAACCTCTAAAAGACGAGCGGTTAAAGACACAGGACACCGCATGCAGCCTCGTGAGCGCTTATTATGGAGAAGGGAGGTAATCGCACACGTGGCGCGCAAGATAAAAGACCTGCCAGAGTACACCATCGTTCGTATAGAGGAAAAGGGCGATAATTGTTATACTTGGTTACCAAATATTACCTCTGGGAATCAAATGGCATTCCCTGCAGGGAGCATCAAGACGAAAAAAGAAGCAAGAAATACGTCCTATGCGACCAATAATAGATAGATCGATAAGCATATGTCGATGACACACGCGATGATTGGATAAAAAAAAAATCGGTCATCGTCCATGTCATATCCATTGACCACTGGCTCGCCTTGGGGAGGGAACTCCCGTTGGAGCTGAATATACACGCGTAAGAAAGTGAAGAGTAATTTTCTGTAGAACTCCTTCGTGTTCCTCCGGTCTAGCATTCGTCCTGCCTGGTCGCCTTATTCTGCGCTCCTATTGATAGGAAATCGATTGGTTTTAGTGTAGAAAGTTCGATTCAGGGACTCATTACGAGCGCGTGTGCCAGGTCTGTGGGCCCCCAGATTTAAGCCTGACGTCTTGTACGGTGGTGGGTCAAATCGAGGTTTTTTAAAACCTCAGAAAAGCTCAGCATTGCCCGACAAATGTTTCGTGCCTAGAGTTTGGTAATTCTGCTATTAACTCTGCACTTCTGCTTTCCCCTGTAGAAGCAAAGCTATGACTAGTTTTAAACGTGGATAGTATTGTTTCCAAACATCACAGACACCAATTATTATTTTAAGATGTTGATATATGCTTCTTCTTTTTTGTGTTGTATTCTACTTTTTTGAATGCTTTATCAAACCTTCTGGGGTTCTCAACAGAGATTGTGATTGGTGAAATGTTATCTAACAGCTTAGGAGAAAATTCGACGAACTCTCCCAGCTGTGAACTACGATTTTGATCTCTTATTCACAATAAACATTTAGCTAATGTACAAACTAAATTATCCGGTTACTAAAGTGTCATGTTGAGAATGCCAACGTGTCCCGTTGCTAAACTGTCCTGTGGTAACTTCGTCTCAAATCGTCCTACTCGTTTATCTTAGGTTGCAGACAGAAAAACAGCAAGCCCACATTAGAAAAAACACAGACTAAGCAATATCGAAGACAGTCTGGGAAGAGCAAGGGGACCGCTTTTCCACCATCACAGAAGTGAAGGAAGACTCAGTGGTTGGTTGTGGAGTGGGGATGTGAGACGGTGTCACTGGGTCGCCACCCATGTCAGCTCCTCACTTCACTGTCGCATAAAACACTGTAACAGGTTTTGGGGTCGATATCAAGCTTCTACCCTCTTCTCCTTCCTCCCAGGACCCCCATACGTTCTTGGGGCAACCGCAGGAGACGGTCTGGCTCAAAACCACTTTGTACGCCCACAAGAATCTGATGAATCGCTTCCTGTCGGCTTCATCAAGGACCCAGGTATTGGCCGCACCGGGACGTGTCTCGTAAAATCTTCTTGACGCGAGTGTTCACCTGCCCGACCACCCTACCTGAGGCTTTGTCTTGATGTATTTGCTCACCTGGAACAATAACCTGCACATTTTTCCTAAAAGAACATCTGAGAACAGGTTATAGTGACCTGCCGGCTATCACGCCCTCCATTTCCTCAAACTCTTAAAAAAATAAAACTCCTCCTATGTGATGGATGAAGGTGTGGCATTTCCTTAGAATGCTGATTCTGCTTGTGTGGGATACGTTAATTAAATCTGTGACGAGGAATAACCGAGCCGTTACCTTCGTTAGGAATGCTCGCCTAGCCTAGTGGTCGTAAAGGCAGTGCACTGTAAGTGGTGCATTGTGTCCAGACCACGAAGTATATAAAGTAGAGCGCAACTCTATAAAATCAATGAGTATCAAGCCCTGTTGACACTCTCCTAGGACACCAGGAACCTCTACTTGTAGAACAAAGAGACCCAAGCTGATCTGGTTCAGTTATATTCACCATGTTGAAGTACCTTGAAGTGTGGTCAAAGCTAAGGTGACCAGAGGAAGACTGGCTTACGAAGGTGAAGGAGTGGACTGGTCGTCCTGTGCAGGATCTGTTCACGATTGCCCAAGTCAGCTGCTGCTTCTACTTATATGCCATCCCCCAAAACCTTAACTTCCTTACAGTTTGTTTCCATTCACATATTAGGATGAGTTTTAGGTCTACTGAATCATTAATACCACTATAACCGGAAAAAGAAATTCATTCAGCGTTTTCCTGGAACTTCAGAGCAGCAGTGAGACGACAAAGCCACAGCAATCTTTTTAGGAGTTGCTCATTTCTTCTCAATCCATTTAAACCTTTACACTTTTTGAGGAAAAGCCTTTCTGGATCCTCAAAATCCCCAGGATTTAACTTTAAGAGTGCAGTCTCGAGAGATTTTTGCTGATTCAGTTTCCTGACCCAGACGCCGACATCGAGAAAAGCTTAAAATAGACTCCACTTGTACATCCGCTACGCAAGAGCCTCGCTTTCATTTCAAATATTCAGAGCATGTTTGGTGAATGTATCGCCTTGACTTTTGGATCGGATAGGGTTGGAAAGGGAATGCCCATGCGTGCATCTCGGTCCCCTGCTGCAATGAAACGAGACATGGAAGTTCTGTGGACCCCAGAAAGCGCCTGAAGAAAACTCACTCCGCGAACTGCAAGGATGGGAGCGAGCCCATGGCGGTGTTATTGGATTACAAGCTGAGGCCTGTAAGTCGAAGAGAAGCGGCTTGGCTGACATCTTAGGGTCAGTTCACACGCTGATGTGATTGATGGGAGAATTAGAGATCTATTACTAAATTAGGTGCAGGCGAGTTCTGGCCCAAGTGACAGAGGTGTTGACTCCTCGGTAGGCAATTTTCAACCCACCTTTGGGCACCTTTCTCAGGCTGAAATGCCTTCACATCATTCGGAAAACTTCTGGCTTCGCTTTTAGGGCTGAATGCCTTCAGAATGAAGGAATGTACAACGTCTTATGAACGGACGGGTGGGGAGAGAGTAACGATGGCTTCTAAACGAATAAATGATTAGACGGACAAGCGTGCAAGCAGAAAGAAAGTCTGTGAAACACACTGGTAAAGGTTTTCGGAAATAATTCCAATTAAATTATCTTTTTTCCGAAAATAAGGAACATTAACTCCAGTCGGAAAAAGATCAGTTTGTGAATGCATCTAGGTAGTCTATTTCAATTATTGAATAATTGATCAGTTCTATCGACATTCCTGATGTCATGGGAAGAGCCAGGCGGTTCGTAAGGTGAAAATGGAAGTGGAAAAAAAATCCGACCAAATCTTTCATCATTAAGAGTAAGTGCGGCTAGTGTAGAACCTAAATTTATATCTCTCTTAGAGGCATTTCTTCTTCTCTCTCTCACACGCATACAGGTACATACATCTGTGCATCAAACATACATATTTTTTTCTTTCTCACACACGCACATATATATATATACAATCATGTGAACACATTTTTAGACATTTTCTCTTTCTCTCTCTCACACACAGACACACGCATGCATAGACATACATCTACAAACGCATTTTGTCACATTTTATCTCTGACACACACGTATAGAAACACTTGCGCATGCAAACACACACACACACGCGCGCGTGCCTAACCTTATGCAAACATCACAGCGATCTAACCATACATCGAGTTGATGTAGCTACAGCAGCCACCTACAACCAACAAGAAAAAAACCTATCTGACTAATCCTGTAAGTTGTTGGGCTAGAGTTACTCTGGTAATAGTGACTAAAGCCCTCGCGGCATTTTTCTTTCTTCTCTCCTCTAATCTGTCTGCGCGTGCGGACGCCGAGTCGCCGCTTAAGGCAAATTGAAAACGACCGCCATCTTTGGCGACTGGCTTTAATGTCTGTATTTATTGGGCAGTGTCTGTCTTCGGACCGCAGGCTTCTCTACTTATCTTAACACTACTTCCACCTGGCTGCATCGGGTGTCCGGAGCTGGATTACACCATATTTTGGAATCGAAACAGTTACTCGTCACTTTAATCCTCACAACAAAACTCAGTGGGACAATGCTGTTTACTTGAGCGGCTTACATTTCTCCTTTCTTTTAGTTACTTTCCTTCATTTCTTATTTCATCCACTTTTTTTCTTTTTCTCTTCATCTCTTGTCTTCTTTTTTCTTGACTTTGTATTACGACAACAAATGAGAGAGAGAGCGGCTGTATCGTTTCTATGCAAACGTTGGATAGGGATCACAAACTTTATTTACTCTATGCGATAAAATCATTTATAAAATAAACATCCGGGGAGTCATTTCGTGGCTTTGGCCAGGTTTTCAATCATCACGCCTCTCGATGACATTTTCACTTCCTGTTTTGTTTTCCACTTCGTACAAACAAGAGCGTTGTTTACCATCGATTAAGTGATTAAGTTCATTGCTTTCGTTATTAATGAAACTGCTATTACATTCCAATAATATTTATTATCCATTATTTATCTATCCCTGTTCGGAATTACCATTGTCTACCCTCAGTTTCTTCTTCACTGTATTTTTTTTTATACAGAGTTTTAATCACGAATTCTATCGTTAATACTTGAGAGGTGTACTTCAGACTATACTCAGGAGCCAGACTAAAGATATATCCAAGCAGCCGTATCCCCCAAATCACGTGAACTATCTGCCCTTGTGATTTCTTCTAGAAAAGGTCACTTTGTCACGTGTTGGGGCCGAGGCCCCGGCTGTCTTGTCCGAGGGTTATTTCCTCCTGTGCGGGACGTGTTTCTCACGGGGCCTGCGGGCGGGTTTGTCGATGGCGGGCGGGGGAAAAGGAAAAGGCTCGAGAGAAAAGGAACAAAATCTCAGAGGTTACGCTGACAATATATTTACTTAGAAGGCGTGCACGCACAAGTAGGGGCAGTATTAAGTGCGAGGGCTTTTCCTCCCATTTCCCTCCAACCACTCCAGGCACTGTCGGGTGCCTATAGCTACGGACGGTGGGTATCTGACCACCCTTGATGTACCTTTATCTCCGAGCCATGGCTGCGGCCCCAAATCTTGGAGTGGTATCTAAAAGCTGACAGAAAAAAGGTATTTTTCGACCTTATTTCTTGCGCCAGCGCGAAATTAAAATAATCGGCATTGCTTCCAGTATATAGATGCCTTGCAGGCGATTTACCAATAGTCTATGAATACAGCTTTAGTAGACATCAGCTTCTCTACAGAGCTTCTCTACATGCTACCTTTCTAGAAGCTGTCTAAAAAAGTCACAATGGTAAGGGGTTTCATGAACATTCATATACTCTTTTTTTATTTGTAAAAAAATACAGACTGGCGGGAGGGCTCTGTTATGGCTGTGAAAAGACATTGACTATGCATCTTCATTTCAGGATCTTGCGTTCTGAAAAAAAAAAACAAAAAAAAAACCAGACTGGGCCCCTGACCATTTTTGTTTCATCTCTTTGCTGACATAAATGTTCAGAATTTAATGTTTTTTTCGTTGAACCTTAATTATAGTAAAATGTGGACAGAGTAGAAAATGAAGGATGTTTTGCTATCGTGCGTTACTTAACAAAGCCAGGTTCTTCTTTGAAGAAAATGAGAAAGTCGGCTAAAAGCAATGTTGGAAAGCTCTCGTTTACTTTTGAAGTCGAGAGTAATTAGTTTTTCTACTTTTCTACTAACAGTGAAGCAGCCACCCAGTCGTTTGTCTTCACGCGTTAACAGAAATGTCTTGTCTCAACAACTTAGCACAAAACACTGAGCTGTGGCAGACTGTGGCACACCTGACAGTGCCTGCAACCTATTCTTCCTTTTATTTGTGTCTCATCCAGATATACTTGTTTACTGTAACGATGCGAGAAAACCTTCAAAGTACTTGAATTAAAAGTAAAGTATTGGTTACATACTGTTGAGTTTGTTGACACCCCGAAGTTCTCTCTTCGTCTCGCCTACAACATAATCACAATTTTTTTAGTCGTGCAGTAGTATAAGAGGTAACTACTACTACTTCTACACATACCTCTTCCAGATGTAGGAATTCATGGTATTTACCAAGTGTGTACACACAAGCAAGCATGCATGGGCACAAATAAACTAATAAAATCAAACGAATTTTTACCGGCCAAAGCTACATTATTTGCTTATCCTTTGAAAAAGATAATTAGAGTTTGTAATCTTAGACTGTACAGAGCAACACCGTCGACATTTAATTTTTTTTAATTGAAGGAATCGAAGAACGCTAAGCGTATCAACATCAAACCGGAAGTGGTCTACCATTGGCTTGGGATGAAGGTCACATGAATGCATAATTTTTCAAAATGGTCCATGCAGGTCATGGGCAGCTGACGAGAAGCATACCTGTCTGTCACGTAATGTACTCGCATGTTTCTTGTCTATTTAAATTTAAATTTGTTCTAATAAGAAAAAAGCTTATAAATTTACTGAAATTATAATGTCGCCTGCGGTTGCTGTGGCCGGGCCGTATACGGGTGGGACATTCCCTCACCCCATGCACCAGAGCCACATGGCCGACAACATGCAAATAATTCCATCTCTGTTGATTGTCACTGCTGGCTCTGTTCTCTAGTGGAGGAGTCAAAATCTTCATTGTATATTTATCTGCCCTACTTGTGCAAATCCAGAGAGAAATTCATACCCGTAAATTTCAAGTAATTGTTTTGTGGTACTCGTAACACTAACCACGCACTTGATCTACTGCTGTTTATTTTGAAGACTATGCAGATGCGAAGAGATTTTCTTGCATTATATTGTAAGATTGCTTGTATGGTTACTTGATAGCTGCCTACATTATGTGATTGCTTGATCACTGTATTGTATTATTGTGTGAATATGTGATTGTATGGCTGTAGGATTGTTTGCACGATTGTATGATTGCTCCATGGCTGTTTATTTTGCATGATTGCTTGAAAACTTTCCATGATATATTTTTTAATATTTATGTAGCTTATATGTAACGATGTGCTACGTGTGTGTTACATAAGTGTGTGTACAGATTTATATCGTATTATGGAGATAACTAACTTCTGAGTAATTGATTAAGATAAACAATAACATGTTCTATGGAATAGGTGACTGTGTTACGGGAGAGTCATAGAAAAACGTCTTTGCCGAATATATTCGAATATTCGAGAATGTGTCCGATTAACAAAGTCTTAGGAGTCTCGAAAGCAGAACAGTTAAAAAACGATTCGGTTGGATGAACGGAGGAAAGTGTGGCATGGTTGGCTGAGGAGGCGGGAAATGAACTGGATGCTGTTTATGCTTATAGTTTATTGATGCACACTAGTCCAGAGAGAAGTGTCAACAGGAGGAGAATATTTATTCCAGCCCTACTCTTGGTGTTTGTCCAAGCTTTCTGCCGTTGAGCATGTTTACGAGGAAGATTAATACTTTTCCGCTAGGCACAAAATTAAAAAAAAATCATCTACAAGTTTTTATCGAGACGGTTATGGTCTCTTAAATCCATTATCGGATATACGCACACATCACCGCACGCGCGCCCAACACACAAACACAAACACACGCGCGTTTTTAAAAAATAATATACAGGAATCAGAGACACGACAACAAACACTGTATATTGTTTCAGATGCTTACAGATTATATATTTACAGATGGAACAACCACTTCCAGACCAGTCATAGATACACCCATGCATCCATGCAGTCATACAACACTATCTTTTGCTCGGATATGCATAAAGGTAACAAGAACTGTGAGTTATTACAATTTTTATAGTTACTTACAGAAACATTTAGTCTCGCACAAGTTCAATCGTCCTTAAAGACTTACTCTAAAGAAAAACAATCTCGTTATGGAGAAACACAGCGAAATGGAGAAGTTTCCTTTGGGGCCTTATCGTGAACCCGAAATTGTTTCTCACGTGTTCGGAGAGCCCTTTCATTCGATTTGTTACCTAGCAACAATATCATACAGCAAGTACTAGGCGTTCATTTGTGTTCAGTTCAGTAGTTTGATGGAAACGGAAACTTTAGAGGCCGGGTTCAATTGACACTGGACATTTTCTATTGGAATTCTCAGTGGGAATGATGAGATAAACATGAGGATGATTCAATGTTCTTGTTGAGTTATTTGGATATTGATTGCGGGGCGAAACAAACATGGAAGCCGAAGCCAGTATATTAACTTAGGGACTTGGGATCAACTGGTTTGGCAATGTTAGCGTAAGATGATCGATTTCCCACGTTGAATGATTGCCGCGCGCATCTTTGATGTCTTTACAAACGGTAATCCGTTCAAACGGCGGCCTTTGTCCTTGTGATTAATGCATAAAATTTGCGTTCCATGTGGTTTTTTTTTCGATGTTATCTCAGCAGTGTCCTGCTCGTCCATTTTCTTCCAGTGTTATGCGACATAACTGGGTAATCATGCTCTATTTGTACAAACAACGATGTTGTTGTTGTTGCTGATGCTGGTGTCACCATCGTCCTCATTCGGAACATAAATGCTAGGTCTTGCAGACTGATGAACTGCTTGCCATCGTTCAGTCACAAAACAAAATAAAAAAACATCCACAGACAGGAGTAATGAGAAAAATGTAAAAGCATCCACAGGAGTGATGTAAAAAAAAATGTCCGGCACTCGTGGCGGAGCTCTACAGACCAAGTCCATTAACAGTCAGCCCTTAAATGAGCATTCCATCAACAGTAAGGCTTTAAAAGGGTATTTCAATCCCGTTTTCATACTTTCGCGGGTGACAGGTATCGAATGACAGTGGGTGCAGATACATTAAGTCTTTCGATATTTTAGCTGAATCGGAACTGTCGGCTGCTGAGCCGTCTTCCTTCTCTCTGGTTGAGCCTGAAAAGGCAGGGCCCGTGCCTCGGTGCTGCGAGGAATGGTGGCTATAAAAGGCCTGCATTAATCCAGAGTTTACTCCTGCATCAAATGTGACATGGTTAGAGGTGTGTCTTTAGAACGGTGTCAAAAAATCTTACAGCCTGGAGGTTTCTAAGAAATTTATACCTTCCAGGGTTTTGAGGATCAATGAGGCGGGAAGAGTGGAGGTGGAGGCGAGAGATGGCCATAGACACAGGGAGAGATAATGAAAGTTAAAATTCTTTCATTAATAAGGATGGAGGAATAAGCATATGATGTACATAATGTTAATACACAAAAGAAAGGGGCAGACAAAGAATGAGACGGAAAGAGAGAAAGAGTGGGCATAGAAAGGGACAGAGAAGAAAGGAGAAAAAGATAGAGGGAAACAGAGGGATGGAGGGTGGGTGGGAATAGGAAGGTATAGGTAGAAGGAAAAATGAAGAGGAAAGGAGAGAGACTGGAGAAATTAGAGAGAAAGAAGAAATAGGGCGAGGAAGAAAAAGATGAAGAAACAGAGAGAGAGATGGAGAGAGGTGCTACCGGTTTAATATCTTGGAGTACTCTTCTGCATTTTTGAAGCCAAAATGTGACAGACATTTACTTCTTAACCAGTGCCAAAAGCGTAACCGCTTTGGAAGCGGCAGCTTATTAATTTCTGAGTAATACTGGAAGCATAGGAAAGCAAGAAAAGAGAAAAACTGAACCGGTTTCTTGCTCTGCTGGCCTGACTAGCTGTCATTAACGCTCAGCCCGCAGCTAGATAAAGTTTTCGATATTAGAGAAAACACTCCCAGTCGTAAACTGGCCTCGTGTCACAACCTTCCTTCCACACTCCATTTCCTTTTTTATTACACTCTGAAAGGAGCCTCAAGAAACACGGTTAACCCTTTCTTCTTCAGGGTACTACCTTCCCTCAAACCTCAGAAAAGAAAAAAAAAAAATGGAGGAAAGGCGGAGGTAGCACTTGGCACAGAGAATGTGTGGGTAAAAGCAAGGCCTTGATATTGCTCTGAGCACTTTGCTATGAATTGATTAAGTTATCACTGGGGAGGGCCAGTCCCGTAAGCTTTTCTCAAGAACAGGCCCGCAGCAAGGACATTGATTTTGAAATTGCTAATGATGGTGTGCAGGTTGCAGCCCTCAACTGCACAAGAAACAGAGATTGTCTTCCCAAGAGATGGTGAATGTGTAGGTGGGAGGCAGGTTAGGAAACTGCAGGACTGACGGCAACACTTTTGGAGAATAAATTTTAAGAGCGTTAATTGCTTTCTTGAGTTTTTGCTTCAAAGCTCAGTTCTTACATTACAGACCTGTCGTAACTGGCTTCCCTGTACCTCCCTACAAAGAAACATTTCATAAAAAGTGTCGCTCAAATCTAAGAAAGTCACTTCAGCCATTTTTTCGAGTCCTGAAAAATAAAAATAGTTTTTTTTCAAATCACTTCTTTATTTTTAACAAGGTAATGTTATTTAAAAACTGTGTGTGTGTGTGAGAGAGAGAGAGAAGGGATAGGGAAGTTTAAAAGCAGAAACTGTAAAATACTGATTAACTCAAAAATGTAATGTCGGTTGTGGCCTCTGTGAAGGTCCGATGTACTGAAAGCTTCAAGATGTTCTGGAAGTAGCGTGGGTCCCAGTTGTACAAAGGGATTTACAGAGGCGGGAGTCTCTATCCCTTAAAAATAGACCACGAAGCCATTGACGATGACGACGATGATGACGACGAGGACACATTTCTCAAAATTATTTGAATACTAAACATAATATTCCGGCTGATGCTTGAACCAGACAGAAGAGAGGCGTTTCTTGAAGCAGCTCGCACCGAAGTTTATTTTTATTTTTATTTAGAATGCTTTTACGATCGTCTACATTTTACTCATCGTGCTATCGCTAATTCAAGGCATTTATGACTCGGCACACTGAAGTTGGCTCAGACAACCGATGCTTACTGTTCTTCGCTTCATCCATTTTTATCTCTCCACAGGAAACGTCTCATAACATTATCAGCCCCTGAACCGAGACGAAAGCTTTTAGTCCCCGTGTGGTTCGGTTCACCGGAAGTCATACGGGCGCATGTTTCCAGACAGTTCTCTCAGAAGTCGAGGTCTGGTGATGGCAATAACATTTACACTCGCTCCACAAACCTTGCAACGTTTCAACTGCCTGCATAACTTGTTGACCCTCGATAAGTCGATCTAGTTCACATAAGTTCAACAAATATCATGTTTTGAGACACGAAACCTCATTGGTGGACGCCACTGTGCTATGATATGTTTTGCAAAGTATAAAGTTTAAAAACTACAGTACCCACAAGGCCACAACGGAAACAAAAACACCGGAAGTGCCTCACGCGCATGAAATTCCCACCGAAATAAAAATGGCATTGCGCAAACAACAAACAACAACAACAAAAACAGATGGGGGTGGAAGAAGCGGATTTCCACAATGTCAACTAGACTGGGAAGGCTGCAATGTTGCCAAGGTTACTAATGCTCGTAATACGCCATAAAAGAATCCATCGATTACTTTTACACAGTGACCAGAATGTAAAGCAAAGTTCATGCAAGTATGTTGTAATCCTAATCACTGGCTATTTTTCCCTCCTGTTTCGACAAAGATTGTTTCAAATGTTAAAACATCCCCTAACACCGCCAGTCTGCACCGATTGTCCCGATGACGTGTAGTGATCGATCATCGACCTGCGATTTTCGTTGAAGTTCGGGTAGGAGAAATAGCGAAAAAATTTTTTGGTCGTCGATCTTTTAATATTAGAAATTTATCAGTACATAATTGTCATGCTTCTGGGAAGTATTGATTGTTTCAAAAACATCTGAACAAACAAACAAGCATTGTCTTCGCGAAATATTCACTAAAATCTGTCTGATGTAGACACCTTGAGCTAAAACTATCTTGGAAGGTGGCATGAAACAAGCTTTCGCCCATATTCTGGTAAAATTTTATTTTTCTCTGAGTTTTACCAATAGCCATCAATGTTAACATCATTTTTTTCATCTGTAAAAAAATCTGCGTGCGTTACAATTTTCTAAGATGAAACGAAGATATTTCCTCCAGAAGACATAGATATTAAGGCCACAAAGGTGGACAGAGTACACTTCAAACATTTCATTAAATCAGATCAAAGGAGCTCGGCAGTAGGTGGCGAGCAAAACAAGTCCACAACACTCGCGTCCCACCCACACAGAGTTAAATGAGACAGCAAAAACAGAGAGAGAGAGAATAGATGAGAAAAGATAAATGTGGGGGAGGGAATTAAGCACCTAGTCTGGCACTTGGCGTGGCCTCCTCTAAACATCGATTGACATCGAAATGATAGTAGCAGCCATCGGATACTAAAACCTCATTATCTGCATCACCACTAATGCGTTCTTCTTACAATCTCTGATGTTCTGAGTGACATATTGAAGGGCAGTCTAACATAGTTGATTGTTTGAGTAAATTGATGCTTGTCACAACAGGAAGCTGTATATGCTGTGCATGTTGTTTGCCTTTTATGTTATTTTCTACTGAATCCGATTTTCCTAATAAGTCACAAGAAGGGAGGATGACCGTAAAGTCCATTGAGCTTGTAAGTCCTTCTTTAGCAAAAATTAGGAGATATTTTTCACAAGTATTCGTCACTGATTGAGTTCTTCACAGTCTATTCTCTGACCCTTGACAAACGGAAGTATTTATTCTTTTTGCAGGCTGGTATTATTGGATAGTCGGCGAATGCTTTTGACACTCCTCCCGACAAATTTGCTGTCGTGTGCGTAAAACAAATGTCGGAGTCTAGTTGTTTGCCAAGTTAATCTGAAGTGATCTTGGGCAATTTATTGACCAGGACTAGCAGTTTCATGTAATCAAGTCTTTGACATGCGGCTGTAACCATGGTAGCTCATCGTGACCTGTGACTCGGTCTGCGAAAGTGTCTTTTACTGGATCCATGGAGCTTATTATCACTGTGTCTTTAACAGTTTCTTGTGATCATTGTAATTTAGGTTTCTTGTGATCAGCCATAAAATAGAATTTTACAGTGTGTTTAAGACTTTGTGGAGAAGCTGGACGTTGATAGTTTATCGTAACTTTTTTCATAGGACGGGTTTGTAATAAACATTTCGGTATTTTCTCTACCTTTTATTTACATTCACAATATTGTGTGTAAACAGTTTCAGCGGCTTTTCATGGATGACTCACTGCAAAACCAGCCAATACAGAAAAACGAACCTAAATTCTTAAAAATGTTAACTTTAACGACAGTGAACAGAAATGGTGATGTGATAGAAAGCTGGGCAGACAAAACTGTCTGACATTGACTTCATTTAAGCAAATCTGATTTTGTCATAAGTTGACCTGTCAAACGATTTCAGCTTCACTTTGAGTGGAGAAAAATCATGGGTAAATCTTGCACCTGCCAGGGCAATTATAAAGGAAAAACTCGAGGAAATGTAAGTTCAACTACGTGAGTGTAACACTTGTCTTGTAGAAGTAAATGCCATCGGAGGAAAAGAATGGGTTTAAATTGTACCGGTTTTCCAATCAGGTTTTCCCACAGAGAACCCGAGTGGCAAATGAAACACTCAGAGGAACTCATATTTATTGACAGCTTTCAGACCAATTCAAGATGAAAAGGCTGTGGCACTGAGAGAGCAGAAAAGAAGGAAGGATAAGAATTGTAAAAGGAAGGCTGGAGAAGGGAATGAAGTTAAGAGAGGGAGAGAGAGAGAGAGGGAGGAAAGGGAGAACAGAAGAAAGAAAATGGAAAGACAGAAAGAAAAAGTGAACAAAAAGGAGTTGATCAAGAAAACCACAATATGAGGAGGCTGCACGTAATCCGCTCACAAGCTCACTCACCACCAACCCTCCACATTGCCAGCATCGCGACAATTGCAAACCTCCTCCCATCCTCATCCTCCCATGTCATGTCATTCCAATTTTAAAGGACGTTTGATGTTAGCGTCGATTGTCAGTGTTTCAATTTCATATTTTGATTAAGTCATAATCTCGCATCGATTCTTGCTACAGAGGCAAGCACGGGGACGCCGGGGCTGACGAGGTCTTTGAAGGAGAGCAACATTCTCCTTAAAGACGTCCCCTAGAAAATCAATGGAGAACTGTGAGAGGAAGAGTTACTTGCGGGGAAAATATTGCAATTCCTATTGATGATTCGATACCAAGGCACGCAGGTTTTTTTTGGGGGGGAAGGGAGGAGGATACAGAGGAGGATGCCTAATGCTACGGAAATCTAGCAGGAAGCAAACAACAGTGATACAGAGTTTGTTTTTCCCTTCCAGGAAGTGTGCCAGGGGAATGCAACTGGAAAAGAGAAGTTTAAAACTGTAGGTCCTACCCAGGGATTCAGATCCATGGATCTGAAGAAAGAAAATAAAAAATACAAGGAAACGTTCACACTTTTGAGGTTCTATATTGAAAGTGATTCATACTCGCAGTAAAATTCTCGAGCATCCTGTGTACAGATGAAGGGACGGTCATTTTTAACTATCTAACGAGAATAATGAGAATAAAGAAAATAAAGCTTTCTTGACCATAGAAAGAATTGCTGAATAGACGATCAAACGATGTGTAGCTTCATTGATAAACTGATGAAGCATGGGGCCATTATCACTGCACGTGCAAGAGGGCAGCCAAGACGAGGTCTTCAGAGTTACACCATCGAACACGCTTTTTGGCGCGAGAAGACACATCATCTCAACCAGCCGAATGATGAAATCGTAATTAATAATGGAAGCCATGACGGAGTAGTTAGTATGAAATCACTCCTTGCAGTATTAGCTAGCTCGCCTTGTGGCCAATTCTGGGCGCCGAGGGCAAAAGGTCATGGTAGATGAGGTGGAGAAATTTATTTCAGCATGACGTGATGAGTGCGGATTCTTAAAAACTAAACTGATTTCCATTTTTATTAGGTAATTAGCACTGATTTTACATTTATAAAATCTACATCTAGTCAAAAAAAAAAATTAAATTGTTCAGTTTTTTAAAAAAAATACGTATTTATAGTTTTTTTTATTGCCTATTAAAGCAGAGGGACATTCTTCAAAAGTCTGTAAAGTTAAAAACTAGGAAAAGGAGAAAATAAAATGAGTATGCTGTTAATAGAAAAATGTAAAGAAGAAAGAAAAGTGGTAGAGAGGAAAGTAGAGAAGAAATCAGTAGCGATAAACAGTAGGGGTATGCATTTTCCATTATTACTGTAAGCGTGCAAATTCAGTCGCCCGAGCTTCCGCTTCCGCTGGCAAGAAAAAAATGGGGAAATGAGCGGGGAGTCCTGTCGGGAGGGATGGGGTGAACAGGTCCAGAAAAGACGGAACCATAAGATACAAGAAAGGAGAGATTTAGAGAGAAGACATGCTGAATCCTATTTGGAATATCTCATTCACAGACTCACAAAGAGGCCAGCCAGGGCCGACTTTGTTAGGACGATCTGGTATTCCGAGGTGTCGTGTTGTCCTTCCCCCCCCCACCCTCTCTTCTCCTCCCGATCCCCCTTCCTCCAGCATGCGATCGAGATTTCATTTACTTCCTCCGCGCTTGCCACCGCCCTTGGTCCGTGTTGGACCGTCATCAATTCCATTTGTGCCGCGACTCGGCTAATTGAGCAGTCACGTCGAGAGCTGGGCGAGGGGAGGGGGAGAGAGCTGGGGTAGGTGGGAGGACTCGCAGGGTAGAGTGTTGTGCGCACGCAACACCACTAGTGAGAGGGGAAGCGAGGGATGACGCCACGCGAGACATCTCGTGATTTCAGGTTCGACAGGACTTCTCCGATACCCTCCAGATACTATTACCGCGAAGGTGGAAGCTATCCCCTACTCGTACACTTTCATCAGTTTGACGAACTTTTATCTAATTAAATTGCATCCCAGGCTACAATGTTCATGCACCAACCGAATAAAAATTCATTAATTTTTTAATCTAGAAAATAATCGAAACCTGACATAAAGACCATAACCTGCTCACACTACCCGAAGTATAATGATAAGTACTCGGAATTACACTAGTTATTGTAGCGTACATAACTAACAACAAGTTCTTGACCCTTGATAGTGCTATTCCCGGGATAACAACCCATTCTAGTGATAAGATGAAAAGGTGGGTCCCAAGGGTGGTGCTTTCTGTAACAAGTTCTGCAGACGGCGAATCTGTGCATTACGTGCAGGCAGACGTGACGGAGGGAGGATTCTATTAAAAGCGGGAGGATGAAGGTTGCGACATGCAGGATGTTGTCGGTGGGAGTCGATCTTCAGGCGAGATCAATCCGAGACAGTTTCACTGAAGTGCCCCGAGGCAGGGCATTCGCTCCACGCAGGGGCGGGGCACTAACGCGACCCGATGACGGGTGTGAGTCTGATCAGCGATGTCGCGCCGAGTGCGGTTCGCCACCCGATCGGTGACTGGGACACACTGGTAATTAAGCCGTTACTGACGTCATACCGGAACTCATGCCCGTGTAGGGAGGACATGGTTACAGACTTAATTAGGCAAGCAAATGTTGGTATTAATGAACTAAACATTTATTGTTCAATGAATGATCATATTTAAGTGTGTGCACGCATTAGAAAATATTCAGATTAGATTTTATTCCTAAGGGGTTTTTTAAAAATTGAATTTTTATGTTTCATTAAAGAAAAAAAAATACTGAAAAATTTCTATTGATAAAATTCTCTTGCTGCATTATTTAAAACTGTACGACGCATCCAAAGGAGCGCAAAAGAATCTGAAAATTAATCCCCGTCTCAAGAGAGATGGAAAATCTGACAGGTCAACAACCTCCCGCTTCCCCCTGCAATTGACCCATATCACTGAGGTCAAACTAGGGAAACAGTTAATGACCTAAGCTGGAGAGTTCGTGGCCCTCAAAAGACAACGGTTTTCAAAACACTTTGTGAAACACTAAAGAGAAAGAGTCCTTCATCTTAATTAACTGTTCGTTAGTTTAATGAGAAGTACAAAAGGTTGGTAAGTGAACATAAAAAGCTTCTCCGTTGTATGAACTAAACTAATTGCTTGTTTAATTTAAACAATTACAAATCCATCTCAAACGTTCGTTTAGCAAACCTTTGGGTCAGACGCTCATTTCAAAACTTCCTTCAGCTTGCAAACAGCATCATGTGGAGAAGAAAAGGTCATTATGTATGATGACCCCGCGTTGCGTGGATACGCTTGCACTGTCAAGGACAAGTCCAAATGCTTCTGGCATCTCCCTATCCACTCATGACATCATGAGTTCGACTTCCTTTCCTTGCTCGAGTGAGAAAGTCGATATCTGAATCAGATTTTTGTCCTAAATTTAGAGAACCAGTAACTCGCACGGAACTCAGTCTACAATTTAAAAACAAACCTGCGAACGGAGTGGTCTTGAATAAAATTCCATCTTTGGCATACGGTCAGACAGTATTTTCTTACTGAATGTTTGGGATGTCGCAGTACCTCAACAGTCACGTGGTAGGGCTTCACAGTACGTCACGAGGGAGGCAGGCCCATGACGAGGAAATGAGCCTGGGTGTGAGACAGGAGCACTCACGCACCGTACCCAATGGACAAGTGTTTTGGAGGGAAAAATCGACATTTCCTTTTTTTTATACACGGTCCGTTCCACTCCGTGCACGCTAACGGGCAATTTGCAGATTGAAATTTGCTCCACTCGCGAAGGGGAAAAAAAAGGTGAACCGTGAGGACTTGGTCTTGCCAGTGTTACGCACAAATGGCATTACACTGTCTGAAATTTTTGTTGTTGTTTTTATTTTCCTGTTTTTTAGCATGGAGAATTAACTATGGGGCACTGACATTAATTTCCCATTCGACGCCGAAACTAATGATTTTCGCCCCCTCCCCCAACACCCCAAAGCCACGCTGCTGTGGAGAGAGCAAAATTATTGCTTCAGGATAATTTAAGCCTTAACGAAGACATTTTCGTTACATGGACGAGGGTATGGATGAATCAATTAGCGTGCCTGCGCAGCCGGTGGTGGTGGTGGTTGGGGGAGGGGAATAACTGGTAAAGAAATTACTTGCAACATCCATGCACACCCTAACTGCAGGCTTAGTCGCTTGAACAGACGTCGAGTCATTACAGAACTCAACTAGATAAGTGGCAAAACGGTTGAGGGGATCTTGAGGGAAGGTTAAAGGGCACCTGCAGATTCTGACCTAACAAGATGCATAAGAGGGCTAACATAGTTATGCCTGATACTGACAGAAGCTTTTAGAAAAAAAAACCTAATTGTTCTCACAGTCGAGGCTGAATGTGGATTTTCCCAGAAATGTTCTCGTCAAAGTTGCCCAAAGTTTATTTTTGTTCATTTCATTCTTTGAATCGAGACACGGCAACTTCAGAAGGTAGAGACGTAGTCCCATTGCGCCTTGGAATCATGACCGAGTCTTTCACCAGCAGGTAGTGGGTGATAAAATATGTCAGAAAAAATTAGTTCCCCCTCATCCCTGTCTCAGCTAGGTGGACAGAGTGACCCTGCTTGCTAGAAATCTCTCGAGGATCAAACAAAATGTGTCCAAGGCATGTTGCTAAATTGTTTCTGTGAAAGTCCCTGTTGCCCTACTTATCGATTCTGAGCAAGCTGTTGCTGGAGTCAAAAATCATTTTCCTCTACGGCTTTACGTCTAGACGTACAAACTGAAAAGAAGATTAGCCACACGCATACACGTACACACCCACAAACACTTGAACACTTGAATGGTGTAAACCGCGCGCACGTGTCTGTGTGTGGTTGAAGGCGTGCGTGCGTGCGTTATAAACCCTAATGTATGTCAAATGCAAAAATGCTGACAACGATACGCCACACAGAGTAAACAACAACAACAACAACAACAACAACAACAACAACAGCAACAAAGCTTAACCAACATCTGTAAGACCAAGGCAATAGCCAGCAGCTGAGACACAAAGCTTAATTAGCAGCATATGCTCAGCTAATTAAAACACCTTTCGGAGACATAACGTGAAGCAGGTAGCCGAGTACATTTTGCCAGTAATGTTTTGCTCCATCTTTATAATGTTACACCTGGGGTGACCTCATTCAAAGTCCTGAACCTGACCTCGTAATCGATTTATCCAAAGAATGTCAAAACTACAGCCCTCCGGTTTCAGCAGAAAAACAGCCATTTTTTAAAAGTAAATCTGTTCAGAAAATATTAGAAATGAATTAAAAGAAACCAAAGAGGAACTTTGTGCAGCAGAGTTGATATGACATGTCACAGACTACTTAGGTCACAAAGCCTTTTACAGATTCTAAAAAAGTGAACAATCCTCAAAGAACCATACCAACGCTGTGACATCGACTGGTTGTTAGTCCTTAAAAAGCTTGACTTAGAGGGTTTCGAACCGGTAGAGGTCTTAAGTCAAATTTCGCCGCATGTTTCGGCTTCTCAGACATCCGCAGTAAGAGAAATGAAAGAGATTCCTCGGATAAATATCCTCGTTCCTCCCGGCTGTCTCTACACCACTGTGCGCTCGGGCTTCAGTGTGTGCACCGAGTGTCGCCCTCAGCTATGGTCGGTTATTTCATTGTCTGACAAAACAACGGATGAACGGACAATGGCAGCAGAGAAGGCGTGCAACTTGTTGCACACATTTATTGCAATTTGCAGCGACATGGCTTGTGTCTTCTTCCTTAGCAATTTGATTTAGCTGTAGTTAGGGGCTAGCTGTATTTTCCGCTAAAGGCAAGCCCATGGAAAAAAAACCCACAAGAGAAATGTAAGTTAAAGGGTTAATTGAAGAATCTAATGCCGCTTCTGATTTCTGTGTCTGCTTAAAAAAAGATGATGATGCTTCAATTGCTGATCCAGCAATAGACAAAAACAGACTTCGTGCAAGATACATAATTATGTTAAATTATGAAAGTCAATTAAATCTCATATCTAGTGTCATTTCTACAGCTGCATATGATTGTTGAAAATCATCTTAATGTCCAGAAACTATTTTGGTCGTAATCAGGCTAGAGTCATCGAGTGCTTGAGAGTAAAACCAACAAAAACAATCCAAAAAAAGCTGTTTTCGTAATTTTGTTTACGTCGATAGGATAAAAACAATCAGGTCACACGAGCAGAGATCACGAGGATGGGGAATAAAACTGGATCTTTGGTTGCAGCTGAAGATGCTCTTCAGTCGCGATCGAGGAGAACTGTCTGGGCCACCAGACAAAACGACTCAAAGGCTGTGTAAACGTGCTTTTCTTTTCGGGGAACCGCAGTGACATTTTGGTCTCGCGTGGTTTAACGGTTAAACACAAAGAACGCTCGATGCAGCTGCAATTTTCACCTGCCTGCGCCACAAGCTTCGAGAGAGCTATTGTTGATCCTTCTGGTTCCGTTTACTCTTCCTTGCCAGAAGGTGTCGTCCAGGGGAGGAACAGCTCGGTGGTTTCTTCCATACAATTCTCCTCGAGCTATTCTCTAATAATCGAAATTGCAATAAGAAAAGAATTCCTTTCCTGTAAGACCGCAGGTTGCTATGTCGGGAATTGAGTCAGCTGCGGGTGTTACCCACCCTCTCTCTCTCTCGAACCGCTCTTCAGTTCGAACACTCGTGAGCAGAGATGGGCAACAAAGGTATGCACTTTTACCTGCACCTGTGCTCAAACCTGTAGCCACCTCCGTGCTTCAGAGTCAAGCCCTCCTCTCATAGACTTCCTCCTTCCCTCCTCCTGCTCACAGATTATCTTCTTCGTCCTTTAATCTTTCTCCGGGGCGACCTGCTTTCATCGTGGCCTTGTCGTTTGTTGTCACAGCAGCGGTTGAAAGCAAAGAAAGCTGCCTTGGCCATTGTTGATGGAGCTGCTTGCATGCGAGCACGACCTCTTGCTTGCTTGTTTGCAGACGATGGTTATGCGTTTGAGTCCAAATGTAGCTTGTGGAGGCTAGGCGATGTGTGTGTGGGGGGTGTACTCTGCCCAGGTTCCCCTCTCTGTGTGTTCGTGCGTATGTGAGCGCAGGTGCGAGTACGTAGGTAGGTGTGTGGATATGCACGTGAAGTCCTTGTTGGATATGCGTACACGCTGACCTGTGCGTATGTTGATTACTCAGAAATTATTCCTATTTGCATTCTTTTTTTATTCCCAAGTTATTCTAGCCTTCCAGGCTAGAGAAAGGGTGGGATTGGTGATTTACGCCCAGCCAGCAACAAAGACTATATCACGGCAAAGCAGCCGGCCAAGTAAACAAGTGCCACACGCAAAAAAACAAAACAAAACAAAACAAAAACAAAAAAAACAAAAAAACAAACAAACAAAAAAACCAACAACAAAAAAAAACAAAAAACAAAAAAACAAAAAACAAAAACAAAAACAGCGAGATCTGAACCTGGGACAGCCAATCCTCACTGGACTGGTGACAGGCGCTAAGCGTTGCTCCACATGACCACGAGTTTTCCAAGCCAACCAGATAGGATGCTCATCATATTTATTAGAAAAACTTGCAAAAATTACCATGTAGTGTATAAGAACAAAATTGTGCTTGTCTTGAAAGTTCTATGAACAATTCCTCCATTTCTTTCTGCATGTCTCTCTCTATATATACCATTCTGACAATCAGTGCATATCCAGCTTTTTAAACGTGAGAACTGTGGTTGTTTTCTCTGATTTGTTTCGTTTATTTCCAAAGATGCATGATTTCTTTGTTTAATTTACCTTATAATGTCTGCAAAACAGTGTCCCACCCAAACGGTAACAAAGACCGTGCACGTGCAAATGTGCTGACGATGCCGTGAGTAGAGGACCAGCCTCATAGTCTCCAAGACTTCAGCTGTAATCGGGCCTCGCCACGACGCTCAGCAACACTCGGCAGCACCCAGAAATTGCTGGAGCAAAGATCAATGTAGAACGATGCGGAATTCAAATGGAAGCTGTTGCTGTTTTGTGATGACATGCAAATTTGCTGCTTGGAAAAGGTCAACAGACATTGCTCAAACGAGCGATGATGCGATGCCGATATGCTGCCAGTGACGACAGCAGACAATGCCATGCCATCCTTCCATGATTGGCTCCTGTGAGTCTTAGGCAAAAGCAGCGACAGTCTGTGAAAGAGGTTATTGCTGATGACAGGGCCAATGTCAAGAAACTGGCAGCAACAGTGAGGGTGTCATATCGAATGTAGGCTTGGAAAGATGGGCTTTGCGATTTGACCTGTCGAAACTCCCATGTTGAATTTATGCATCAAATGACCCGCTAGTCCATCTCTTTATTGGTTTCTTCTTCCGTCTTTGGATCGCTTTCGAATGTTTATTGGCGAATGGGTCAGGACAGGGAATGATAGAGGGAATAGAGGGAATGATGGAACTAATTTAAGCAGGCATGCCTGTCCATATGGCTCATTTTTGCCATCCTGTATATCTATTTCATTTTAGTGGGTTGTAAAAGATTGTACTGATTTCAAGTGACAGATAAAGATACACAGACATTCATCCATTCTGCTTCTGAGTTAGTCGAACCTAGAAACTTATACGTGCTTTGCCGACGTTCCCCTTTCTGGTCCTTTGAGGTTGTCCCCCTCCCCTTCTATTAGCAGACAAAAGTAATATAGAAAAAAGGAACAGTCTAGGCTTTCTGTCTAATGATGCCATGCTTCTTAGGAAAGCTAAGAACTAGGCTGGAGTTTTGGACATTAGACGGTGGGCTGCACTTTTGAGGAACAGTCAACCGGAAATCGTTGTTCTAACTGGATGGAGCCGAACTTTCTTTTAAATTAATTCGCCGCGAGCGTGGAGTGACTTGGTGCAAGTAGCCACTCACAGCTGACATGACTGACTACATCAGTAATTCTTCTGGAGTAAGACATAGAGAGTGTAGCTACCCCGAGCTATACCTCCAAAACAGACTTTGGGAGGGTGGTGGCCGGAACCGGGGAGGTTCTCTAGTTGTTGCGGAAGACAGATGGCAGAAAAACAATAAAATGCTAACATTTCTCTAGAAACGAATGGAAATTGAATTGCTTTTTATCAACAATTTTTCAATCGTAATTAAAACGAGATCAGCATCTTTTCCCCCCAGAGAAAACCAGTTTGACAGAACATGTCCAAGCCCATGGAAATATTTTGAAATGTAGCAAGCATTAAATTTATTTAAATTTAATTAAGTATTCCATATTCTTTTGGATCTTCAATTGATGTACAAAAGCATAGTCCGCTATACATTTCTGCATAGTTTCAATATGCTACGTTTACAGTAAGTTAAGTGAAAGAAGTTTCGAACGCTTTTTGTTTGACTAAAAGACTGAGAGTATAAGATTTTATATTTCTAGAAAAATAAGTTTGTTATGAAGTGCAGTGCAAATTTTCAAATATTTATCTCAAGGTTTGTTGTATATGTTCCAGGTGGAGGCGCTCTGTTCTGACGAAAGAACAAATGAACCCAGTGCGGGAATTTGTATTCACGCTAACATTTTCATCCACGTTCACTTGCTGAAGTTCGACCAAGAAAATAGGAGGATAATGTCTTAAAGTAAGGCTTTGGCTACTATACTTTAACTCTTTTCTTCTCCGCTTCATTTTATTTCTTGTAAACAAATGTAATGGCCTTTGGAGGAAGGAGAAAAGATTGGTTGGAAGGGGACAAGGAGGAGTGGAAGGAGTTAGTGTGAGTTGGCAGAGAGGAGGGGAAGGAAAGGAAGTCTGCACAAATTTTAAAGCAAGAAATACAACGCTACCTTTTGCCCATCCCTCCTACCTGTCCTGAAACATGGCCAAGTCAAACGACTTCCGGCGCACAAGCAACCTTCATTCGAACTTACACATTTAACTCAGTCTTCACACTTGCACCATAGAAGGTCCAGTTATAACCCTTTAGGCAGTAAATACTCGAATAGTGTTATATCACTTGACCCTCGCTGTTCGGATGTTCTCGACCTTCTGGTGCCATCTGAGCACAACACAAGCGCACGTGCAACGATGCATCGATCGCGATGTATCAACCATAAAGAAAAACAATCATGAAAATGCAGCTGAACACTGGGAACTAACATTAAATACAAATTACTATCAAACGACACTCCCAGGCTGCCTCTCGTGCACTTTCGTTGGTACACGTGCTTCAATATTTAATTTCTTATACAAGGCTGCAGGACTAGGCAGTCCCTTGGTAGCACATTGGCCATGGCTGTCAGGTAAAGTTGTCACGAGACTTTTAATCATTGTCCCTCGACGAAATAGCGGTCAGAATGATGAAGCGAATTCCCAGTGTGTGTGTGTGTTTTAAGGTTTTGAGCGTGACAAAACTGTGCAAACATCTCTCAAGAGGAACTATCCCGTCAAACAACACCATAGCCACAGTACCATCACCACCATCCACCACGTCCACCACCACCAGTCCTCTCACTCCGGACGCAGCATCTCCAGCCTTCTCCTTTATATAGTCTGCCTGTCTTTGTCTTCTCTCCTGTGGAAGCTTCGCGGGTGAAATAAAGTAAACAGGTTCTCCAGCGGTGAGGTTCATTGTCACTTGAAGAGCTGCATCCAAAGACACCAACATCGTTCCGCAAAAACTCGGCTTTCTTCTCTCTCAGCCTTCTTTAAAAGGGTTTTGTTGTCGCGGGCTCTTCGTAGAAGTTTTTGGCAAAAACGTGTGAAGTTTGCATTATTGCCAGAAGTTTTAAAGAGTGATCATCGATAATATTATCACAAAGGCGTTCAAGTTAGAGTCATCCCCCTGACGAATGCTTTCAGACATGCAAGCGCAAGTGTCTATATCTACACACAAGTACCGAGTATATAAAAGTTTGTACATGCAAGCTTTGCGGTTGGAGAATCTCGGGAGTATTGTACATTGGCACAGGTGCGACTTTTGTCTTTGTCTTACTTATCTGTCTAAAATTTGATGGCAAGGCATAATAGTCTCAATTAAAGGGATTGTAAAGTGCTTTGAACTGTGTTCTCTATTTAATTATGTCATTCTATTTCCAAGGTTCCAGGGTGATTAGCCAGGGGCATTAACTTCTCTGATGATTATCTTTCAACGAATATGCAGACGATCTTGTAACCCATTGTGCTTTTCTTGCATTTCCTTCAGCATTTCTTGAGATTTCACATAAAACAGTCAGTTTGCTTTTGCTTCTCCCCATTTTCTGGAAAGGTAATGTTTGACTTTTTTAACATTCCATCCTAAATAAATATATAATGTCGCAAGAAAATAGCTGTAAGAAACTGCTTAATCTTACATTATAGCCATTTGGATGCTTTTCTCCAGGTTAGAATATTTTGATATCTGTGCTGAGACCCCCGGTGTTTCTGTTGTGGATGGCACCCAGAGTGACACAGAAGATAAAACGGACGTAGAACAGATTTTGAGCACCTGATGGGATAATTTACATTATCTTCAGGCAAGTAACGCCCTTGGATAAGACAACAGAATTGTCGGATAAAAAGTATGAAAGAATAATATATCTTTGTTTCGCACAGTGGCTTGAATAGCCATTCACACTGAGCATCAAGGTTCCAAAAATGTTTTGTAACAAATGGCGTCAGATAAACAGTGTGCCTCAGTCACTGTCTCCAAAACCAGCTTCCCAAGATATGATGTTCCACAACAGAAGAAGGACTAGAGTAAGTAGCAGTACATGCAGGGGTTATTTGAATGCTTGTAAGGATTTTCCTGTATAAATGCAGGGGTCATCTGTGTCGTGTTGGGGTCATCCGTATGCATGTAACAGCCCCAAGGGGAAAAGATGGCTGACAGGAGAAAGATGAGGACTGTAACAGAACTCATACTGGTTGTGTCACTAATAAGCACATTGTCTGTCAGTCCCGTCTGTCTGTTTGTCTGTCAGTCAGGCGTGACATCCTTTCAGTCTCACTCACATCAATGCCCAGCTGCCAACTTCTGGTCCGAAGGAAGCGGATCTCAGTGAAAGAGCACAGAGCTTGCCACGCTCCCCATGAATAATTGAGGTGTCTGGCCTTACCTGGCGCCTCGTTAGCTCATGCCTTCGGGAAGAGCAAAGTGGGGTAGTGGGGGGAAATCAAGACAAAGTTGGAAGTACAGTCCTTAAGTCACGTGTTTTTCACCAGTTGTTTGAAGCGTTTAGCAGGTTCCGAGTGTCGGGGCAGTCAACAAGAGGGTCAGGATCAGGTGTACCCTGGACAAAGGCTGTGACCTTTGTGTCTTCTTAACACTAGAAATATCACAGAAACTGAATTTGAGCTTTCCGTTAACTTTTTTGTATTGTTATTTGTGACTGACCTTTGTTACTGACTTATGTGTAGTGTCCTTCCGTGCATTTATTTGTGTTGTGACAGAGACAAGTCGCAGCAGCAGCACACAGGACAGCCATTGCACTATAAACACACTGCTGATTGTCTTGGGTACTGATTTAGGACGATTATTTAAACACGTTTCCCTGAATGTCCTTAATGAATCTTGTTCAGAGCGTGAGACAGCCTCAAGATGCTAGAAGAAGATGCTAGAAGATTTGCTGACATGAAAATACTGGCCAAATCGAGAGGTTATTTCCAGTGTTGTCCATAGGAATGGGAATCCCATGGGAATCCCATGGGAAACGTCCCATGGGATGGGATGGGATGGGACAGCACACATTTGTATTTCCCATGGTAGTCGATACTTGATATTGCAAAATAAATTTACTGTTATTTCATTCATCAAGGATTTAAATCTTTCCTCTGAATCATCTATTGTATGTGAAGTAGCAGGAATTATAGAACAAAATCCGAAAAGTGGTTTTCAGTGTTGTCCATAGGATTGTTAATACCATGGAAATCCCATGGGAAACGTCCCGTGGGATGGGACGGGATGGGACAGGCATAAATCGCCATGGGACGGGATGGGACGGGATAGAAAAATATGTCCCATGGACAACCCTGGTTATTTCATTCAACATAACATGTGATAAGTGAATGAGCAATAGTTAAAAAGAAAATTTCCACATCCTAGTCAACTTTCATCAAATATTGATGGGCAAGCGTTATTAAATAATTATAATTCAAACATTTTTATCATTATTTTAAAATTCATATTCCTTTTCTTGTCGAGCCCCAATAGATTTTCCGTTTTTATATTAGTTAGAGCTTCATGCCTTTCTTCCTTCATCATCTTTCTATTACTGGAGGAACAAAAAGAAATATACGACCAAAAACAGAATAAAGTAGGCATCAACATAAAAAATCTCAAAAAACAGACAGTGACATGCTCACGAACATACAGTAATATTGTAGTAAAAAGTAACCTTGCGGCCTGTAATTACAATAACTATTTCAGTCGTTTGCCTCACAGCCACCCTACAAGGACGGGGTGGCCATTACAGACTACAGGGCCTACTAAGCCGATCACCTTTTCCCACCAGAGAAAATACTCTGGACTTACAAGTCTTTTATCGACCCTCCCGAGACTTTGGACTGTTGGGAAGACTTCTGGACGCCCCCTGACTGATTTCTAACATTTGACACGGCTGGAGGAATCATTGTGTTTGCTCTCATCCACTCCAAGACTTCTTAGAAAAGGCAGCTCCTGTCGTCGTGTTGCACTCAGAAAACATTAGGCTCGTTTGATTGACGTTTGGAGCTATCCTATCATCGGGGGGATGATTAGCCAAGCTCGAGGGCTAGAAGAATGCCTGATGAAAAGCAATGGAATGTGTCACTCAAACAGATGCAGTGGCGGAGGAGATGGGGGATAAGTGTGCTCGCATGATTGACTGTACCATTTTCTTGCCGTGCCGGCCTTATGAGAACAATATTCTATCTAAACTTCGGGTATTTACTGTGTTATACTTGTCTCTCAACCATTCCTCTTAGTGTCAGAAATAACGTGAGGACAGACATCCGTTGGGTGAGGCCTGCTTTTCCCACCATCCTGTCGAAATATAGTTTGTGACGAGCGATTTGACATCCTGTTCCTGTGTACACCAAAGACCTCTCATTACCGCACGTCAGGATGAGAAGGATGTAGGGCAAGCTTAGTTTGGCTTCCATTATCTTCGAATGAATGCACTGGTGAAGCTTGAAAAATAACTGCTTGATGGCCAATATGATTATAGTTAGCGGGAAGTTGTTTATACCAAAGATGAGCTACATCCCATAATCGCCATCTGATGTGAGTTTTTTTTTTTTTTAACTTCCTTGTTACTTAATGCAATCAAAATTCATGCTTTTACATCTTTTTGGAAAATAACTAGATATAATCCCTACCTTCCTCGCTTAATTATCGGTTTAAACTGCTGGCTAGAACTCTAAACATAGTTTTCTTATTATTAGCGTCTGTAAAAGTGACATACTGTCACATTCTTAGTTGCTTTTTTCTGTCTCTCATTTACGACAGAGCTATGAACAAAGTACAGCTCTCATAAATAACAAGAAAAACAAGTTACTACCCATTATCATAATTTTTAAAAATTTTTCTTTGTCGTAATGCGCTCAGCATATCTCACAAGCGCGCCTCGAACTGACTACCAGTTGGAAAGGAGGTTTTATTACTTTTAAGATGAACATCAAATAAACCTCCCATACATTCAAAAAGATATGTATATATGACATGCACAAATATCTGCAGACATAAACAAGTAAACCGATGATTCTACAGTATGGAGAGGTCAAGGGTTGAAGGCGGCCATTTTTCTCGTGGTTCTCGAACCCGTTGGTAAAGGCCACATTCTAAAGGGAAGATGCTGTTGGAGGGCATCAAAGGAAGAGAGTAATAAATAAGATCTCTCGGTGACTGCAAAAAAGCTCGAGTTAATCGCCTTACGGTTATTTGTACAGTCGTGTCTGTGACGACAGTCCCCGTTCTTTTTTCTTTCTTTTTTTCGCTGCTGTGACCCGGATGTGGGCTGATTTTTCAGGTATTGGACTGGCTGCTGGAACTGAGCTCTTTAAGTCTGGACTTGATTTCATTGAAAGCTGTTTGTGCTTTCTCTCTCGAAATGATTTTTAGCAGATGGGCTTTTGTTTTCTTTAAGCCGAATCTGTAAGAAAATGGAGCACATCGCCCAATATTTCAAAGCTCTTCAGAGAAACATCAGTTTTGAAGTGTGGGAAAAAAACTCGTTTCAAGCCTTCTAATGTTTGTTTTCTGTTTATCAGTAATATTTTGTTTCCTTTGGTAGCGTTTGGCAACACCAAAATGGAACATTTACTTTTTTTGCATTTATATCAAATTTTGACCATTAGCGTATGTATTTCACACAAAACTATTGTTTTCTTTTCTGAATTACTGTTTAATAGTCAACATTCTGCTTATTAATGCAACATGTTGATTTATTATACTAATATTTTCCATCCTTTCTACCATAGTACAATTTTACAACTGAGAAGTATCTGTTTACCAAAGTAAGAACAAACTAAAATTTACATTTCTCATATGCTGTACTGCTTACTTAAGCATAAGTTTTATCTGTACATCTCCTTTCCCTCTTCTTATTCACTTGCTTCTTTTTCCTCCTTCCTCCCGTATAGTGTTAATCAGCAGTACTGAATTTCAGCTACAGGCCACGAATCTGAACACCAGGCAATAGCAATATTTTCGTTTTTGCCGTTTGATCAATATAACCAGCATGCACTTTAAGAAAATTATTTTACATTAAATTTGCAAAGACGTGGCCAAACGAAATATCCACAATTCCAGCTGAAAAAAAAATCTGTGAGGAAAATCATGTGATTTTGGGGAGACAGTGCGCTGAACACCCTCTCTGCATTTGTAAGTAATTTATTCCTGTTAGCCCCTCTGCTCTGCCTCGCGTGTTAAGAAAACCAGGGCCAAAGTCCTTAATGAGAGCTGAGAGAGCTTTGCATTGATGGCTGCTCTATGCATGCATTGTGAGGGCCTGCTCGGCCTACACGTGGAGTGTGAGGGCTGAGGGTTTGTTTTCACGTGTGTGAGGTGAGGGCTGGGCTGGTCCACGTGCTTATTTTCTATCGTCAAGGTGGGAAGTCGTCAACGTGATGTTACACCAACGAGGGCGCTAACCTGTCAACAACACTCGGCTGTAGCTTGTCAACAACACTTGCATGCTGTTGACGGATGGCTGCACTCAGGACTTATTGCGCACTGATTTCATCCATCTTACTCTCACTGTATCACATAGAAAATACTTTCACTCTCATGGGTTAAGTTAAACAGGAGTGTATGGAAGAATGCTGAACCTTTCGTAGACAGACAAACAAACAGAAAAGCAGGCAAAGACAGAAGGACAGGGATATAAAACTTTTAAACAACAAACAGATATCGTGTGTGAGAGAAGCAGGTAGAGAACGAGAGAGAGGGAAAAAGAAAATCAGCAGGACAGAGATTATTAACACTGACTGCACCCGTGCTAGTAGAAAGAGAGAAAGAAACAGAAAGACAAAGAGAGAGAAGGAAGACTGGGGTCAGGCCGATCAATGACTTCAGACAAACTCCGAGCGTGTTGTGATGGAGTGATGTGAGTTGATGTGGCAACAGGTGAAGGACCCCAAGCAGATGTGGCGGGGAGATGTGGGACCAGGTGAGGAGATGGCATTCCGCAGGCAGTAAACAGGTCAGTTTGGACAGAACTGCCGGCAGGTCGCACCTGTGCAGCGCCTATGTTGACAAGCCTCGTTGTGGCCATCCTAACGGTAATCTGACTTCTGGCTTTGCGTCCGTCTCTCTCTCAGCTGTGACCCCTTCACTCCTGCGGTGGCTTTGTCCCTCAAGCCACAAATAATAATAAAAAAAGACAACGATCCCTCACAAATGGTGACCGCGAAACATGGACACGAGTGCTGGGGTTGGAGAAATGTTGACAGGCACAAAACAGACGACGGAGTTGGAGTGAGGGAGAGAAGGAACGAAGCAAGAGAGAAACAGATTTGAGCTTGCATCTGCAGACCTCGTGCAATCCACGCAAAATGATGCGCGATAAACTTTTAGCATTGGTGATATACCTGGCATGATGTAAAAGGCAATGCACATATGTCAGTGTGCATGTGTATGATTTTATGTGTGTATAAGATTATTAATATTTAGGATGGTTGAATGTGTGTATGTGCTTTAAGTTTAGAGATAATGTAAGTTTACTTTTTGATCAAACGTCCACAAAATGTTCCTTACTCATACCATTCCCCCCCCCCCTTTTTTTTATTCCTCCCTTCACCTTTCCTCTGGTTCTTGCTCCCTCCTCGCGCCCTGACATTAACATTCACGTTAACATTTGCATGTAACCTGCATTTCGAAGCCAGAGCAGGCACGCACATGCAAGAGCACTTTTCCAGGCATGCGCGCAAATAAATGTTCACGAGCATTCATTTGTACGCGCACGTGCACGGGAACACACCGAGCACACGGGGGAAGGGAGGTAACTAGGAAGTTGGAGAGGTCAGAGGTCACACTATTTCTTGCGTAATAAGACGTTGGGAATCGCTTCGTGCATGTGGACGAAGTAAGTGACATACAACGAAGTCTTTCTGGTTTCACGATAGTGGTTATTCAAAGAGAGAAGTTGGGTGGTCTGTTGTAAATGAGAAGGTGCGTGCAGGAGTAGCTTCCCTTTGATCATCATGTTATTCAGTGATTTGGTCAAACGGCTTGTTACGCCAAGAAGAATGTGGCTCATCGCATTTACCTTAAAAACCACATACTAAACTCTTCTCATCCAAGCTTAGAAAAGCTTAATATTCAAACTTTTGCAATACCCTCACGTCCTCAAACAAGTCAAATTCTAAATTTCATAACTTATAAGACGCTTACACCCCCAAAATCAGGATTAGAACACGTGGCATTCTAAATGTCCTCCCCGTCTAGTTTACAGCTATACTTGCCTCAGTGTCTGCCAAGTCACTAATGGTGGCTGGGGGAAAACAGAATTTACTGGTTGCGGATGGCATCTCTGGTAGGTTAGTGCACCACCGAGGGTCGACGAGGTAGGAAGCTTGTTTTTTTTAATCGATGTCTTAATTCCTCTTCCTTTGTCACTGGTCACCAGAGACAGCAGTCTGTGTTGTATCACAATACTTTACTGGCTTGTTGTCCCATTACTTACACTAGTCTGTCAGAGAGGGAGAAGAGAGAGAGAAAATGGGAAAGACAAGAGAAAGAAAGAAGGGAGAGCTATGAGAGAGAAGAGGTCACAGAGGAGAGAAAAGGGGTGGGGTGGGGGGAGGAGAAGATAGAGACGAAAGAGAAAGGACAAACACCATTGCTGAGAGAGTAAAAGAAAAAGAGAGAAGAAAGAGATACAAAGAGGAACGAAAACAAGGAAAGGGGAAAAGATGGAAGTGGGAGACAGGAAAGAGATGAGGTGGCGAGAGAGAGAGAAAGAGTACAGAGAAAGAGAATAGGGAGATAACATAGAGGGAAGAGAGATAAGAGAAAGAAGGAAAAGAAAGTTAAAAAGAGATAGATAGGTAGACAGATGGGAAAAATTAGACAAGCTCAAGAATAGTCAGTTTCAACTGATAAAAAGCTGTGAAAAATCGTTTATTGTAATCTTGGTAACCAAAAGAAAGCTAAGAGACGAGAGAAGAACTGCAAAATACATTTTCTGGTCCACTAGGTACAGCGTCAGACCAGTTTCAAACAGATATCCTTGCTTTTATTTTTGCTTTCTCCACCCGGAACATAAAAAAGAAGGTATTGCCCGTTTTGATTCCGTTAACGCGCTAAAACATCTCGGGTCTGGAAAACCTGTTATCAGTGCAGGGACTACCAGACCCTTCTCTAGATATCAACGATGTTAAAGACATTGTTCACTCTGCCAAAGAAGGTTGGGGTGAGACAAGAGAGACAATGCGACCGACAGGGCTTCTCCATCGTGGAGTGTCCTCCACTAGACGCAGAAGGGTTGGGGTGTCTGTCGACATGTCCCCAGCAGAATATTGAAAATGTCTGTCTGGCTACCTTCCTGCTTCTCGAGACAGCTCTTCTTATGTTGAGTATAGGACAAATTATCATCTCTAGGTATATGACCATCCACCTTTGTCAATAAACTTAATACTCAGATAGGGAAAAAAAGTTTGCTGGAAACAAGATCTTAACAACTAAACACAGTCTCGTTCACCGGATAGTCCGTTCACTTGTCTGTTCGTTAGTTCGTGTGTTTGTTTGTCAGTGTGTGTGAGGGAAGGAATGAATACATGAGTGTCACTCTGTGTGTGTATATATATACACTAGTCCACATTGCCGTGATCGAAGAAGGTGTTATCACATGTTGGAGCGAGTAGACAAGACCTAATCTCAAATGAAAGGCGAGAAAGAAGATGGTATCACACATCAGGGCGGGTAGAAAAGACTTTATCAGCGCCAAGATGAAGTTAAACTTTTCTGAAGCTCTGCAGACCATCTGCTTCTGGCATCAACCGGTACTAAATTAACTGTCGGCTTTGAGAGCTTTCAACGGTGAGCGGGGTATAATGGAAGTTGGAGGACATGGCGTAAGGAACAGCGCATGCGCGCCTTTTTCAAGGGCACACAAACACACACGCACGTGACTTCCCCGTCCTCCCACACTCACCACTTCTCTCGAAATGAACCCGTCAGAAAACGACGATGACGTCAACAGATAGGGGCGAGGGCTTTAAAGGTGGTTTTGGTCCTTTGAAAAATTACCTCCTGCTTTGAAATTATTACTCGTGAACGCTCTGAAAGACCTTCGACAGCAGGTGGAAGTGAGTGATAAAGAAAGAAGAATATTTAGGATCGTAGAGCCATTGCGAAACATCTCACATTCCAGTCTACAACTTGTGAGTTGTAGATATAACCGTCTCTGATCCTGTGAGAACAAAAACAGTCACACAGCCAGGGCACGGAGGAAGAGGGAAATGGTGTTTTATGGCAAACCAGCAACTAAGGGTGAAGTGGCCCTACTTAGCTGTTACAATAAACATTAACCTGCATGAGGGAAGAAACAGGTTACAACATAGTGCACTCGACTACAGAGCAACAAAAAGGTCTCTGGTTCGAGGTCAGCTTAACCGTGGCTGGAAGTGCTCACCTGGTTTCGAGACACCCAACATGAGGGTAGTAGTTGGGTGGGTCGTGCATGATACACAAACACACACTCGTGTAGGCACACGCACGCACGTAGGGCTAGGTAACGTATTTAACCCTGAACGTAAAGAGGGTGGAAGCAGAAAATGTTATTCCACCCTTCCATGTACCCTGTTTAATACGTTCCTGCTTCTACGGTCTCTTGGCTACGGGGCGTTTTCCTTTTGACCTATTGACCTGTATGTGGAGGTACAACGTTTTCTGTGTGCAGTAACAAACTGTTGTCTGTTTACAAACATTTTTCTTACTACAGTCCTCACATTATTGCGCCTTCGACATCGAGGCAGAAGAAATAGCAAACAACATTTTTTAAATCTCTTTCAAAATTAAAACAGGTTTCTAAACTAAATAACTTCCTTCAGGCTTCCATACAACGTGTGGGTCACTTAAAGGTAAGGAGTCCTCGAGTACTGAATGCAGACATCTTAAAGTAAGAAGACATAGAAAAGGCAATGAAGAAATCAATTTCTAGATTGCGGATGAAGACGTTGATAAGTGACTGGGGTCAAGAGGTCACACAAACTGATGCCTTTCCAACAGCAAAGTAAACGTGTTGATTTACACCTCTTCCTCTCACCTTAATATATTTGTGTTCTTGTTAGCGTGTTACTAATGCGTGTGGTCTGACCTGTGCCAAAAAAAGAACAAAGTTTCGAATACCTAGGTGGTCCCGATTTAAACAATCTGAGACAAACCACATGGGCAACTCTGGAATCCATTTCTTTCACGACAACCATCTTTTTAAGATACCATGTTCGTGTTCTTAGGAATATTGCAGTAGGTTCTAGTGTTCAGGACCAGACTAGCAACCCACGTGTACGGCATTTTGTACCTAGTGCTGCATGTTGTAAAGATAGGGATGCTCGTGCAGATTGCTGAATATCAATACAAGACCACGGTGCCAGACCAGTGCAGAGAACTGCATTTCCTGCAAAAGAAGAAGACGCCGTTTCCACGATGTGTAAGCTCGTTTATTATCCCCCTTGTTTTTGTTTTGTTTTGGTTTGGTTTGTTTTCCCCTTTCCTCATCCAAGCGTGATAAATGACAGCAGCGTCCCCAGTCTGATTTATGAACATGAAGTTCAAAATACGTGTTGTTTTGTTGTTGTTTTTTTCATCACATGTTTTTCTTCTCGAAGTAGCATAGCCTCCCTTTACACGCTGATCGCAGAACAGTTTGACTACTGCTCACATTTGCGGTAAATGAAAGGACATCTTGTCTGGAATGTTGCTGGTAGTCTGTGGAGTCAGAATCGGTTCTCGTCATGTCGCTCTGAGGCAGCTCATGCTGGCTTGGTTATGTGCGCATCCTCAGACTTTAAGGTTTCTTCTTTTTGATGAACTTTACAAATCCTGGTCTCTCCCCGAGGCGTCCGTGTAATTATTTCTGACCTTTAGTTAGAACCATGATGTAAGCCCGGGATGCTACCGCCCCCTTCCTCTCGACCAACATAGCCCTTAACCCTCCATCCCAGACTTTTTTTTTCCTTCCTTGCCCTGACTGGTCTTTTACACTTTTTTTTTGTATATTCTCTATTATCTTATTAATGTGGCTTCAGATACCTGCTGCAGTAAGTGTAATTTGTAATGTAATCAATGGGCAGCTTCAAAGAGCAGACGTCTGGGTAGAAAGTTTTTTTTTGTCCGCACACCAAGTCTTCAATGTCGGATCAGCTTGGTTTTTGCTTGGCTTGAAGTGATACATCGATACGGACGAGGTGGAGCGATACTTTTTTCTATGCCTGCACCAGACGGAGTAGATGGCTTCAAAAAAATATAGAGACTGAGAAAAAAATATGAAACACGACCCATCGATATGTTATGCCTGGTAAACCTGTGTCAAGACACCCTGCAGCAGCTGCCTTCCACCCGACACCTTCGTGACCTGATTGGTTCGTGGGTGTGCCCCGAGAATAAAATGCAGTTGTAGTGTAGTGGTTAAAACACTCGCTTGCCACGACTGCAGTGAGAAACTCAGGGTTCAGATCTGGTCTCGGGACACTGTATGTGACACTATCCGCAGGGCTGGGCGTTGGTGTTCAGAGAGTTTTGAGAGCAGAGTGTAACCTATGGTGCACGTTACAGATTAAATTAAATTCCAAGAAACATATTTGTATTAGCGGGTAACTCTCAAAAAAAAATTATAAAGTTTACTCAATACAAAAATTAATCGAGAGTCAATTTCTAGACAGCATCTTGGACACAGAGACGCCGAGACAACATGCATGAACAGGTTCTCGTTCACTAATGCTGCTAAGGGCGGTTATTCGCTGAGAAAGAGTTCCGTCCCTTGTATCGCATCCTGCTAGTTTCCAGCGATGTTATCCAGCTGAGGACACTGCAGCATCTACTCCACCAGTCTACATCCAAAACGGAGATGGAGAGAGGGAGGGAGCGAGAGAGAGATGGACAGCCTGGCGCCAGGTGCCAGCTAATCTTCCTAGTGTCGGTCATTAGTCCATGGCCTACTTCAGAACTGGACCATCTCGCACCTCCATTCCATTTTCTGTTCTCCCCCTCTCCAGCACTAACCACTCCCTTCTCCCCTAGTTATTATTGTTGATTTTAGGAGGGAAAAGGGCTTCGGCCCAAGAGACAAGTTCGTACTCCGTGTTTATACACGCGTGCACGCACGCACACACAAGTGCATTTACTTCTCAAAACTAAAAGAAATGTTTTAAATGTCAGGTTGCACAGAATGGCTTCATTTCTTTCGCCTAGGGAGTGACGAATCTGCTGAATCAATTATTCTCATTACACCCTGTCTTCTTCTGTCTTCTCTGCATGCTTCAAATGAGTAATGTGACTTGCTGCATGGGTCTCGCATAGATCGGTAGAATGCATGCGCCTGACGCGCGATCTGCTTTGGCCGTGTGTGTGTGTTTGTGAGTGTGTGTGCGAGCTTATACACTATGCCGGTAAGAAAGAGAGAAGACGTGTCATACACCTCTGTGCGACCGTGGTTATGGCATGTGAAGCGATGGCTGTAAACCTGTGTGCATAACACCACCCGGTGTATGGATCAGATCAAAGTTCAAAAGGCAACTCTATTCCTGGGGCTTGACATGTCAAGGCAGCTGCTAACCCCGTGGTTTGTTGCACTTGGCAAAAACTTCACGACTTTAACTTTTTTTTTTTTTAAACCACTCCATGGCAGCAGTTGTGCCAGTCATTCCTCCTCCAGGCTGCGCAGAAAAGCGACCTGGCTTTATTACATTTGTTACATGTGTTGTTTGTGATGGCACATGCAATGGTTTAACTCATCATGTCATCACTTGTTTTTTTTTTTTCCGTGGCATAGAAAGTGGGAGGCTGATACAAAATCAATAGGGATGCCGTCTCCAAAGTTGTGACGTTGCTGAGAGTTTTTAAACCCTCGCCACGATGCTTTATATGGCTGTCTTCCGTGACAATAACACGAGATTCTTGTCGCCATTTTCTCTTGTAATTGTTCCGGGGTTGAGGCGGCGCTGGGCGGAAAGATGCTTTAAAAGCAAAAGACGAGGAACGCATTCAACATGCATAAACGCGCAAATATCGGTGTGGGCGCCTGATAAACGTGAGTTTCCGCGGCGTGAAGGCATGTTTACGGACCGTGTCCCGTGCACGTGATTTCACGACCGCACGCGTGATAACATAAAACGTGGATGACCTTCTGTGACCCGCTGGTCGTTAATCCACGCCGACACGCGCACAGTTAGACAGGCGTAACGAGAGAGAGAAGACAGTCCAGTGAAACGAGGAAGACAGAAAAGTTAGTTTTCGCCAGTTCCAGAGTTCTACAGGAATTTACGATGCTTTGGCGATCGAAACGGACGACCAACTGACACGAGCAAATCACGGCGCTAGCTTCCTATTTGGGAGGAGAGTAGGAGTGCTGCGCGCGCATGACATCACACTCTTTTTGTTTACTTCCGGAGGGATGGCATTCACGGGTACCGTGACCCGGCTTGCCAATGTAGCATATGATACGAGTGGAATGCGTGTGATTCGCGTGCTCTCAATTGAAAAACAACAGGTAACACTCACCTTTCTGGTCCCTCGCCATGTCCCTCCTCATGTTCTGTCAAGACACTATAGTTGAATTAAAGGTCAGCAACACATGGTTCACTGCTGAGCCCGATCTGACAAACCACATACCAAACAGCAACCCTGTCGACTGGTTGACCTGACCTCGGGTCATGAGCGGAGAGACTGCGTCCTCAACCGCTGCTTTCCTCTTAATGTCCTTGCTGGTGTAAACTCCAGAATTGATGCTGAACGTCGGCGAAAAACGCCCAGATACACGAATAGTGGTATGGATGAATTCTTAAAATGTCTGTTAATTTAAAAAAAAAACGAATACAGTGGTAACTCGGGTCTCGAACTGCTCCGTGCTCGAATATTTCGGTCCTTGTACACGTGTCTGAATTAGCCGTTCATTGTGTGCCAAATGTACTGCCACGTGCACACAGTTAAGTTTACATGCTCTAGTGCGTGCAAACATTTGGATAACAGATTAGGAAAGGTAAGAAGGGAGGCCGGATACAAGATAAAAAGGGAGATAATTTTATGTCTCCCCAAAGCACATTAGGAGCCATTTTTTTATTTTTCGGTGCACGATTCCCAGTTGTCGGTATAAACGTTTGCCAACTAGTAAATTGACTTAAAACTGTTAACACCAGTGATAAGCGTGATAAATATGATGGCCGTGATGAGCACGAGGCGGGATGATGAGTGAGTTGTCTCCCATCGCACCACTCGCACGGAGTTGCTCTTGACGTTCGGCGTTTTCATCCACTCACTCCTCTAAGCACAGTTCAGTTCCCCACCTCCTTTCCTTTTCGTCACAACCATTACACTCTTCTTTTTTTCTATCCATGGCATTTGTAGATAGACACTGAAATGTTTATGCCATTTAGAAATGGTGCAGGAAAATTGTAGCCAATCAGAAAATGCATGGAATATGTCGGTTTTTTTTTTGTTTTTGTGTTTTTTGTTTGCTTTTTTTTTTTTTTTTTTTTTTTTTGTCGCCTGTGTATTCGTGTGTGGTTTTCTTTTTTTCTTTTAGACTATGTTGAGCTTGTCGGCTTAACCATGCATAATGCAGTACGTGTTTTGACTGACTGAAAGTCGTCTGCCACATTCATCGGGGTAGAAACCATTCCAACATCCATTTATATATATATATGGATATATACCATCCATTTCTCAACGAGCACGGAGCCTAGATAATGTGCTTCCTAAGCATAATTCTTCTCATTAACTCCCTTCCCTCTCGTCACAAACATCGCATTCATTCATTTATTCATTCATCCATCTCTAGACTGGTACCAAGTGACAAGCAGTCCGCCGGTAGTAGTCGTCCTCAGGAACAACTGGACAGACTGGCGGATGACAAGACTCTCCACTTAGGTCTGTCTTGACTGGTGGTCAGCAGCAGATCCTGCCTGGTCACAAGGGATTAGAAAAGCAACATCCTTTTATTTTCACTTTATATCCCTGGAATCCAGTAAATATATGTTGAGATCCTACTTCTTTCTTAACGAACAGATTACAGATGATGTTTCCGCGTACTCACTATGATATATATTGAACTATTACATATCCAAGTATGTACATAGTTCAAACATCTCTCACTCTGGGATTAAAATAAAATAATACTACTCTCAGATGGTATTAATCATTGAGATGCTTCTTGCTTCAGACTGCATGCATACAAGTTTAATTACCGCGATGTGGATGTTTTATTTGCATGCATACATGAGCTTAATTGCATACATACACAGACTTTATAGCTGCGATGGATTTCAAACTACAAACATACAGACTACAGAGTTACATCGCATTTTATACCCACCTCCGAACCCTCTCCCCAAACACACAGAAAGTTTTGAAATTTACAATTCGCTTACGCAAACAAGTTTATGCTGCTAGACAGTAAATTTCGTTTCTCTGACTTGTCCTACTTGGACTCCCGGGGTAGCTGCCGCCATCATGTTTGAACCTTAAGCCGCATCATACACGATGCGAAATCGGAGCCTGGCCGAGGCGGGGCTTCATGATATTCAAGAAGGTTCTGTGATGACAGCGCCGCATGCCGGCTCGCCCTCCATACCTTTCTCTGCAGTGTCCAGGGTCTTGCGCTGTCATCTGTCCACATCGCGAGCGCTTCCTGTAGTGTCCAGCCTTAAGCGCTCGGCAAACGTTCTCGGCGCGTCCTTGGCGGCTACTTGTGGCGTGCGCATGCGTAGAAAGGGCTCCCCTCCAGCGCCGGTGATGGAAGCGCGTGTCAGGACGAGTGCTCGCCCTTTGAGAAATATTGCTGCTCCCAAGCAGGAGCTTCTCTGATTTTTCCGCGAGCACCAGAACTTTGGCTCCTTTGGGACCAATCCAGATCTCGCACAACTGAAGACCCACCAGCTGTGCAGCCATAAAGCACTGACGTCACAAAAGAGCAAGATTTTGGGCGATTGATATTTGGACCTGGACGATGACGTCAGAGGATGCATCTGGGCCTTCACTTACCTTGTGTGTGGGGTGTGAGAGAGAAGGACATGGAAGAGGCATTCATGAAAATTTACATACTTTTATGAAATAAAAATCGATGTCAGCTCAAAAAAACAAAAAACAAAAAACAAAAAAAAAAAAACAAAAACACATAAAATATTGAAAAATAATTTTAAAAACCACACAAACAACAAATTGATCACCGGATCGCGAGTATGTAAGGTTAGGGGTTACTTATATAAAAAAAACTTAAAAAGCTCTTTCTCATCCTTTAACTCCCTACTTAGTCTCTCAACCCTTTCCCCTCTTCTTCAAGAAAATGATACATACAGTCCTACATCCTAGAGACACAAAGTTTTATGTTGGAGAACTCGGAACATTTTTTTTTTTCATCAGGTTTTCGTTTCGCTGTTCTGTCGGTAATTGTATCGAAAGAAAAGCAAAGGTAAAAAATTATTTTTGCTGGCGTATCTGCATACATATTTTTTTTAACAGTCGTGCAATAAATCTTACGTTTAGGTTATCTCCGTATTTTTGCCCGTTACAAAGAGCTTGATCGTGAAGGATTCTTCAGATGTCGCCAAGTCCGTTTTTAAGCCGAGAAACTGCGTTCTTCTTTTCTAAGGGCGTCGGATATTTTTAGACACATCTGAGGAATCCTTTACATAAGAAAACTGGAATGGCTTTATGGTAATGATAGTTTAGTAGGCACCTTCCCGAAATTCCGGGGATATTGTCACGGAGTCCATCTTACCATTTGGATGAGGATTACGCTCCGGAGTCGGCGAAGTCGAAAGAAGTCGGACTCGTCTCTGGTTGCCGTTCTTGGATTATTGGTTTTTATAAGGCCAGACAAGGCTAATAGACCTTCCTACCGACACCGTCTGTAATCATATTAGCGTCCAGGAGCGCCAATCAATGTCAAGTGGAGAGCAGAGGCGGGCCTCGCTGTCGGTCAGTTTATCGATGGACCCGTGATTGGATGACCAGTGGAGTGCGTTACGGCCATTTTGTGGGAAGCAGAGTTTACTTGGACAGCGGACTCGAGCCGATTACGGGTAAAGAAGCCGTCGGAGACTGTCCGTGAGATGCGACTTCCGAGGAGCGGCTGATGTCGGGGGGGCCGCCTGACAAGGAGGATGTGGGGAGGAGGGTTAAGGAAGGGAGGAGATGGGAGGACTGGTAGCGACGGTAGCTGATGGCTGGTGCAGACGACGTGGATGCCTGTCTTATGTCAAGTTCCGATGGGATGTCGTTCAAGACGGGTGGGAAGAGGGGGTCTGTGTTTTGAGGGTAAGGCCTGCACTGGAGACGTTTTTTATGTCACGAGTTTGTCTGAAGTGGAAGAAAATAAGAGACGTGAGGAGAAGACTTAAAAAGAATAAGAAGATGAAGAGAGAAGGAAGAAGACTTATTTTTGATGATATATCGAAGGCACACACGCAGCCAAGGAAAGGAATGAAGAAAGCGAGGTGTCAGTAGGATACACGACGTATAGAGACCGAGAATTAACGGATCTATGGCGGATCATACGGATTTTAAGGTCAATAAAATTTGTTAATTTACTAGGTAGACAAAGTAGATGTTAGCAATGTCTCATTATTCTTAAACTGTTGATGTTTTCATCTTAATGAATTTTTTTCTCTCAGAAGCAATGTGGGGGGTCCTTTCAACAACCTTTTCGTTCCTCTAGATGCATTAAACTTCTATCAATTCTTTTTCTTTCTTACTTTTTTGAAGGCTGAGCAGCACTTAAAAGAAGTCGGAACGAGGAGAATAAAGAGGGCAAAAAGGCTATTCGTTAATGAGCGCTCGCCACGCGTCGAGACTCTGGGGAGAGAGAGAGAAAGAGTGTGTGCGAGAGAGAGAGAGTGTGAGAGAAAGAGCGAGAGAGCCTGCAGGGATGGAGCGAGAAAGAGCAATAAAAGAACATCTGTGATTCTCTGTGTTTTAGAATGCAAAGTGCGGTTTACCACAGCGCATGCGTGATGTGCAATGTAATGCATTACCGTTACTAGTCTCAAGAAGAAAGCCAGAAGCTAAGGATGACCAGACACAGAAACAGAAGGCACAAAAAAGTTTTGTTTAAAACAAAGTTTGTAGGGGTATCAAACGAGGGTATTTTGCAACTTCCTGTGTTAATGGCTGGCAGGAACGTTGTAAAACTCAGGGATGCATTCAGCGAAATGTTTCCAATGCCTTTGGGAAATAATAATTTATTTTTGTTTGAATTTTTTTCGTCTGTCTTCTAAATACAACACGTAGCCTGTTTGAAAAGTAGTTTTTTATTGTCTTTGCTTGAATGCAATTGTCACTGACCAGGATGCGTGCAATTTCTGGTGAACAAAACCATGGAAACAGTTGACTTACTTTTTTTTTCTTTATTTATTTATTCAAGTAAATATTAAATATTATCATTTGCTAATTCTTTATTGTTAATAAGGATTTTTTTTAAAAATGTGTGAGTTAATCTTCATTAAATCTTTTTTGTGCAGATTGGTCATGGATTTACTGACTAAACCTTGAAAACTTGGATGGTGAGTAAACATTATGTATGTTCTCTTGTCTGCCTGTCCACAGATGTCTTTAGTCTGTTTTTGTGTGTCTGGTGAGGCAAGTCTGATGTAAAAGTGGTTACAAGCAGCTTGTTATCAGTAACATCCAAGAGCACACTTGAACAAAAGTGAAGGAGCAGAGGAGTGCGCGCGTGTGTGTGTTTGTGTCAGTAGTTGTATCAAAGTGTGCATGTGTGTATGAAAGTATTGTGTATACTTACAAGAAAAGAATTAGGTGTCGGAAAAATTGTCACTGCACCGAGGAAAAAAAGACAGATCGGAGTAAAAATCATAAAAAATATGACAATACACATCAACAGACGGACAGACAAACACGCAAGCATTCAGGCATGCAAACATACAGCTCATCTATATCTTAATCATCACAAGTTATTTCTTTTCCATTTAGTATTTTTTAAATCTTTAACACAAATTCCAGAGCACTGAGAGATTTCATTGAAAGATAGCCTGTTTTTTAAAGTGTATATATATATAAGTTAGTTTACCTCTGTCGTGCCTGTGTGTCCGTGCGCGGAAAGTATCTGACACACAACCTCGAGATTAGACACTTGAAAATAAAACATAATCAACAAAAAGAGATGCTGGCTTCAATGAAGATAGGGCTGATTATCTCACATTTTATGCTGACAAGTTAAAATATCAAAACATTTCCCAAAAAGAGCTCAGGACGAAAATTACAAACACCTTTTTTTTTCTTTTATTGAATGACATGGACCCTACAAAATTAACATCCAGTGGCAGTTATTATAAATTCAAACCTAAGAAATCAGTTTACATCATGCATGTGCATTCCTCATCTGTCAAGCTTATCGCTCCATGCTTCCTTTTTATTAGCTCGCGGCTTTCAACAGACCGGTCTCCTCTAAGTGTTCATCGGCTTCCGTGTAGTCTTTTATTTTCAAGGAAAAAACAACAAGAAGATTAAAAATATTTGTTAAAGTCGCTTGTCCAGTCTGTCGATGTCACGTCTTTCCAGTTCCGATTAGCACATTCTTTTTACCACCTGAGTAAAAATAACTGACAGGATTCCGTGGGAGAAATAATGTTGTTCTAAATGAAAATGTGTTTTGTTCATCACGAGCGAAGATGACGGCTGACACAAAACTACCGGCTGGCAACAAGAGTTGCAGAGAACCCCTTTCAGTTATTCTTGCCATTCTTCAGAGGAGAAAATAAAGGTGGATTAGATTTTATTTTCATCGGATATTATTCTGGTCGAGCGATGGTCGATTCTCACACAAAGAACTGTCAGGGGAAATCAATCTTCGCGATAAGGAGAAAAATCTCATTGTCTTCGTCTGTCATAAGGGTTTATCTACTAGCTTTCTGACTGTAACACAGTGTACCACGTTTCTCACGAAATGCCAAGAATAATTTTAGAAGCCGGATGTTGACTGAAAGCAGGTCAGACTTTCCGGGGAAGTGGTCAGACGGCTACCCGACAGATATTTGTTTTTGTAATTGTCCACATGGCACGTGACCATGACATAAACTACAAGGGACAAACCACTTTAATATAACACAGCATCCTGGCTATGTCATTATTGGTTTAACCTTTGCAACTGATTATATATTTGTCTCTATATATGTTATGTACGTAGAATGCCGCGTCCCACATCGAATACAATTTTTAATACACAGTTTGTGGAGTGTCAGTTATGTTGCTTGGAAAGTTTCCATTAAAATACTTATTCTAAAATGATAAAATTGTCTAATTAAATGTATAAGCATATACCTCCCAATTTAATGTTCTCCCAATTAAGGACAGTAGAATAACCCTCGTTACACACATCTACAAGCAGACCTCCACATCTTTGTTACAGGTTATCATCTATAAAAGATTGTGATTTTTTAAAATAGAGCTGTTACAGGATTGGACTGGTATTATGCACACAGCATTTATCTTCACACCGAAGAAACCTCTAAATCAGATGTCCACTGAATTGCATGCACCGAACGGATGGCATTTGCCGTTTTTCATGTTAAGTCCTAGACCGATGGTGACCTTTTTTAAACCTGAGACACGTCCTCTTGAATTTGGCGAGCCGCGGCAAGCGCGTCTGAATATGATGCGATAGCTCTATACTCTGGAACACGGAGTGCTTTCTCAGCTTTCCATCATTTTGGACAGGGTGGGGTTCCACTCCTTCCCTCCCTTCCTGATCTCTGCGAGTTATGTCCCCTCTTTTATATGTCAGATGTCTATAGCTGTGTCCAAAGTCCTCGTCCATGGGAGCCATCTTAAGCTGTCTGAGGAGCTGATGGTGGTGAGGGATGACTGCAGACAAACCGTGACATTAGTAGCAGATCTGTTCAGATTAAATTGAGTTCAAAACAGTACACGAGGAAAGCTAGTATCTGAAACTAATGGATAGACCTGGGCTGGCTTTGCTTAAAGCCGACCGACACGATTTTAGGTTGGGTGTTTTTTTTTTTTTTTGGGGGGGGAGAATTATACATTCAACATTGCTGCTTTAGTTCTTTCCCTAATTTTCTTTTCAAAACTGAGGAGGTAGATGTCCATCTGCTCATATAAAATGCTGATTAATGACACTGGGAGGGTTCCGTCCTCAGGTTTTTGATTGTCATGGCGTCCTTCTGAAACACTTTACCCATCGTGCTTTAAAAAAAACAATGCCATCACTTAAGCACATCTCTTAAATTTTCTTCCTTCGGACACATGAACAATGGGATGAAAGTTACCATGGAGACTCTTGTTTTAATAAGTTAAAGGGATGGAGAAAAATGAATCTTTGGTTGCATTTAAAATATGATCTCTTTTGATCGGCTTATTCACTTCACTCTTTCCCAGTCCACCTCACATCTCTTTCCTCTCTCTCCCTTTGTGTCCATGTATGTGTCTGCGTGTCGTGTATATCTATGCTTCCATGTCTGTAACTCTGTTATTTGTGTGTTTGGGAGTGCGTACTCCCAGGACATTGTGAGAACTAGAGAGAACTGGAGAGAAATAAGCGAGAGAGATGATTGATAGGTCTTGCAGCGACGCGAATGACAATGAACTTCTTGCAATGTGGAGGCCGAAGCAATGCAGTTTGTCTTTGTCTTGGAGGACCCAGTAGAGCTGCCACTCCGCGCCTGACAATCTAAACCGAAGGAAGTGGCGTTTGTTTAGCAGTACCTCCAGCTGCTTGTGAAGTCAGCTCACACCTCTCACTTATATCCGCCAGCGATAAGATTACAAAACAAAATTCTCTCGCCTCAACCTTTTTCGGTTTGCAACAGCGCCCTTGGTTGGGCCATTTTCATCAATAAAGTGTCAGCGATGGGGGTTTTGTTCCTTTTTTCGGTTCTATGTAGAATATTCATGTAAATATTCCAGGAAGCCCATCGGGATAGATTAGCAGATCGACTGGTTCCTGAGAACGTTAATTTTATTTCCCTCGAATACAAAGCGACGGACTGCAACCATTCTCCTTCTCGAGGGACTCACTTTTACTCCAAAAGCCCCTGTGTGGTGGGTCGGAGATTTCATGACCGATGAATCAGTCGACAAAGAACATTATCCGTCAACCCCACTCCCCACAACTTATTCTCGTAAAGGACTTAAAGCTTTTTTCTAAATTTCTGGTTGTTAAGTTCAGTCAGAACATCGCGAAGTAATTTGAAGTAGATGGCCTACAAGTCTGCTCTCAACCTAGATTATACTTTGCTGTATACAAGCCTAAAAGCTAGTGGGTTTATCAGTGTATTTTACCAACACTAAGGCTTATGTGATTTGTATTTTTTAAAATCAAAACTAAAAGTTTATGGGATTTGTGTTGTTTAAACTCAATACTGCAACAAATGAAAGCGATTATCTTTTATTCTTGAGTGATGTTTGAAAGAGGAGCAAAAAGTTTCAGACTGAAAAAAACAAACAAAAAATAAAGATTTATATATATCAGTTCAATGTGTACTGACTATGATAAGGTCAGATCCCCAGTGAATCACACAAAATCGTTTTAATTTTCAGAAAAGTTTTACAGGATGAATAAAAGTTTACGAATGCTAAGTGTAAACCCTCAAGATGCCACACACAAAGAAGTATGTAGCACTCGATGCGGATGTAGCATTCAAGATACATGACAGAACAACCAAGGTGAAGGATGTAACGGTCAAGAATGAAACAACAGGTGTAAAACTCAAGACGTATCTGTCAAGACGTATAACGTAACAACAAGACGTTACACATCATGACAGCCAATCGTTACCAGCGATTATCAAAGACGTGGGCCATCTGGTGGACCAGCAAACAGATGTCCAAGGTTTCTAACCCTACGAACCGTCGTCGTCACAACTGTTTCAGTTTGTCTCAAACTTTCTTTCCTTCGAGAATGTTCTTTAAGACTGTCAGGCGTTGTCCAGAACTGCGATCAACAGAACTCAACATGCGTTGGTTGTTGTTCTGATGTCCTGAAGGATGTTGTTTCGATGAAACTATAGCGCGAGACCAAAGATCGTAGTGGTAACCGCTGATGGTTATTGATCACAGTACAGCTGCAGAAGCAGCAGCTTTCATCCCTAGTCTGCGTGTAGCCAGTATGGGAGAGATTGCGAGGCCCCCTGTTTTGAGCTGAAAGCATTATCATGACTGAACGTTTTACAGGTGTTTGTCTGCCAGTCGTCTGCAACTGCTCTCAGCAGCCATAGGCGAGCAGAATGAATGATAAACAGGGGTCAGGATCCGGTCCGACAGCTTGGCGATATACACAAGGGCGTTTAGAAATGCGGCTGTGTTTTGAACCAGAGAGAACAAAAAAAAAAAAAAAAAAAAAAAAGGAAAAAAAAGAAAAAAAAAAGGAAAAAAAAAACTCAATGCATCCATTGCCTGACGTTTTGAGTGGTCTGCTAGAAGCTTCTTGTGTCTCCCAGCCCTTTTAGGGCTGTTAGGGGGGATCACTTTGTCATAGATCAATATGTCGGACAAGCCTATGCCTGCTGGTTATCCCCACGACAGCAAGGCTTCCATTTCCTTGTTGTGGATTTGTGTCAGATGCAAAGCCATGTCGGCTCCCAGCCCCCACTACATCTTTATTGAAGTTTTTTTTCCTCTTCCACCTCTCACAGAAAGTACTACAAGCGCTGCTGGAGGAGTCGCCTCCAGCTTGCTAATCATACATTTTCAATTAGGATTTTGTATTGTCTCCAGGCCTAGACATGCTCTTTGCTTCTTTAACTCAGTATATCAATCTTTCCTTTTTTCTCTATATTCACTTTTTTGTATTCACTTTTTTTTTGTTTTTTTATCTTCGCTTTTCATTAATTCATTTATTTGTTCGCTTATTTATTCGTTGCTCTATTTCATTTTTGCCGTTTTGCTTTTTTCTGCGATTTTGTTTTTGCTTTTTTTACGTGTTCTGTCCTTACTTATTTATTCACTTGTTTTTGTTTTCGCTCTCGCTCTTCTTCGTCATTGATTTATTCATTTATTATGTTTTTTATTCATTAATTCTCGATTTCGTTCTTACTTGCTTTCCTTTTTTCCATAATTGCGTTTTTTCTTTTGTCTCTTCTTATTTATGTTGTTGTGCTACGTTTCTTCCTTTTTCCCCATTTGGTTTTTTTTTTTATCATTTCTTGTGTTGTTCTTTCTTTTCTTTCTCTTTATTCGCGTGTCTTTTCTTTCTTTCTCTCTTTCTTCCCCCAATTTGTCTCTCAGTCAGTGAAAACTAGTGTACTGGTAAATATCAACGAGCAGGGCTACTTTTCCTCGCGCTAATGACCAACCGGAGGTGACGCGTGACCTGACCTGCGAACATCGCCCGGTGTGGTCCATGACCACGTGACGGGTGCACGTGTTGGCTACGTTCCAGGTTCCATTCCAGCTCTGCGATTCCGTTACAGAGCACGTGCCTTGCGCTGCATGCCGGGATGCTTTGTGCACGAAGTCTCAGTCCCGTGTTTTCTGGAGGCTGGGCGGAGCGAACGTCTGTCAGGACCGATCGCCTAATTGTTGTGTGTATTCACTGTATCGATCTTCACCTGACTGATGCAAGCAGTGGAAGACAACAACTTTCATCGCCGCTTCGTTGCATCAAAGACGGTTCACTCCCCTTGAAAACTTTTTCTCTTTAGACGAGACCAAACAAAAAAATAATCTAATGATATTTTTTCTCTTTGAGAAAACCGTTTTCCATCACCCACCCGCTGATCTACAAGATGTTGTAAAAGACTTCAATGGAAGCTGTTAAGCGATCCTTTTCGACTGATGAAATGTTGTGTCATCAGCAATAACTTTACGACATTATTCGTTGAGCATAAAAATGTGATTACATGAGGCGTGTGTGTTGTCAAAGACCAAGTCACTACTGAATTGCTCCTCGTCTTTGACATTTAGCAGCTCATCATGCAGCTCTGGAAGATGTTGTCGACAGGGCGAATATTGCAGCAGTCTTTTCTCTTCCACGACAAAGGAAATGCCTGTAGTTAGAGCATGCTGGGTAATTTGACTGACATTGCGAAACTTTGAGTTTTCCAGAATTACACTCTTTCAAGCAGGAACATCTTAAGTAGAATATATTTCACAGATTTCTTTCTCTTCACACACACACACACGAACGCACACATCAAAAGATTAACACTCCTGCTTTGCAATATATTTCACTTTCAATGGTCGAGATTTTTGTTGCGATAAGCAGAAGTCTTTTGTAAGAGCAAAATATCTCACTTGTAATAAATAGGTGGGCATAACTTTTGAGGGGTAATGTTTATCACATTTTTGCATACAGTTCACAAGCAATATCATGTATGCAGAGGCAACTGACTAGAAATGTTTAAAAATGTTTTGCCACACTTTTCTTTGAACTTTTTTGTGTCTCTCACACCCGTCATCCGGAATAGTTGATAGTCAACTGCTACAAGGGTGCTAATAACCTGTCGGAGCTTCTCCAGCCTCCGTACCTACAAACCTCCGAGTGAATCAATGTTTAATGCACGTGTGGAAGTGCGACACGTCACTAGAGTTCACTTTTGTATACATTTGCACGATCGAAACACTGAAGGAAAAAAATCTTCTCCATCTTTCTTACCGACATTGGCCTAAAAATAGAACTTTTCTAACGTATACATTGTTTTGGGAAACAATGCGACTATTCTGCCGCCATCCGCCAAAAATATTAATAATTCAGCCTCAAGTTTTCAGCGGCTGCAGAAAAGCTGTTGGAAGGTTATTTCCTCTTGAATATGTGTTGTCAGAGTTGTCCGTTCTTTTGTCAGGTGGTACCGACATCAAGTGGGCGGCACCCAGTTGTTACCAAGTTCCAGGTTTCTTAGTCATTGTTAAAGTTTTACTGGTAGACGGTGTCTTGACACAAGGGTTAATCAACTACGATCGTCCCATTAGAGGCTAATACTAATTTAAGCTGACGTTTTATGACAGACGATTCGAAGAAACATCAAAGTGTAAACAGTGATAACGAAGTTTTAAAAACAACGAAGGTTGATTGGCCGGGGAGATCACCTCATGAAGTGCCTTGCCCTCATCGCGGACATCATTTTAAAACGGGAGATAACTGAGTCACACCGTGAAGACCTGCGGAGGGAGATAACCGAGACACAGTTGGACATTTTTGACTGTCGCCATAAAGCTTGCACCCGAACTGTGCTGATTGTACCCCGGGTATGCAATCATGGCAGCCGTTATAAAGTCCGTGTGAGTTCAACCCCTGCAAGCGTGTTTATGTAAAGGAGGTGGATAAAAGGCAAAAAGAAACAGAAACAGAGAAAGACAAATATTTCCAGATCCCCCCGAGGCTTTGAAGTGACAGCAGGTTTCTACTTTAATTTTTTATTTATTTATTTTTGCGTTGTCTAATCGATTTCCAGTGCCTCGCGTGTGAGTTCGCACCTCTTCATAATAACCTTTACCTTGTTAATCATTGCATGAGCAAGGTGCCCCATGGACGTCATGCATGACTGCAATGGACTGACCCCAACGTCGAGTAACTCACTACCTCAGTGTTCAGATACCCAGGCACCTAGTCCACCCGAGTCCATCGCTGATTCTATCGTCTTGACCGTAATATTCAGCTCGTTAAGTGCTTTGAGCCCACCTACATTTTAGTCAAATATTTTATTCCAGCAATAGCTTTATCGTCATTATTATCGTTTCATCATTATCGAAAGTCTGTTGCTCCTTTTTCGTTATTGCCGCTGCTCGTACTGATGCTATTACTCTTGACACCACAGTCACCATCGCTAGAAGACCATTATTCTTGATAGCCGCTTATAAAACTACATAATTTTGATACTGATGCCCCCTGCTTCTTTCCACCCCACTGCTGGTACCAATGTCATCATCATGCAGCCATCATTTTCTCTAGTTTCGCATTGAACTGATATGCTTGAACCAAATGATCAAAGGACTACTTGAAGTCCGCAAAATGTGGTGTAACTTTACAGGAAAAGAGCTTAAGATCGTTCTGAAAAGTGCTCCAGATGTCACGCAGTCCAAGTCATACTTCGACCAGTGTATTGGCCTTGACATATTGACCCTAGCTCCAATGTCTCCAACGCTCACACCTGATTGTTTTGGTTTCCTATGACCTCCATACACGACATCGACAGCAAAGGAAGGACCTTGAGTGTTGGCTGTGATGAAGGTGTTATACGGAGGACTCTGGAATAATGAAAGAAGAGAAAAAGGACATTTTGTTTCACGTGCCAACGTTAAGTTTGAAATTGCTAACCGCTGCTCCAGTAGACTGATGTGGTCAGGTTGTCTTTAAGGTTGCTGTAGGTCTTGCTACACCGTCTCTCACCTCACCATCTTTTGCACTGCAGAAGTTTTGTTGTTGTTGTACAAAGCCACTGTCCAATAACTAGAAACAGCTGCGTAGTTAAACTATCCCCTCTCTAGATACACTCAAGTGATGCCAACCATGTCTTTTTCATTGTTATCTTTAAACCTTCTCGAACATTCTGTTCTTCCTTTTTTTTTCTTTTTCTTTTTTTGTTCGTTCTTATCTGCTTTTGCTGAAACAAAACTAGTTTCCCAATTGTGGCCTTGTGACAGCTTCTTAAAATATCTCAAGATAATTAGAAGTCAAAGCCACTGAAACACACACACAACACACACATGCATACGCATAGTCATACGGCTACGCGTGCACCTGTCAACACATTACATTTACGATACAAGGCTGTGCCCTCCCCCTCCCACCAATAACACGCGAGACGTTAGACAAGACCGAGACTACAGCCCGGACCTCCCCATGCCGCCAGGAGACTCATTAGCAGGTGAGAAGCGAAACAGTGTGTCTGGTGGCCGGAAAGGCCGCTTTGGCTGCTGCTGCTGCTGCTGCTGCTGGAGGAGAGCGGCGTGTGCGCGTGCGAGTGCGCGTTTGATGGGGTGGGGGAAAGATTTCGTCAGCGCGTGCGGCTAACCAGCGCCGGGGGTCCCTCCACCACTCTCCACCATCCCCACCACCACCTCCACCACCCGGCATCCATTCACAGAGGCTGTTGCTGTGAACATGTGAGGCTTGTCTTTCTGCCACTCGCGAGGAACTTGTAGCAGGCACGCCCTGCGCTACCTGTGAACCAAACGCGAAGTCCATTGCCGCCAGGTGCCAGACTTGTCGAGAGAGCCGGGTGGCACCGGGTTGCTAGGAAGCGGCGTGGAAAGCAGATGTGGCAGGTGAGTAACTACTTGTGACACTTCTTGCGATGTGCCTGCTTTGTGTTGCGGGTGGCTGGATGCTCGTGCTGTGTTTATTGACCCGCTGGGTACAGACGTTGGGCGCAGCATCTTAGCTGCAGCACGTGACATCGTCTCCTGTCGGCACGCGCTTACGATCGGCACACGCCAACAACTTCGTGATCACGTTCTCTCTATAATTGAGGAGTTGAAAAAAAACTATAAATTATCTGTTTCTAAAGACTAATAGTTATTCAGCTGAATAGCTGTATTTTTAATAGACTAGCTTTCGTTCAATTGTGTCAAGTTTCCTGGAGAAAGTTACTAATGGAATGTACAGCTGAACTAGGTCGAAAGTTCGCGACCACCACGAAAGGTCATCGTCACGTGACATACAAAAAACATACAATTGATTCGTCATCTAAGAGCTTTGGCTTTTTTTCTTAGTTATCAGGAGCGTTTGTGCTGATGGAAATGGTGATGGTCTCTGTCTTACCTTCCCCAACCGTCGAAGGAGTCATCTGGGTCGGCATGAAAATGTTCGCTGCGTCACACAGGTATCGAACTACGCAGTGTGCACACTATCGGGTTCGCACGCAGTTTCTCTGACTATAGTCTATTAGCTAGTATTGCATACTGGCAACGTGTTTGACTGACAGACGAGACCTTTGCATGCGACTCGCGTATTCGTCCGCATGCTTCGCCGCTCGTCAAATCGACGCCAGGGGACGCGCTTCTACCTGAGCCTCGTCCTGGCCTCCTGTCTGGCCATTGTGCCTCCCCCTCCTCCACCCAACCCTCCAGGAACCCCGGATCGTCCGCGCGTTTCCGTTGTCTGGGTTACGAGGCAGATTGCACGATTGCCCTGTATGCACGCTGACAATTATGGGGATGTTTTCAACTCTGGCATCCACTACCCTCGGCGTTTGCCAGCAGAGTGAAGCGCAGAACACAGGTTTTGGCTAGCATCACAGAAACAATTGTGTAATCTCCTTTCTACAACACGATGCACATTACTGGTATTTATATGCCCACTGAATCTCTTGGTCGAGTTGGCTACTGAAATTATTTTCATCGTGTTTTCGTATGCGTATCACTACCCCTGTCCAACACCGTCTTATCTTGTCCGACAACACAAACCAGAGGATAATGAACAAAGGTAATTGAGCTTCAAAATAGCAACAGTTTATTGACATCTTTGAGCTGCTAGGTCCTCCCAAGGAGCTTGGCTCGACTAGAAGTGTTTAGCCGGATAAGACGACCGCTAAATCTCGATGCACTTGTTGACACGTGTCCTAGAAAGACTCAGATGAGACCACAATACAAGGCTTGTGACAAGTCCATGCTCTACAGCAAATCTTCCTAACACCTGTAAAATGTATGTCAATGTGGCTTGATTACTTCAGGAGAGATCCTTCAGCCTTTTTCAGCAGCAGATTCACTTTTTTCAGCACCAAGAAACTGTATATCTACTTTACTGCTGGCTCAAACCTCGTCCCGACATTGATGAGTCTGGTGTCGTTTGAACATGCGCAGTAAAAGGAACAGGTGTCACTAATTAAAGAAGCCTAGCTATAAATAAACAGATTGTATTTCAATACAGATTGTTTTCTATGACAATTTTTTTTTAAAACAACCTGGGAATTTAAAGGATTGAGCCGATGTTAGTCAGATTGACTATATCGCATAGACTAATGACAGGCCATTTTTTTCTTGTTGCCTCGTGCAATGCACGTGAACTATTTAAAGATATTGGATAGGACAGAAGAAGGCAAGAAAAATCATTGCAAACTGCATGTGATCAATCACGGGTTTATCTGTTTGGTTTTTCACCTTTTTTGTGAACACCTGGCCAACAGCAGGGGTTATTGAACATCAAGAAACATCATGTAAAACACAAGGGGCCTGGTTATAAGCTATCTGAAGGGATCTTAAGCATCCATGCCTTTTTAAGCTTCTACATAACATAGCAAAAGACTGTTCCATAATGATTTTTTTTGGTCATGTCTTTTTATGCTACGACAAGCTACACGTGGTACACTGAATCCGTTAATACTAAATCTTCTTCGCAGCTCTCACTTCTCATAAAGCTGTAAAATTCTTTTTCTTAGGACTTCAGGATATACCCCTTTCAGAGAGGTACACATCAACTAATGCGTTTCTAGAAGAGGTTAAAGAATCAGAATTTTTGTAGCATTAACTTCTGTATCTGCCTTTTCCCCTACGAAATAAGAACGCCCGTAAATTTGACAACACAGCAGCTAGGACCCCTAGAGGCACTTTTATGTATGGACAAAGAGATGATTTCATTCAGTCCAGCATTGTTTTAAAAAAAACCCTGCTGTATCTCTGATGTGAAATGATCCAGACTGCTGTCATTGTGTAGGGGAAGTGGAAAGGCAATTGTTTCTAGCAACTGCCCACGAACCGGAAGATCCACACACTAGGCAGTTCGGTATCCGTGTGACGCAGCCTTCTTTTCTAGGTGACCGAGCTTGTGGAATGGATCCCTGACTCTACAAGAGAAGGATGGAAAGTAAGACAGTGAGGGATCGGAAATAGGCTCCAAGCATAATCACACAGAAATCTGGTTTCGAATTATAAGGTCTACATATCACTCCACAATGACCGTTGGATCATGTGACTACTTTTATCTTTAACTGACTTGTGTGATGACGTCATGGATTTGTGCTGACGACAACATGGCATCTCAATCTATGTTAAAAGATCTACGTCGGCTGTATTTAGAGGTAAAGGGTCTGTGTATCTTTTTTCTTTCTTGGAGTGGGTGAGTGGAGCAGTCTTAGTATTGAAAGATCGGCGTAGCTGTGTGTTTCACTTGTTGTAAAGGTAAATAACAAAACATGCCTTATCTCCCCCTGATCGACCTACCACGCCGCCTTCCTTTCTTCTTCTCTCTTATTTTATTTATTTTTTTCTTCTTTTTTTCTTTTTGTCTTCCAGTGTTGTGAGTGTGAGCGGCTAAGGGTTTGTGTACACCTAGTCAAGAGGGATCACTCTTAGTCACCTCAGCAGACATATCACATGACAGGAGCGAGATCTGCCGCGTGATCTGTTAAGAGGGATCACGGCCGTTGACTCTTGCCTCCTACCCTGTAGGTACCCATCAGTCACCGCACGTCTCTAGGGAAACCGCGCGCGCCAGTTGACAGATGAGCAGCTGATAGTTCAGTCGCCATGCGAGTGAGTTGCTATCCGAGCTTACTTACCGTGGGCGCCAATACTCGCAGGGAGCTGTGTGTACAGAGGGCGTTGCAGGCGAAAAAAAAAAACAAACAAAAAACTGGAGATGACAGGCGGTAGGCTTACTCTCATCTTAGGTTTTCTAGGCTCATTTTCTTTCCATCGAACTGTACATGTCTGTACATGCGCGCAGATTTACGTGACTACGTCAGATGGCCGTGACAACGTGACATTGCTAGACCTACGTGATGAGGTCTGATTGCATGACGTGACTGCAACTACGTGGTGCGGATGTGTCTACATGGAACCTGGCTATGACTACGTGACATGGCTATGCGTACATAACGTGATTGTGACTACGTGATAGACGTCTATAACCACTCACACGCTCAGCTAACAACACATTGATGGCCAAAGAACTGGTATTAAGGTTATGAAAGTAGAAAATACGATTAGAACCGAAAATCTCAAAAACCGTGAAGATAACGAATGTTTTTTTTTCGTCATTTCTTCCTCAGTCAAGATAAATCAAAGGCGAGTTAATGAGATTTCATAGATATATAAATATAGTTTCATCCAATCACATAGCTTCTGCTTTGAAACTTCAAAGGTATTTGATAAGATTTTCCTCTGCACCCATGCTCTTTTTTTTTTTTTTTTTTTAAATCAGTGCACATGCAGAGCAATGGATGTTATTAATGTATCTGCAGACGAGTTATAAAAAGCACATTGGCTTCCGTCGTGGTTTGAAGAGCATCAGACATCTTGCACGAGCTCCAGAGTTGGTCTGAGAGACGATGTAAATCTCTTATCTGCAGCTGATAATGAAAGCATCTAAGTGCAAGTAATTCGCCCAACAGCCTCGTCTGCTATAAGACCTACCGACTGTTCCACATTACTCGCATCCTGATGGCAGACGTGTGCACCTGCTAGACCTTGACTACTGAAAGGCAAAATCTGAAACGGCTTCACCTGCTTGTTTTTCACCACCTTTCCTTGTAAACACCTGGCCAACAGCAAGGGTAATCACTCTAATCATACATCAAGACTATCGTGTGTCGAATTCATGGACGACTTCTTTTTGATTCCATGTCTTTCGTTCTTTGTGTGGCTTCTATCTGTAGATTTTCTTCGGCACCTTTCCTATTTACACCTTTTGACACTTTTATTGTATTTTTATTTACACTTATTTACATTTTCTCTGATTTCCTTTCTTCCCCTACCTCATAGTGGGAAATTACATTTAGGGTGAAGGACTTTCCTACCAAACCAACCGTTGGTAAAAGAATGCTTACACGAACAACATATTATTTATCACACAAAACAACAACACGTTCTCAAGTGGAGTTTGGGAGTGGTTTTCATTGAACTTTTACCCTTAAAATAAAGACGATAACAATTCGCCTGTTAAGGATTACTGTTAATCCAGATGTCTCAGTATACCTGATGGCCTTGTTCTCATGAGCTCACGTCCTTGCCAGCCCTGCCTCCTTCTGTCACGTAAACTTGACGCCTTACTTAATTAAATTCTTCCTTATTCGATTTTAGAGATGTCTTGTTAGGATTTTTTCGCTCCTCTCGTCACCTAAAAAGAAAGAAAGAAAAGAAGGCTTATTCTAAGGTGGCAGACAAGATTACGGCGGCGGGAGAAAGAAGTCCTAGATTTTTACCTGAGCTGCCAGCGATCAAAGAGAGGCTGTCACAGCCTGAAGATGCTTTCTACGTCTGTGCTGGCACCGGGAGTCCCTCAGCTTGTCTTCGCATGTTTTTCTCCTCAGGTTTGCTGTTTATTTGGAATCTTTTAGCGTGAAAGAGTCGATTAGAAGACAACCGACTACCCACGCCGCGGAGCGCTAAGAGTTTTTTCTTCTCTCTCTCTCTTCTCTGCCGAGCTTTCAGCCCCTGTCGAAGGAGCTTGTACTGAATGACAAGCATGTTGATTAGAGGCTCTCGCTCGGTTTTCTTCTCTGCTTTTCATCTCCAGAAGCTTGGCAGCATCCCTCGCGCGTGAGTGTGTGCGTGCTCAAACGTACTGGTATTTTTAGTCAAGAAATATAAACATTATTTGTTTGCTTTTGAACTACAGAATAAGTGAGTAAAATCGGTAAGTGTGTGAGAAAAATTTAGGTATATATATATGATCACGTGTTCTCTCTATATTTCTCTTTCTCTTTCTCTCTCTTTCTCTCTCTCTGTCAATACATATAGACCTCTTAGAAATCGCATGTAAATCTCCACACGCGTGCTAGAGATAATAAATCATGCATGACCATGACTCACACGAAGAGTCTAAGTGCTGTTGCAGGCAGTTCCTGTTTTATTCACCAATCTTAATGTGCTTTATTCAATTACTTAATTTAATCAATTATTTCATTACTTCATTTCAATTTCACTTAATCTACATATTCCTAACTCTTGCGTAATAGTTTAAGATTCACTTAAAGTACAAGGAAGCTCCGTGATAATGTCACTAGCACAAAATTTCGAAACAAAAAGTTACGGATTCGAGCTTCACTCGATCAGGCAAGTCTACCCAGCATCAGAGGCTTGCATCATTTTTTTTTCTCCAGGAAGACAAACCGGTAGAAGGAGGATGGAGTTTCAGCCTCCATTTGATGTGTTAGACACGTTAAACCATGTGCAGTTTGTCCTAGAAAACCTAGATGCTCGGCGTCTGTAAGGTACCCCTTAAAACATTTCATCCTCAAGCTTAGTGCAATCACGTGGTCTGTATTACGATCCTGAGATAGCAGCGCGCGGCGACTGGACTGACGTCACTTCCGCCTCGTACCGACCTGCGGCCTGAACCGTGCAAAGTCTTCCTCTCTGCAAGTTGTTGACCCACGAGTCTACGAGGCTAGATATTAATACTGCCATTAGTGTTGTGAGTTGACAGGGGATAGCCCTGTTACACGTGGATCCCCCATGGATGTGGAACGCATGTATTCTGTAAAAATGCTGGAGATGTGCCGCATCTTCTTCAAGCCCAGGATGTTTGTTTTCGCTATCTGTGAGCTGTGCCAGACTTGATTGGCGCCACCTGCCCACGTCTCCCCTTCAGCCTGCTGGCCCCAGGCTTTGCGGCATTCCTTCTCGGCAGAGAAAGGTGCGACTGCTTTTCATCATCGGCAGGTAAACCGTCACACTTACCCTCCACCCTTCCCGCAGTAAGTGGTGTCTCAAAACACGGTAGCCCTATCGTGTTGTCTCACCCAAGTGATATTTTGTCTAGCATCGCTGCAAAGGCAGGCATTATCTCGCCCATCAGAATTCATCTTTTGTAACATATTCTTCATCCTTAGTGTTGGTTACATTTACATCCGTCACTGCGAAAAAAAGATGCATTTCTTCCAGTTACTTATTTTCGGGGATAACTTTCTCGTCAGAGATCGTTTCCTGCTTAAATCTTGGAACATTTAAACAATATTATTTGAAGCCTTCTCACTATATTTGAAGTCAATACAACAATATTCAGCTTCGTTTTTATGGCGCTTGGACAATACTTTAGATAATTTTCAGAATCAAAATTATTTTTATTTTCCTTTCCACATTTTCTTACAGTCCGTAAAGTTATTCATCATAATTTTTTTCTGTTTTCTTGAGTCGTTTTTGGTAGCTGTCTATGATTTATGGCAGCGCGTATGCAAGTGATGTACAGTTCTCCTAACATCAGAACAGTCCAAAGTAATAATGTAACAAATTTTTTTTTTAAACTGAAAGTAAGAGGTAGAGAAGTAAGAAGGAGTTTTTCTTAAAGAAAAAAGAATCTTTTGCAGACGTTTCAATTTTAATGCCATAGCAGCGAAGCCAAACAAAATATTTTAATTGGGTGGAACTAAGAAGAAATAGTTTTATCAAGCTTCTTAAACATAATTATCTTTCTTCTGTCAGCGCGTGATGTAGGAGGAGCCAGCAGCAAATGTGTATTTGTGGATGCCTGACATTTTGGCTTCATCCCCGTGTCTGAGAGTTTGGACTGGCATTGTTCTTACAAACAAAGATGCAGGATGACACTTGTTTTTAAAAGTAACCGTACACCAGAGACAAAAAAAAATCTCATTGTGACAACAACAGTTAAAAATATTTGAAATGTTCTGGAAACAAACAGACTAAATATTCTGTTTGAAATCCCATAAATTGTTACTTGTACAAGAATGTTCTCCTTTTGACCGGTTGTTATGAAGACAACGGGTCTTTCTCTTTTTCCAACAAAATATCGTTGGCTCGCTCAAAACTAAGAGAAGATTTTTTTAAATGAAGACAGGAAGGGTTAATGAGAGGTTAATGGATAGGAGGATGAGCTTAGTGGAATGGGAGGGATTCAGCAGGAAATGGAGTTCAAAGTGCAAGAGTGATGAGGGAAAGGCGGCTGCTCACCATAATCTACGTCGAGCTTTCACCTGGCCCTTCCTTTTGGTAATCGTCCTGAAAATTGGCTGAGTCGCTGGATGGCCGCCATGGTCGCAGATTCCATCTTGTCTCGGGCAGTGAACGCCTCGCCGACTGACTGCTTTTGACGTGGAATATTTTTCTCGTGGTTCTGACTGGCTGACTGGTGAGGCTCGGGTTTTTTTTCGACAGTTAATCTTGCAAACACTCGTGCCTCCCTGACCCACATAGTATTCATGTCCTTTTGACCCGCGTATAGCGCACATGAACTATCTGACCAGCTCACTTGCAGCTTTTCACTCCTTCCTTAACCTACTCCTTTGAGTGCGTGCGTGCATGTGCGTGTCTGTGTGAGAGAGATGAGGGGAGGGAAGAGAGACTATGAGATGGAGATTGATGATAACATTTCATGATAAAGAAACATAACGTAGAATCGGACCCACGCGCGCAAAATCGCACACGCATATGCACACAAACAAATAAAAGCAAACTTACAAACGCATCTATAAAACTAGCAGCATCGAGTGAAGTAAGTGTGTGTGTGTGTGTGCGCGCGCTTGCATGTATTCCAAAAATGTCCCACTCCACCTCCCAGCAACAACAACAAAAAAGTCAGGCGACACTTCACTTCGAGAGCTGTCTCGTTAGCCGCACCCTTGATTGGTAGGCCTTCCAAAAATTTCGATTTCCATGTCAGGAGAGGTCGAGAGTGGGTCGAACTACAAAACCCAAATCTTCCACGCATGGCGACTTCAACGCTTAATGTCTGTAGTAGCCGCTGATACTTTTGGAGGAGACGAAATGTTGTTCATTTTTGTTGCTATTTTGTGTCATCTGATCACTCCTGCGGTCACTCTAACAGCCTGGGAGTGTCTGGTGCCTGCAAGTCGAGCATTCCCCTTAGCATCGTGCACGTGCATTCCTCATACGATGAAATGCTTGCACCCCAGATGCACTCCATCCTTTCTCGTCTGACCTCGTGTAGTGTGCTCCTCTTATCGGCGTTCATTCACGAAAAGAGTCCCCCCCACCCACATCCTCCACCACCCACTAACCACCATCACTTACCGCATCCTCTGCATTCTTCGGTGCATGGTAGTAATGAATGACAGCTGTTGTCACGTGACCGTGGATGACTTGCCCGCCTCTTGCGTCTAGTGGCTGTGTGATGGCACGATCGACGCAGAATGAGGAAGATAAGGGAATGAATGGGTACAGTGGGGAAGGGAAACGTTCTAAAAAACAAAAAAAGCTTCATGGACCTCGTGAGTTTTTTAAATGGCCAAACATATTAAAGTCGCTCAGATATTTCTAGTCTCTGGCCTCGCGGCAGAAGAGTAGTAGACCTTTGTCATGTCTGCTACCCTGAAACCGGGGTCTTAGTTTACCTACGCATCCCACAAATATTTCGGCACGTGGCAGGTGAACATGCATACAATAGTGGAGAGTGGATGTGGATTCGTGGCAAGCACATAGGAGAGAAAGACAAACTCAGTTCAACATCGGCGACCCGAAGGAACCGGTAAGGATAGGTTTCATCTGCATCTGGATTTCGTTGTCTTCACAGTAAGCTTGTGTGAGTTCTGCTTGTAAAGTGTTATTTGAAAGGGATGAAATGTCTTAAAAAATTTTTTTTTTACAGAAATACAACTAAATTTGCAACATTTCAGTGTACAGACACACATGCACATGCATGCAGAGACCTAAATCAGTTCGTGTTTACTTACAGACATTCACATGTAAATACTCTCTCATAGTTTCTCACTCTTATTTAAATGCTTGCCCCTTACACGCTTTATAACTGTATTGCAACTTTGTTAAAAGGGAAACAAATTCAAAGTGTATTATATTTAAATGCTTGCCGAATTTTGTAGAGAAATACCTACTTCTGTTCACTTTGCAGCTTTCTACAAAGTTGTCTGTTCCTAGAAAGTATCACATTAACGTCCATGAAATACAATCACAAACAATTTTTTTCCTGTGCTGCATGACCCAACAAATATTATTTCCTTGAATAGCTTACCACATTTGTTGGGACATACCCAAAAAGATGCATAACTTTAAATGAAATGGCCGTTTGAGAGAAATAAGAACAAACACAGGTATAATATCCTTTTAGTCATGCGAACACGTCATCCATTTTTATTTTTCAGAACATCCTGTCTATATAATATATTTTTTTGTTACGAATATACTATCTGTATCGGGTCCCATAAAATATTAGTCTTTAGAACATCTTGCTCATATTTAGCCCTATAAATACATTTTTATTCTTAAAAGACATCCAGGATGTATGTTTGGAAATACATCTATATTTCTGAGAACTTCTATATTTCTAAAAAAAACATCTATATCTCAAGTCATAAATACATTTTTATTTATAAGAAAATCCTTTCATTATCTATCCCAATAAATAAATTTGGGGCAGTCATGTAGGGGTCCCAGCTGCGATTTAGTTATTTACACTTTTTCAGGGAATAAACCATGATTGCCTCACAAACCCACAATCACCACAACTGTTCAGGTTTTGCATTATACAGCGATGAGACAAGACTACAGTCGGCACATTGCAGCATCCGAGTGTTTGCAGATAAACACGCACACGGGTAGGGTAGGGGTAGAGGTACTACCCGGCTGCTAAAAGATGCTCGCTCTGAAGTGGCGAAGTAAAAGAAAAAAAATAACACCATGCAATAAACTTTGCATTCTTGGAGAACTGCGTTTGACATTATGCTGAGAGTGAAGCAAAGACTTCGAACAATGTCTTTCAAAGTGAGTACAGCCGGGTGGCGATGAAGGCTCTGAGGTGTTGCTGCTTTGTACCGAGGCCAGACTCCTCATCAGAAAAAAGCTCATCAGTCAGGGCCCGTGAACTCAAATGGAGCATGGAATCCTGGACGGCAGTCAACGGAGGTGAAGCCAGAGATTTCAGTTAAAACAGAAATAAGATCACGTGACCTGGGTTTGGAGGGCACAGTCTGACTTCAAGCCCTCATTGAGCATCAGATGTCTAAAAAGGATGTTGCATTTGTACTTTAACGAATTTTTTCCCCCAAAATACTTATAGAACGCGAGAAACTAGAATGAGAAAAATATTCTACTTCGCGTGCATGCGTGTGTGTATATGCAGTTTTCAAGCAAATTTATCCTCAGCAAAGAGGTTTCTTAGTTCAAATAAGAAATAAGAGATTAAAATTTTTTGGTTGTTACGTCTGTTGCCTTGTAAGATTTAGTAGTGTCAGATGAAATAAAGATTAAGAAGGAAAGTTCAAGGACGAAAATTTTATTTTATTTTAGTTTTAGTTTTGATTGACACGCGCGTATGTGTTCTGACTTTAATTTTCTCTTCTTTCTGGTTCGTGGATTTTTTTTTGGGGGGTTAGTTTTATTAATATTGGTATTTACCTTCTTCGATTGTCAAAGAATGTTTCTGCCTTCTACATTGACTTTGTTGATTCAAGACTGTAGGTTGTATAAATTACTATTCTTAATGCAACTCGTAATGTTCAAAAACTGGCTTCGCGAATCTTTGAAGTTTCAGAAAATCAGATCATTTTTTTTTTTAACTTGTTACCTTTTTTTCTCTTTTCTATTGTTTAGTAAGCATTCATGACACTAATAATTCATTGTCAGATAGAGATGTTAGCCAAAGACAGTTTTTAAGGTATTTATGCAGGCAGAGCAAATCGTATTTTTGTGCCTGCGAGTTGCCAGGTCTATCAGTCAACGTCGGGTTGCCTCCCCTTTCATACGGAGCTCTCTCCTTTGTGAGTCCTAAAAGGAGCGCGAACTGAAGGATAAAGAAGGTCCAGCGGACCTTGGTTTATGGGCTGCTCGTGGATATTATGGTCTGGAAGACTGAGAGATTGTGAAATTCCTGCGCTAATTAAAGGCCACACATCGAGGTGGCGGCGACTGTACATCGCAAGTCTGCAAGACGGAGAAGGGTAGGTCCACACACTGAAGGTCGGGTATTGCTCAGGCTCTGTTGAATTTCGGATGCTTTGATGTTTGTCCAAACAGAAGCTTTCCCCATTCATCACATATACAGTTGAAGAAACGTCTGGCTGTACAGAAGATGCTGACAAAGAACAGGACAACCGTTACTATTAATCGTGAGCATCAGAATATGTCTGTCAAGTAAATAAACTAAATAAAAGAATAAAATAAAGAAAAAATCAGCACCACCATACTTTCATGTATCTGATGATCAATACTATTTTCTAAACCAGAATCAAAGAGTCGCTTGTGTGACTAGCTGCGGGCACAGATTTTTTTTCTCGGTGAAAATGAAGTGTTGGGTGTTGAGGAAGTTAGGGGAGGGAGCGCGAATGTCATCGTTTATCAATTACTGCAGCATGGACTTGAGGACAGAGCATTGATCCCCGCGACATGCCAAGCGGCAGATTACGAAGGCTTCAATATTAGGTCTGGTAAAGTAGTTAAGGTGTTTACGGAAATTGTGGCCCTCGCGAGTTGTTCGCGTGAAAGAATGGAGATAAGGTTTAGCGACGCGGCGTCTCTTCATTTCGGTATCGCTCCCTGATTATACCCTACGAGAGCTTTGAGTGCGCATGCGTGGTGGTGGTGGTGGTGGTGTTGGTGGTGGTGGTGGTGGAGTTTGGTGACCTGGCACACCACCAAACGCTCTAGACTCTGACCTTTCCGCCGTCCAACGGCAAAAAGATTCAACGAAAAAGATGACAACACAAATGAAGGAAGCCATGGTGTAAATCATTGTTGGTGGCTTTAGCGATGTGGATGTTCTTATAGGTCAGGGACCACACTTGTGGACGGGTTTGATTAGGTAGGGTTAGGTGCGCGCACACACACATACATACACACTCACTAATACTAAACAGAAAACCGCAAAAAAAAAAAAAAAAAAAAAAAAGCGAAACCCAGGTGGCACTGATCTCTGAGAGACAAGAATGTGTGACCTGAGGAGTGGATAAGTGGCAGCAGGCTCCCCGGCAAAGTTTCAAGTACGCCACATTTCATTAGATAATGGCTCCATCCATAAGACATAACAGCTCTGGTCTTTCGTTTGTAATGGAATGATTAATATTTCATGGCAGATTTCGTTTCATCCCACAAGAGTCCCCAGAAAGGTTCCTTGCAGAGCGTTGCAAAGGTCTAGTCTCAGGAGCACCGGTGGTCACTTTTGAAGAGGATTGGCCTGGACCGGAGGGACTTGGATTAAAAAGATTATATTTAACTGCCGGGTCCCTTCCTCTCCCCGTTCCTAGCTTGCAAGTGTTTTCGATTTCCTAGCGCAACATCTACATTAAACAGTATTTGTTTTGGTATAAAAGCTGTTATAAACTGTGGAGCAAAGCAAGGAAGAAAATCAATTCGACAGTGTACACATCTATTTCTTGAAATACTTCATGTACTTGTGGTTACATCAGCTGTACAAATGAAAACTTCTATGTCAATCTTTCAAAGGACACAGCAATGGTGGCTCACAAAGGATGCATCTGTACAGAGGTTCACGAAGGGTGTGTCATGAATATATTCTCTTAGGACTTGTGGCTGAGTGCAGGCACTAAATGCATCGTAAAATCACCATCCTCCCAGGATACTGATCTTCCTGACTGTAGTAAAAAAACCCTGCAAACTAAGCCACTGAGGATGAAGCTGGTATGTATGAAGAAACAGCGCTTCTTGTCCTTTCAAGAATACTGTTCAACAAAGCCATCTCTGCTTTATCGTTACATACTTTCAATATGTGATAACAGTTTCTCAACATGATTCGTGCTGAGCCGTTAGGAAGATGCACTGGCGATACAGTGAAATGTATCTGCTGTGGATGAGGGGCGATGATTGGAAAAACAGATGCTCAACAGTGGTGAGCGTTAAAAAAACCGAGACTGGGTGCAACAGGAGTATGAGCGGTAGAGATCGTGTTTCCTCAGTCTAGCCTTCAAACCAGGCAATTGTCTTCTTCCCCTCTTTCACTCACTCCATGTAGTACTAAAACACAAGCAATGCGAATTGTTGGTTATTACAGTCAGTGGTTTGTTTCGAAAATCAACATATTCTTGATTCGCAATTCCTCTTTGTGTGCTTCGTATTCACCTGATGTACCTTAATTATTTTTTCATTCATTTATTGGGAGGATGCGGTTATGCCGCTTACCGGTAAAAAACAACATTTTTCAAGCCTTTTCATCTCCGTGTTCACACGTCCAGCTATTTATATCTCAATGAACGGCGGCAAAACGGATTCAGAACGTTGAGGTGACAACCTCCATTGGCTCTGGGAGGAAGAAGCCTTATGGCTACATCCCAAAGCTTGACTAAGGGAGGAGGAAACTCATCATCATGATTGTGGCTTCTGATGAAAGAATTAGAGACTTAATAACAAAGGACAAATGTGTTCCGTATGTTAAGTCCTCTGCTTCCCGGAGGCCAAGACAACATCATTTTGTCCTGCTTTGTGAATTTTCATGGCGTGTTTAGTAACACTTTCCTTGTCCTCTTCCCCCTCAACCCATCCAACGCCTTATTTCCTCTTCCTCATCTCCACGCTGACATTTCCATGAAAGGACGACTCTGTCTCTCATTGTATCTCTGTCTCTCCGTCTAGTTTCATCTCGATAACTTTCATTTTCTTGCGACTGAAGTACGGGGACCTGGCAGAGAAGATTATTTCTCAACACACGTTCAATATGCCTCATCTTTCTGCTTGTCTGTTATTGGCTGATATTAGCAAGAAGCTTTTTAGGCCCAAATTCTAATTAATATTTGGCTATAGGAATCAGGATGCTTATTGATTTATTTTTGAGTAGTTTGCTTACACTTATTATGCTTTCAGTGTTGTTAGAATCTTACATGATTCAAGGTAGCATAAATGTTAATACTTTAAAGTATATTGATTTGTGTTTATAAACAAATGTCGCGGTTATGATTTTTGTCTGTCTTGTTTATCATGCCACGTTGAAATGAGCCAACAGTCTGTTCCATAAATTCAAATTTTCTTTAGCCGTGCGTGCGTGCACTCGAGTGGTCGCCTTCATATGTAGTTTCGGTGAAGGGCTAAACGTGAATACGAGTACCTGCTACACCTTTGTGCATCACTTAAACGAGTCTTCAGTAAAAATGGAATGCGACGAGTTCTCATAAGTCAGCAAAAGGTTTGACGGAATCAGTCTGAGAGCAATCTCTTCCCTTGTCATTTCGTGACAAATTCCAGAAAATTGCCCAAGACATCGGCCCTCGACTTCTCTTCAAAAATATATTTCACGCATTTCTCCTGCAGAGGGTGGCTGCTGTCTCTCTACAGTCATTTCATAAACTGTTAACATCGGTTGGCGCACATGGATGCCTCTGTCCGCTGCTTGTCTATAATTTAAAAACTGTCGGGACACTTTTAGCTGCGAAATGATTACATCTTGGCGGAAACGGCGCCAGCACGGAGCGCAGGAAGTGTCTTGTCAGGAACAATGGGCCAAACGCAGTGCTGAGCAGTCGTCACCCCGCGTTGGTGCCAGCAAGGAATACTCTTTATGCCAAAGCCAGTGCTGCTCTTGTGGTCTTTCCGGTTTGTTCTTGAGATTAAAATGGAGGTAACTGGAGAAGAGGTGCGCACCTTTGCACCATAGATAACGTGGCAACGATTCACGTGGCTGGCACGTACCTGATATGTCCAAGACAGTCTGGAAACTATTTTATGAGGGAAGATTTTGTAAGGTGCCATACTTTGCCACATGCTGGTAACAGAATGCAGATGCTTCGACTTTTTTTTTTGCATGTACGGACTTTAGGTACCGTGTCACACAAATTAATTATCCCCCTTGTGAGCCTCTCTATGGCGCATTTGGATGATTGCAGAGATGGTCATAGGATCCTGGGTCGGATCTCGTCTCGAGCCAATGTGACACATAGTGTCCCCACCTGCCGCGCAGGTGGATAGGAGGCCTAACTGTATGCACCTGAAGTTCTTCTTGTGATATGTTTCCCTTAGAGTCTATAGAGGCAACGACAAGAGATGCAATAGGCACGTTTTGCAGCTGACAATTCTCAGAATGATAAGCGAAGTTATGGTTAGATCACCCAAACTCTACCCACAGTCAAAACAATATGTGTGCTATATTTTCTTTCTTTCTAATTTCGTTCTGTTACCCACCTTTCTCTCTGTCTCTCTTTTTTCTTCTCCTTTTTTTTAATTTTTTTTTTTGTCGAACCTTTATTACTTGGTGTGTTCGTGTCCGTTGTTGTTTGCCAGGTAAAATACCTGTCACTTGTCTAAAGCAGCAGGGTGTCGTTTCCTGCGTAACAGGTTTTTCCAAGAGCGAGTTATCTGGCCTACTTCCTATCGTTCTGCTTTATGACAATCAGACGAAAGCCTTTCTCATGTTTGTTACACGGGGACTGTACACCAGAAGGAGGGTGTGTGATACTGAGACAAGACACACGCCTGTCTTCTGTGATTACTCGCCGAACGAGAAACGAAACGTCTGGTTCCAAGATAAACTTTGGTTTCATGCCAACATTAACTGGACTACTGCTGCAAGCGAACAATTTCAGTGTCTACAGGACCATCTTCTGAGACATCGAGATATGTTTTCAGTTGTTTGCACAATGGACTGGCTGGAGGGAGCTTTTCGGTCGTAAACTCGGCAAGAATCTCCAGCTTTTGGCGACCGCTAGCGACTGGGTCCTGGGCAGTTTTTCTCGCTTCAAATGCATGGCTAGAAAGGATGTCAAGAATGTAACAGCAGCAAGTGGCATGTGATTGGCTTATAGATCGTAAACAAGATTATGACTGGATGACGTCCATATCACTTTGACTTCCCTCCCTGCCTCTGGGTCTCGCATGCGCAGACTGTACGCACAGCCTCTAGCAAATGGGAAGAAGACCAGGATGATTTAAAGATACTGAAGATTTCCTGAAGATCCTTTCCTTTATTATTCGATTGTGATCTCTAAAAGATACAAAAATAATAGGCAAAAGGCAAAATTTTGCCGATGGAAATGAGGGAATGTCGCAGTGGGACCTAAATTTGGAAGATCAGGTCAGTCTTTTTCCTATTGGAATTGTCAATCTACTCGACCAAAGGGAAATCTAGGATGACTATAAAGATGCTGAAAAAAACTCCTACAGTGGAATAAGGGGAATTGTCGTAATTGTTGTAAGCTGGTTACAAAATTATTATGATTATATCTTAACAATTATAATATTTTAATAAGCTGCGTCAGCTAAATTCATCTAAAACTCGTGAGGTTAGGGAAGGATGCAGTCTGAGAAAGTCAAGAAGGTATGTATATAGAAAAAGCTTTTAGGTGGCCTTATAATAGAGGTTCATATAGTTTCCTAAGAAGCATGGTCATGTTCGGACTGAATATCTCTGCATTAATTTTGTGCAACTGATCCTGTTTGTAAAGAGCTTACTAAGAAGACATTGAGTGCGTCTGCAAAACTCATTTAGACTACGATTATCTTCTCTTTCTGTTCATCCGTGAAGCGTTTTATACAGCGATCATTTTTTTGTATCTGTTGAAGGGTTGTGTGCACGGGGGGAGGGGAATAGAGCATGCGTGCGCGTCCACGTGGTTGTGTATGCACGAGTCTGTGTGTTGACTGGAGGGGTGTGAGGAGTTTGTAAGTTTTGGGGCTTATCCTCTTCTTTTGTTTTTTCAGTTTAAAGTATCCTTTCGTTGATTGATTGATTGATTGATTGATCTGATTGAACATGAACCGTTGTTTTTTCTTTTACTCTGTTGACAGCACGATGTAAAGCGACCATTGAGGAGTGGAGTAGGCATGCGGTGACGTCACAGTCAGTATGTATTACTCGCTGTACCACATCTTGCTGTCCGCCATTGTTGGGCCCGTGCTCCACAATTTTGTGGGTAAGTGTAAAAACTGATGTTTGGCTGATTGATTCCATTTATTTTGTACCTGTGCATAATGTTCTCTTTCATTCTTTCCCGATCTCTTCCATATGTGCACAACATAGCATCTTCTATTTCGCTGCGCACTTTATACTTCATTTGCACTTCCCTAGAATTTCCGGAAACCTTTCTCACACTCCTTTCTGATTTAAGAAGCCGTTTGAGAATACCCCTTGAACAGCGAACTTGTTCACTTTGTGATGGTGCTGTCTCTTTTTCCCAACTGCCTTGTACATTGGCATCTGCGCAGTCTGACCATCTGTAATGCAAATACCTACACATACACGTAGACTTAGACATTTATCCATTCATAAATGTATAAAAACATAGACATACACATGCACACACAACTATAGAAATACAGGCACAGAGACGTACTCACGCCAAAATTCCCTTGTTTACTCACTACTCAAACACCCTCATGCACTCCAGTAACCTCAGTTGTTAAGTAATGGTGGACAAATGTCCCAGTAAAGTATAATATCAGCATTTTTTCTAATCATATATAAAAAGAAAAAAGTTTGAAGTAAGCAGGGAGAAAAATATAGTGTTTATTTCTGATAGTCCACGAAGAACGGAAATTGCTTCAAGGGACAATACTCTTATAGTTTTGTTAAGCCGTCCGTATTGCGAGTTGTCTTCCTTGCATTGCGTTTCTGCTGCTTTGCTTCGAGGAAGCTTTCAGTATGCAGACACTCCTCGTGAAGGATAGAAAGACGATTGAAGGAAAAGAAAAGTAGAAATAAAGGTAGAAAAAGAGGAAAGGAACGAAGGAGCAGGAAATGCTGAGGTCTCGGTTTTGTTAGGTTATGGACGAAGAAGGACACAAGACTTCTAGAAGGTGTTTGACCGCCTTCCTTGACGACGACCCAGCTCTTTGTGAAGTCAGATTTGTAAACTCGAATTCTTGGAAAGTAGGATTCATTAATGCACAGTCGATAGATAAATAAGATTTCCTGCGCTAGTGTGTGCTGAGAGTTGCAGGCTTTTGTTATTGCAGGGCCCTGGTGTTTGTTTATTTTATTTGGGTAAGTGTTTGATGCACTCCATCCACACTCACTGGGGGAATGTTAAGGGCAATATTTACTTTCTTTGAAGTGCAGAAACCTTGTAGTTTATTGAGGCTTTTTTTTTTTTTTTTTTTTTTTTTAAGAATCGTTTGAAACTGTTGCTTGAAGTACCTGCAAATTCCGTGTTTTATAATTGTGTTCACTGCCTTAGAGTATATTGTAATTGTGTTTAGGGCCTTATAGGATGTTTTAGGTGTGGGATTGTTTGTCTTCGTTTGTTTGTAGTTGATTAATGACTTCTGATAAGACACGCTTTAGCAGAACATTTTTCTACTACAGATATGTGGGTAATGGCGGATAGATAGAATTTCTTGCAAGTTACAGGGGAAAGTTACTCTACGGGAAGAACACCACTTAATAATGAGAAGAAGTTAATGTTTGTTTAGTTCCGAATCACAGCATGTAGCCATGTTCTTCACGCTTCATATTACCAGGTTAGGAATAAGCAATAAAGAAATGGAAATTAACAAGATAAGGGTTTTCCTAAAATAAAAGAAATTAGTACTATATTAAACCTCTATATGTTTGTCTGGTGGCTGTCTGCTACCAACAGTCTCTTGCTGACTTGGTGTGTGTTCGTTTTGACAAGCACCGCACCTCACCGAGCCCTCAAGAGTGAAACTTGACCTTAATTCATCAAGGTTGACTGCTTCCGGATCTCCAAGAGGTCGAGGTTTGATTCTCGCTTCTCACAAGATTTACTGACAGCACAGCGCTGAGAGGCTTCACATTCCACCCCTTGACGCTCCCTCCTGCCTCCCATTCGAATCCTCTTTTGCTAACAGGAAAGTCCATTTCCCTTCCCAACCCCTCGGGGTACACCCTTGATAGGAGTTCTTCAGACACTGACAGTTCTCTTCTAATTGTCTCTGTGTAAAGTGCATACTTCAGCTTACATTCAAAGATAACAGTCGCACTTTTCATCTCGTCAGACGCATGCGGGCGCACACCGGCGAGAACGCAGCCACGGCCAGACACGACGCCGACAACGCCGACCCGACAGACGACGACCCCCGTCACGCCAGTCACACCAGTGGCGCGACATCAGCAGAAATGCACGGAGGAGGAGGTGAAGCGGGCGGCCTGCCTCCATGGGGAATGCTACGCCCTCGACCTGGACGGTGGCAACCGCAGTGCCTTCTGCCAGTGAGTTCCAATGTTGAGCATAATGACGACGACAACAACGACGACGACGACGACGACGATGACGACGACGATGATGATGATGGAAGCGATGAATAGGAAATGATTATAAATTTTTGTTTCCTCATTTGCAATGGCCTGATTATTGACTAAGGGGAAGAGGACACAAACATTCAAGAAACGTTTAGGAATGTGTGAGTCAGTCCATAGTCACATCGGTTTGTTTGAGTGAGTGAGCAGGTGAGTAAAAACAGAATTAACAATAACCACATCTATGTCCTGTCTATTCTGCAGGTGTCCTGAGCTGTACGAAGGAGATCGTTGCGAAGAGCTGTCGGGAGACTTTTTCGGTAAAAATATAATCCTAACACAGTATCCTCGAGAGCTCATTTAAATGCATAATAAATGGAGTCTAGATAATCTTTAACAACTTCAACACAAAACAAGACGGACTCTCGATCAAAACTTATTTGGACCTCAACCTCCCTCATTTCTAAGTTTTATAAATGTTCAATTATTTTTTCAACTAATTTAAAGTTGTGGAGTAAGTAAAAACCAGCAGATTAAGGGATATATTATGAGTTTTTTTTTATTCTTTCACCAGTTCTGTATGCCGCAGAAGTGAAGAAGGCGGGAATAGCTGCCGGCGTGGTCATCATTATCATTATTCTTACTATTATCATCGTTTATTGTGGCCTCAAGAGAAGGTCAGTTACGCAGTGTTCGTCTCTCTTTCTCTCTGGCTTTCTCACTTTCTCTCTTTCTCTATTTCTCTTCATCTTTTACATTCACATCTGTGCACACACACAGGCGCACAGCACGCACTCACTCAACTACAAATACGTACATGATGTATAAACCTCAGTGCACTTTCTCACTTGACTAATAATTCGTGACATGCGCAGGAGGCAACGGAAGAGGGCGCAGCACATGGGCATGGAGCGGGACGCGCAGCTCAACGGTAACGCCGCGCAGCCTCTCATGAAGGAACACGTGAGTGACGTCACGACGCTCATCGTCCTCTTTGTCTCCTTTCGATTTTCATTGCCGTCCTCGTCGGCCTCCGCTTTTTCTTTCTGCTTTTTCTGCTGCTACAGTAATGATACTCTCACTTCTGTAACTGTCAGTTTTTTCTCATCTAAAGCATCATCTACTGTAACATTACAGAAATGCATTCAAATATTTTACTGGATGAATAATAATATTAAAAAAGTCGATTCACAAAAAAAGAACAATTCTGAAAATCTGTGTAGTAATAAACTTTAAGGAAATGTATCTAAGCATTTATCCTGACTGGTGTCTGCTGGTCAGCTAGTTTGTCTGTTGTCTATTCATGTACCCATTGGTCTGTCTTTATATTCTGTCTGCTTGTTAGGCTTCAAAAGTGTCTCCTGTCCACCTTTCAGCCAAAATCTTTTCTTTCCTCCATCTAAAACGTTATCCGTAAAGCTCAAATCTTGGCATGATGGCAAAGAGGTCCTTAATACTATTAGGGCGAATATTTCATAATTTGTTTTTTGCGGATGTGTCCGCACCTGTCTTTGAAAGGGCATCAATTGTGACATATACTTATGTGCTTGTTTTTGCAGGCGCATGTGGATACTGAAAGAATCGCCCTCAGCGCCATGGAAAAGTCACCGGAGACTAACGTCTGACCGGAAGCTATCCCCAGAACTGACCTTGACCCGGCATTGCAGTAATGCCTATGAGCAAGAGGAGGAATCACGGAGTGTTTTCCGATTGGTGCGTTCTGCACGTCATAGATGAAAAAGTGATATGATAACCTTTGCACTTACGAACTGTGGATCAGACACGCAGGATCATAAAAAATGTGACGCTCCAGAAGAGTTGTTTTTCCTTGCACGTAACCCCGAAGTTCACGACTGTTCATCGCCCGAGTGTGGCGATGTCTATCGGGGGCAAAACACAGAAAGCATTTTCTTTTGAAAATTACAGAATTTCAGGGTTCTTCATTTTCTTTTTTTTTCTTTTTTTTTTTTTTTTGCTGGAAGTGTTGTCACGCACACCTTATCTTATTATTGATAAAAGCTGAAGAAACATCAGGAAAATCTTTGAATTTTATGTGCTTTTTTCGGTGCTGATTTGCTGCGTCGACTACAGGAGCTGTTTATGGAGCGAACGATATCAGATACATATCTACTTATCACAAATCTCTCTTATCACGACATTTTACAATCCAGTGGTATGTTTCACGTGCATAGATGGAGGTTATGTCATGTGCATCATCTGTGTGGAAAAAGAGAGAAGTGTTCGTCAGAAAATTCGCCGGATATTCTTTCCGTGGAAGCTCCTTACGTATTCCAGTTCGGAAAAAAAATCTTCCTGGCGAGAAGGAGAATGTCCGTAGACATGACTGTGTTACGTCCCTTTGCTCGTGAACAGCCTTTTAGTGTTTGAACTGAAGCGTGGTGGGCACTTTGCTCGGTTGACCCCCGAAGGGTCGAGGTCATAGACAAGCCTAGAGGTGGCAGCCTTAAAGTGTCGAATGGTGCATGTGATACATCCCAACCAAAACAACAAAAAAGTAAACAAAAAAAATATCTCAAAATATGTGAGTACACTGCAGCTGTTGACCATGGTCAGGTTAAAGTGTGGCACTTTCGAGTCAAATTTATGAAATGTTTGTGAATATTCATTATGTGGTGAGTATTCGTTATTTGTGCGAGTCTGTTTGCGGATGTGCATTATCACTGTGTTAGTGTGGGTATGGAAGGAAGACTGAGACTTACACACGTTTTTTTTGTTTTTGGGGCGATTTTGAGTGTACCGTATAGCATTTCATCTAAGGTCTTTTGAATACGAGCGATGTCCACAAAGAAGAGCGAGGACAAGCCAGGGATCGCATTTGTGTTCCAGAGGTATTTCTTATTCCAGAGTTTCTCTCTGCTTAACACCTACAACCATAGGAAAAGCCTATGTAACCATAGCTCTGAACTGTGGGCAATGCTTCAGGTGCATAGCTAATCCTGGGGTAAAGTTATCTTTGCTTCATGAATACGACCCCAGGAGAACAGTCAAGACCGGGGACTAGCAGGACGGTAAGTGCCTCTAAATGTGTCCGAGTTGCGCGATTTAGTGTGTAAAGTGTTCTGAGAATTTACAGAAGTCCCTTTTCAAAGAGGAAGTGATGTCTTGTAACATATTTGTCTGCTCGAAGTCGTGTTTGTATTTTAAACAGTACAGCACAGTCGTGCATGTACTCTACAGCCAGTTCCTGTTTTGCAGCAATGATCTCTCCGAAAACAGGAACAAATGCAACATATTTTATTTGGCATATGTAATGGGAAATATTTTAAAACAAGAAGACGGTAACCTGCTTCTTGATCTACGATAAGGTACGCCCAGAGATTGCGCATGGTAGCCAATGAAAATTATAAACTGCCCCATTTGATTGAGACGGAATTTATAAATTATTTGAGTTGTAGATATTTTACAATATTAATTTGTTTGTCCTTTGAAGCTGAAATTTTATTAAAATAGCCTAAGAGTTGTTAATTAAGTTTTTTCTGGGGCATTCCGCTTCTACGTTCAAAAACTTTACCTTCTTTCCGTCTGAACCGATCAACGATCAGCAGTCTTCGTGTGCTTTCACCACCTAAAAATTATTATTTTTTTTTTTATTAGAGGCAGCGCCAGTGAAGGCGTCCACAAAGTGTTAAACTCAGGCAGACATGTAATTAATAGTTAAATACGCAATTAAGTTATTTTCATACACGTTTGAACTAGTCCGAACACAAGCTTGTCGTTAGCACTTCAAAATGACTTCGCAACGTCTGTTCGGGAGAAATCTGATAACTGCCTTAATGTTTTATTTCTGTCCCCCAAATATCTGGGAATGCTGTTTTTATCTTGTAAAGATAACGCTGAAATGTTAGAACTTTTATTTTGGCTTAGTCCCGCTGTGCACTGTATGTTCTTTACCTGAGATCTCCCCAACACCACGAGAGTGAAGGTAATTTTCTGTAATTATTTCTGCATAGTCACGATGATCCTGGCAATGCAGCAGATGTCTATATTTATTTTATCAAAGTGGTGATAACATCAAAGAAGAAAACTCTGTTAATCACGCGACATGACAAAAATCTTACTTGGGGTAAGGTAAAAATTTGAAAATCGTGAAATTGCCTTCGTGCGATGTGTTCGTGTGTGTGTGTGTGTGAGAGAGATATTTTGTGACATGCTATCAAATTGGATTGATTATGTTTGTAAAGCCTTCTGTATATCTTCCAGTACATTTTCAAAGTAAAGAGAGACCATCGTTTTTAAACACGTCGCAATCAAAATATATATTTTGGCTCGAAAAGACATTTTTGTTCTGTTGAAAACCTTTCTCCTCCATTCTTTTTTTTTTTTTTTTTGTCAGTTCCAGTGGAAATGTCTAAGAGTCTCACAAGGCTTACTAAACTACTAAGCCTAACCAGCCTATTTGAGCTTTAGTGCAAGTCATCTCATTGTCGCTTTGTTGCTATCAAATGTTTTAAACTTTTGTTGGTAACCTTTTTTTGTAACCAAGGTCTTACTGCTTTGCTTCAAATCAGGAATAGAGCATTTGGCTCGAATGTTTAAGAGCAATGATAACGTTTCATGAAGTTGCTATTGAAATAGTTGTATTTCTTTAATGATTTTAATTTTTATCGCACAAAATATTTGCTCGTCATTTATTCTGCCTACGAAGTAAAGGGAACAACAGGGCGTTGGTTCAAGTATACCCCTGGTACCATAACAGCATGGCAAGGTGTCTCAAGACCCCTTCATACCAGCAAGATTCTTCATCTTGTGCTCTTTCAGCTGTGACCATTGGCTTGCATCATGTCCTTTGCCCTCAGCCCTGCCATGCGCCCTGCTCTACTTCTAGAAAGCGGTTTAAACGTAACGGACGAGGCTCAGGAATATTTTTTTAATTGGCGTTTTGTGTAATCTAGCTATGGAATATTCTAGAACACTGCTAATTTTATTCACCCAGACACTAGACATCATGGATTTCACAACTGCTACAGTTGCGCTAAGACAAGCATTTGCACAAAGAGAGAAGCTCTTGTAGGTTGCCGTATTTACGCATATTTACGCATGCTAAACACATTTCGACGTAAGGAAAACATATTTACGCATATTACGCATGCTAAACGCGTTTTGACACAAGGAAAACACAGTTACGCATACTAAACGCGTTTTGACGCAAGAAAAACACATTTACGCAGACTAGACGCATTTTGACGCATTAAAAAAGCGCGTTGGCGCGTGCAACTCGTGAGTTTCGATCTTGGCGCGAATGCTCGCCTTCAGACACTGCACCATACGGCACCCGGCACCCCTAGCACCCCGACACATTCGCACACTTGTGCATTATCATTCATGCCGCTGCTTACTCTTCAGGGATTTACCTTGTGGCCCTGTTTCTGGGCACAAGTTTACTGATCAGAATTGTAGACACACGTCACTGGAGGCTATTTATTTATGCGCAGCCTTCTCTTGCCGCGTGTGTTTTTCTTTAAAAAAAAATTTTGTTGTTGTTTTTGGTGAATGTTATTACAAGCCCAGTGAACTGATTTTATCTTAGGGTATTTTGTACATGTTCTGAATGAACAAGAATTTAAATGTACACGAAAGCTTTGTTGATGTCAATGCAATGCTTTTTTCGCTTGACTGAAATGAAATAATTTCAGTTTATTTTCATAAGTTTATTAGTTATTAAGGTTAGTGGTGCGCACCAACTTGTCGATGTATATGTTAATTTTTTTGTTTTGCATGATGCTAAAATACTTAAATAATTGGGTGGGTGGATTTTGTGGCGTTAGACAATGGAGTGAACTGGACAACACAGGGAGTATGTGTCCATACAAATGTTTAGAATACTCGATCTTCTCCCTTGCATATGTGTTCACATGTGACCACAGACACGACGGTGTGAACAGGGCCCCACAGCGGTTTGGATATGTAGACAATTACTGCAGCCGTTAGAGTGTGAACACATGTGTGTGGTCGTGTAAACGTGACTATGAACATGGATATCTCATCGTTTTGGGGGTGTGTGAGTGACTTAGTGATCACCAAGTGAGCGTTCTCTCTCTCCGTGACGTCAGACATACTGTTTCTCCATCGTAAACACACCTCCTTTCCTTGTCTGGTTGTAATCCCGGGTGTATGGTCGCTTGAAATAGTCCGTTGGTCTCATGGCTGACTTTTGTGTACCTGTTCGTGCGTGCATGACGAACACGGTGACTGCGTAGTATTTCCATGACTGCTACGTCACAGGCCGCACTGAACGTATTCTCGCCATTGCAATGCAATATACGTAACAAGTAAATGAAAGGACTCCGAGATCAATCGCTTTTTCATATTGCTCCAGTCTACGTCATTTGACGTAATGGTCACGTAGCAGGACAGGAGACCGTTTAGGTTTCGTCTACATTTGGGATTGGCTTCTACAACTCCTATGTTAAGTATGTTACGTGCTTTTTAAAGTGTAGAATATTAACTGGTTGTTATGTATGCATCACGTACTCGCATGTGTTCACTGTCAGCTGCGTTTCATCAAGCTATGTGATACTATCGACCATTTCTAATTGACATACACTAGCATATGTAGATGTAAGTGTGTATGCCAGTGTGCCTGCTTGTAAGTGTGTGTTTGTGTGTGTGTGTGAGAGAGAGAGATTGTGTGTACACGCGCGTGGGCATTTCAAACTCTGCATGAACAATCACAGTGTACCCTATCATCCACTATTTTTATGTTTATTTGTAAGTTTATTTGCCGACAACATATCTGAAGACTGAAAAACAGATGATAGATACTTTTTTGGAATGCTTTGTATATTTTGTTCAAGCTGTAATAATATCGTAATTTAGTAATTTTTAACCAGCGTGAAGATATTGTGTGTTATATTGCGAATCAAGCGAAAAAAAATTTAAAGGAAAACAAATGTCAAATGGATGAATCTTGATAGCAAGGAATCCGATGGCTTAACTTTTGCGAGTATTTAAGTTTAGTTATTTTATTTAGATGTAGTGATGTAGATAAAGTTGTTATCGTTTTGTTATTGGTATGCAAAGCACACATTGACACAAAAAGATAGGCAAGTACATTAATAACGAAGAAAAAATATTTAAACAATATGAGAGGCTATCTGTGTCTCTGACACAATCTAACAATGCTTGCAGTGGTCATATCATAATGACAACAAGTCCTCTATCATTCCCACTGCTGGACTGGCATACAGCATGTGACGAAACCAAAGAAAAATCTTCAAAAAGCGAAACAGGAAACAGTGGCATCAATTCTAAAAAGTTCTGTAGTCTATGAAATTTTCATGTGCACACATAATGAAGTAGTAATTACAAAAATAATAACTGCCTTTGCGACATCAGCCGATTCTGGATTGGCTGCAAAATTTAGCTTCCTTCAACTGGTCGTCTTCTGAAAACATCAAGATGACAGTACCATTCTTCAATAAATAATTACAACTAGCATGAACATTTTCACGAAAGGAAACTAAGACATGGAAGACACCAATTCCAGTGCAAATCTCATTGTCTTTGAAGTTTATTTATTGCACGTTGTTTTACCCGGTAATTCTTCGATTCTCGCTTTATGTAGTCGCAGAATATTTTAATAATTTTTGAAAGATTTATTCCGGGATAGATGTATGTTTCTGTTTTAATTTGTGGTATTATGTAAGTGAATTCGTGTAGCTGTCTGGAATCTTGGTTTTAGGACTGCTTATAGTCAGCAAAGCACAGTACACAGATGAGATTTATTTCTAGAATTCTATGCACTGCAAAATCTAGTGTTTCTGATCGTTGATGCAAATGGCTGAAGCTCGGTTTTTATTGCTACAATTACTCTGGGAGGATGAGCTAACGGGCTGATTGCAAACTGACCAAAGTTTCTGGAAGCCACGCTGTCGGTATGGTGACATCAGGACGACTAACATCTGCTTTTAAATATAAGACTACCTAAACCTCTAGAAGTATTTATTATTTATGTTTTTAATGCTTTCACTAAAAGTATTTCGGAAGCAGAAAAAAATATTTTTACAAGCATTATGATATGTTATAACAGTTTGTTTCATTGTGGTTCTTAAGAGATATATTCTAAACAAATTAGATATTTTCAGTGTCAAAGCGGAAAGGGGAGATAGATGTAAGGTTAGGTTATTAAATGAGGGAATAACACTGATAATGTAGCTTATGTTAATCAAATTTTCCATATATATATATGCGTGCTAGTTATCTCATTGCTGGTGCGTTCATTCTTAAATTCCTTATGAAAATAATCCCAAAATACAAATAGGAAACATTGTATCTGAAAACGAAGACATTAAAGAAAACATTGGTTGTTTTAGTTTGGGTTACATTGTTGTTATGTTGCAAAATGGTTGTGAGTTACTTAAACTGTTCATTGGTTGTTCTAAGACTCTATGCTACTTACATTTATGATGTGTTCAATTCCTCTCTTGCAACTGAATGGATCTTCAGTAAATATTTGTACAAAAATATCTACTTCTTTTATTTACTGTGTCTTTTACTTTTTTTATGTTTTTTGTTTGAAATGAATGTATTTGGATGCGCATGAGAAGTGAACGTTGACTGAACACCGAGTGAACACTAAATTGACTGTAGCTCGAGTGGGTGGAGAGAAATGAGTTGCTTGCATTGCAGTTAGAGGGCACCAGTCTTCCTTCTTTCCCTACACATTTCATAGTTTTTAAAATTCCAGCAAAGGTTTACTAGCGCGGTAAAATATAAAAACTCATGTCATCTGAGTCTAATGACAACATTGTCAGCCTGTTCACTTAGGTGTGTAGCAAGTAGAAGTAAAATAATCTAGCAATGAACGCAATGAACAGCCGCGATTACGACTTGATGGCCAAGGGAGATAACTGATGATTGAGTCGAACAGAAGTTCTCCCCCTTCATTCTTCCCTCTCCATCTCTAGCTTTCTCTAATCTTACAGAGAGTTACAGGGTATTGCAATACCCTAGAAATAATTTCACATGAAATATCTCCATTTTTACCACTTCCTTCTACTTTTCATCTGTCATTTCCATCACTGTGAGTGCGTGTTTGCTGCCTCTCACGGGTTCAAAGAAAAGCTCACCTGCAATCTCAACTTTTTTTCTCTCTATCTCATCTTGTTCCGCGTCGAGATCGAGCTTTGCCGCCTACCGAGGCGGCCTCTGTGCCTACCTGTAACTAAGCCAAGAATTGCAGTCGAACACTGTTTTTCTACAGCAGAATTTTTTTTAAACACAAGATTTATGGTTTAAACAGTCCACACACTTTAGAGACTATAAAATCAGATGACTCCACGCGCGTGCGCAGTCGAATAGAGATGAGATGACTCTCGTCTGTTGTGTGAAAATTTTCATCCGTGGACAAGAAACTTCCGGTTTCTCTGTTGTGCTCTATGGGAAAATAAAGAAGAAATTCATTCCTTAATTATGCTTTGATAAATGATGACTCAGAAAAGTTTCAAATTAACCTCAACATACCCGAGGAGTGTTGTCTCATAATATTTAATTACATTTTCATGTACAAAGATGTTTTTATCAGTAAGATAACCTTCGGGTTTGAGTGAAGACAGTTTGTAACGCTTTCACTAGTTTCACTGTTGAGTTTTGTTCAGATTTAAGGTTTCTAGGAAGGTATTCATAATTTCATCTATTTTTCAACAGTAATTACATTTGTGATGACCTTTTCAAAACACTAGTACCAAATAGAAAAAAGCAAATAAGAATATTTAATGTAATTTTATTTTAAGTAAATGCATCTCAAATGCATTTTTACTCTTTAACATTTGATTATTCTTTATATTTTTAATAAATACATAGCGTTTGTTTTTATTGGCTTAGTCCTGTAATGTTCTCTGTAATCTGTCTTCCTTGATCGTCTGGTATTTTTATGCGGAAACACGGCAAATCTTTGTGTTAACCTGTTTGCATGCACGCGTGTGTGTTTGCGTGCAAATGATCCCCCTCCCCCCAAACAAAAATGTAACTGCAATCATTTCTTCCAATTAACATGCTATCTAGTGTCTTTTATTAATGATGTGCTTGCCTGTTAGATACGCCATCTGCATAAAGTACAGCAGGAAATCGCATGAACAACAGACCAACAGACTCCATATGTGCATGGGCATCCAGCAGCTCAGTTAATTAAAACCGCTTTGATGAAAGATTTCTCCTTAACGAGCAGACCGTAATGTGATGAGCAAAGTCATCACCCGACAAACTGTCTGGAACACTCTCTGCAAACAGCAGGACTTGTAGCAGGGGTGTTGTTGTGGGTGTTGGGGGGACCCTCTGATGCTTATTAACGTAATCTGTGAGTTCTGCCGTTTCTGCATCCCAACTTTCTCCCAAGTCTGTCTTCCAGGCCCAGTTAGTGCCGACTTGGCACAAGTATTGGTATCCTCAGTCCTGCTCCAGCAATTCATAAACGAAATGCGATGAGACATGAATACCTACGAATGATTTGGGTACCTCTTTAAATAAGTGTTCAAAAATGAAAGAACGTTCAATGATTTCTTTTCAAAGAACACCAGAAACAGACAGGACAAAATTAATACGTTATTCCTCCAGAGCCACACGATGCTGACTGGATGAACTTCTGCTTGGAAGTGATTTACGTCCACCAAGACCTGTGCACTCTGGACGCAGTGGAAGACTATAGTCACGTTTGAACCACGTAGAGTTGAGAATGTAAGGGGACCTTCCACACACACTCTCTCTTATCTATGCATATGCTGGCACTGAGATAAGTGATATCTCTCAAACCTGACACATCCCCAATCGTAAGGCCATGGGATTACTTTTTGAGTGTGCGTGCTTGGTGTGCGTGACTGTCTGTGTGTGTGCGAGAGTGAAAGAGAGAGATGGAGAAATGAGAAAAAATGAGAGGGCCTGTCAAGACTTGTCAAGACATGTCAAAGCCGAACAGCACTATGATGAGGGTCGCTACTCACCCTGCACCAACATTTGGAAACACATACAGACACGTGACTGTCACAACTCAAAAACACATACAGACACGTGACTGTTACGACTCAAGCCTTTCGCTACAGTATCGGGCCTGTAGGTATGAAGCGAGGGTGAGTCGTTGCCCTGGAGCAACATGGTATCCTGGAGGTAGAGAAACATGAAGTGGGCACCGCTTTAAAACTTCGGAAACACGCTCTTTCTAGAGGTCCCGACTTTACCTTGGGACACGACTTACTCTCGCTTCATAACTACGGTTCCAGGAGAAGGACCCTGCCAGCTGCCCTAACTCCTCTGTCAATCAGCTTGCATGTTTTCCTATTTATTTATTTTACGAACGTATACCTCTTCGTCCACAAGAAAGCCCGGGATTTCCGCTTCATACCTCCAGGAGTGTTTCACTGAATAATGTCAATCTTCATGTGGAGTTAATGCGCAGCAGATGGCTATAATATCGTGTGTCCCATTCGCACACATCTCTTCTGTAAAGAGGACACTGGGAAATGTCTTTTAACACTCTACAACTGCATGAGATTTCTCGGGCAGATTACAATAACGTTTACATCAGCACATAAACGATGTAAAGGGCGGAAAGCATGGAGCTTCGGCCAGAAGAAAGCAGAATTTTCGTTTTCATGATAATATTTAGATTACGTCCACAAGTAGGGAAGACGGTTGCATTTCTCCAGCACAAAAGTTTTCCTTTCTTCCTTGGTCGAGACCATCCTTGCAGGAGAGACAAGCTCAGCAGGACTTTAAGATAAATAATCACTTTGTTGTCAGCCTCTGTAGGCCATGAAAAGATGTTTTTTTTCAGTCTGAAAAGGAAGGAATGAGAGCTTCAGGGTGGCGCAGGATTGAATGACAATGCTCGACCAAAGAGGGTGTAGTTTGACCGAAAGGATACTCTTGTCACGGTGTGGTGAGTCTGGGGAGGACTGTGAACACGTTGATCATATTTACACGCTGTTTGAGCAGGTTGATGGGAGGAGTAAGGTGTGGAGCGGATACTGCGCACAATTAACTAACGACAGTCTGATGGACCGCGGCAGGTAACACACAGGTGGCGGGTGGCAATCGAACGCAGCGCGTGGCTGTGTGTTGTCTGCACGAGCTCGACACTTGGAATGTGTGTCGAACCTGTCAGCAATGTCGTTGACACCTTTACCGTGGCCATTGTAGGTCACATGCGTGGCTGGAGGTTGGAGGTTGGGGACAGGGCTTGAAACGACTGGCTGTCCTTGTTATTGGTCTTCCCTCTCCCCACCCGACAATCCCACTCGTCACACGATCTCCCCACCATCCCTACACCCACCTTTCGGCCTCCTACAGAGCGGATTTACACTCGAGATTCAGCGAATATTACTGGAGCCGCACATTCCCGTGTCCTAACACCTGTCTAACATGTGAAACAGCGACGTGATATCGGTGTATGCATCGACGTAATACAAGTTCGTGGGCGTATGAATATCTGAATGGACGATGTACCACTTCCGGTATACACACACCTCTCCTTCCCCACCCACCTTTGCTAGACAACGGGTCGATGGACCGTGTGAGAAGGTATGTCGCTACCTGACCCCTCTCCCCTCTCCCCCCCAGACCCCCAACCCCATACCCTGCGCAATAGATTCGCCAGGTTCGCGGTATCGCTGATTCACCTGCCTGCGTGAAGCACACGTGTTCGTGCGTGTACGTGTCTGTGTGCGCGTGTGGAAGGCGTGCACCGCTGGGGTTCAGGCCACCAGTTCGTCCAGCCCAGTCTGTCGGCATTAAGGTGCAAACAAAACTCGTACATGATATCTCCCTGTGCAACTTTCCAGGACCGGCAACTTGTCCTCCTGAACATGTGGGATTTATTTTTGTGAGCGTGGACATGCTCCACAAGTGTTTGGTGGTTGAAATAATCTCGCCGGCTACACCAGGAACAGAATCAACAACGCTGTCTGCATGCGCTTCATACCTCCCTGCTGGGTATCCGACCTGAAAGTTGATATCAGAGTGGTTGAAAGGAAAGGTGGGAGATCTGTTTTTCTATAAAAGGTTTCACGCTGTACAGAGCGTGCGCCAGTCGAGTACATTCGGACTATATACTACAACCTCTACATCTTTTCATTGCACGGAGTACTACCAAAAAAATATATCAGTAATCTTTGTGTGGATCATGTGTGGTGTACACTCGTGCTTAGGTTAAAAAACTGAGGTGAGAAAGAACAAGGCGTTCCCCTCCACAGCACCTTATAGGTCAAGCCCTGGAGGGAACACAGTAAGTAGGTGCGAGTTCTCTTGTTCTCCGGTCTCTCACACGTGTGTGGCTACCTATGTTTGTCAGCTGCGTGTTTTTCTTCGAGCTACGACAGGGATACACAGAAACCTAGCTTCAAGTTTTCCACCATGGCTCGGCATTTTCAATTATGTTGCCTACTGTTGTTTGCGACTGTTATGGCAACCCCCACGGACAGAGAAGGGAAGGGATACCTGTCGTGTACAGAAGGTATGTGAAAACTTAAAAGTGCTTGTGCATGGATTTGTCTTGATATCGTTATTTTTACCTTGACCATGACCTTGTAGGTCAAGATAAGTTCAGGCCGGATGAAAAACGAGGACATGAATGAAGTGTAGTTGAAATAGAATGTTTGTGTTTGTGGATACAGCACGGCCAGTGACAATAATATTCTATAGAAGGGCATCGCTTTACTTTGCCCCACAGTGTTAGAAATTCTACCTTCGCCCACGCCATCTTACATCCCCACCCGCATTCTACACACCTGTATAATCAGACGTGGCTTACCTGGAAGAAGATCTCCCCATGGAGCATCATTCATGCGTGTAACTGCTCGCGAGCACGCTCTGTAGACGTGAATAGCAATAACGGAGGCAACTCACATAAATTCCATCTGAAAAAAAATTATCATATACATGGAAATCAACATCGAAATATGTATATCATATTGAAAAACACCCTAACACGACAGTAAGGAAAAGTCCAATTTTGCCTAATTTTTAAATGTTAGTGTTTTTCTTCTTCTTTGATTGGCTTCAGATACACGTGCACTGCTTGATCGAGAAAACGATCAGTGCGGAAAGAATGAAATAAATGTGTTACCTACTTGTAAACATTAACGATAGTCTAACTATGATAACTTTATCAGATAAACATTGATAAATTTACACCAGAGATGATAATTGCCGTTTTGAGTCGTCACCAAATGCAGCCCGAAAAGTAATAAACGCAATATATCATAATCATAGAAAGCTCCATATCAGAGAATGAATTGAAATCATTGAGGGTAAAGATAGGAGATGATAAATGAGGAGCAAGCCAAGAGGGTCGTAATAACAATGTTTATCAAGTTGTTCAGCTGCTTTGCCATGAGATTTATTTTTCTTCTTTCTCAGTCAGACAGCTCGCCGTACCTCTGCCATTTCCTGCTTTTCCATGCTGTTCACTAAATTGTTTGTTTGTGCGGTTGACTGCAAGGTAGTTGCATTAACCGTGGCCCAGAAACCGGGGGAGGGGTGGGAGAAGAGGGGAGCAGCCCCCTCGAAAAAGAAACTGAGAAGGCAAAAATGTGAACATCACTGTCAGCAGGGAGTTTGCCCCTCACCTTTCCCCCAAAAGTCGAGCATCTTCCTACCTCACTAAGCCGGCAGCGAATGAGTCGCAAAATAATCAGCTCACAGAAGGGTTAAGTTACTATACACGAGAGTTGTTCTAATTCTTGAACAGAGCCACCCACTGACATCCACCAACAAACAAGAATCCAACTGTCTGAAGGCAGGAGGGAGAGGGTGCGCACTGCACGACTCCACAACTACCGGATATAGAACACTCTTTCAAATGACTGTAAACTTCTAAATGACTGTAAAGTGTTCTAAAGAAGGAGTTACACTGAGGAAAATAACCAATAAAACCAACAACAACTAATCAACGAACGAACCGGCGGAAAGATGAAACGACCAAAGGCAGTGAACGTGCTGTCCTTCCTCCCGCAGTCACTGTTTAGTTTCTCTACTGTCACTGTTTCTTAACAATACAGTCACTGATAATAACAGTCACAGCTATCCTGATAACCACACAGTCATAGCTATCCTGATAACCACACAGTCATAGCTATCCTGATAATCACACAGTCACATGATGCTTGCAGTCACTGCTATCCATATAACCACTGCCATCCTTTCCGTTTGTTATCCTTATTATCTCATTTGTTCTCCTCCCAGTCATAATCGTCCTGTCCTCAGTCAGTGTTTATTTTTCCCGGCAGGATCCTGTGCCCATGCAGATGTCCAAGGGAGGACCAGGAGCCGGACACTGCGCTCGGCCAACCAGTTTGTGATTCTACAGATGCGCGGTCACCGAAGCGCGTGCACCCGGCGGAGACAAAGAAGGCGGCGTGTCTGAATGGTGTCTGCTACTCTCTGTCACTCGCCTACATGCGCATTCCCTTCTGCGAGTAAGTAAACGCGCGTTCTGGGGGGTGAGATAGGTGTCTGTGCGTACTATGATGTGTTTGCGTGTGTGTGCTTTTCTTGTTTCACCTTTTCGCACCTGTGCACGCACATTAACAACAGCTTTCCGAACTGTAACAGTGTTCGAGTAGACATAAGATGACATCTATTGCCACGGATGTAGCTGCATTATTTGTTCAGGACTCAAAACAATGTGTACTTAGGAGAGTTTACAACGCTCTCACCGACTACATGCAGGAGTCCACGTTCTTCCTTTCCTCCCCCGCTGTACACTTCCCCACCCCTGTCATTGAAACCCTACTTGACAATGAATAACGATTTTCATACATCACAGGCACAACAACAGGAAATGGTGACAAGACTATTTTAAAGAAATGAATTTAGCCACAGAAAATAATGAGATGGCACGGGGCAAGGTACCTCCCTCCATCAAATGGAGGACAAGAATTAATGGCCGGGGCAACTTTCTAGCGTTTGTGTGCACTTCCTAAACCTGTGCACGGCTTTTATCAACAAACATTTTCCTACATACAAAATAACTTTCCACACACAGCACAAGTGTGAGTACATCAAAAAAAAAAAAAAAAAGAGAAAGAAAAAAAAAGAAATACACCCCTGCTGGAAGTACCTGTCAACACGTCTATAGTACTGCGCCGTTGTAAACAATGACTTGGATCCTGTCCCGCACTGATCTGCACAATGGAGTGGAATTCAGACTATTCAGGCTACACCTAACTATAAAAGCCCTGGAGATAAAGAAAGTATACATGATCTTCGCCACGCTGGCTTTATCAAACAGAGAATATTTTGTTTGAGTGTATGAAATGGTCGGCGCCGATTTTATTTGTCCTCAGAATGACACGGATTAAAATGTTGCCTCTTTTCGCTTGGCAAACATTTTCAACAGATTTATATGATTGTATATTCTTTCAGTAAAAGAAGGAAAGTGTTGAGAATGAGATGTCAATTCGCATAAACGGCAATACTGCGAACAAATGATTCGCTGTAGAAATGTTCGTTCATTCGTTTCTTCTTATTCTTGGCAGTGGTGTTTATTATTGCTATTGATACACAAACTGTAAGCTTGTAGATGAACGGATGTTCTGGGGAGGTTATTTTAATATTTTGCTTCATGAATCATTGGGCCCTTTACTGGTACATTGAGTAACCTAATACAATCGGCAAACCCTGAATGAGTTGTGTTGTGTGTTTGTGCACGTGGAGGCGTGTGGGTGGGGTGTGGACTAGAATGGAAAAAGGAAGTTTAGTTAATAAAGATGAAAAGATGCCTAATACTTTCATGTTTCTTGCTGTTTCAGGTGTCCAGAGAAGTACGAGGGCGCCAGGTGTGAACAGCTGTCTCTGGACTACTATTGTACGTATCATAGCTGGTCACATGTTGTCTCCCGACACTAATTAATAAACAATTTAATGTCGACTGTACTTGTTCCAGCTGCAAGACACCTTTTCAACTGACGTGTTATGAAAACTGAGTCTTTTTCTTGATTACATTTTCTTCAATATTCATCTACTAGAGTTCATTCATGAACAGCTGAATTGCTGACAATGTTCTATTTATAGTCCTAAAACATATTTTCGCTTATTTTCACACATTTCGCCACTGTTTGCACAAACCACTGATAACCTATATTTACCTATTTTCACCGATGTCTGCGATATTTGCACGCACCGATGCTCAGTGAACATAGACGGTATACCGACCTTTTATCACTATTTGCATGAAGATGTTTCTACACAGTCTGTTTAGGTAAATTTGACATAGTAGGAAGTGAAGTAATATAAGTTTCGATAATTTCTGTACGGAGAAAGAAAACAAAGGCAATCTAAGTTAAAAGGTGCTAATTAGACATTGCTATTTGTCTTCAGCTTACATTTACAAATTTTAAATCTGTAGAAATTTAAACCTGGCCTTATCTGTTTGTCGATATGTGACCAGGCCATCGGTGTTTACTCACAACAGCTGTCAATGATGGCTGTGCTAACATAACGGCTGTTATATAGTTACAACACTTGCCATGGTGACAAGCATATACTACTGTTCATACTCACGAAGACTAATAAGATATGAAAATAAATATTTTGCCGAAGTCTAGCATGATAAATAAACGTTTCAGTATTTTTATCTATTTTATTTTTGTCCACGAGACTATATTTTTCCCGTTAATATGACAGTTGTCAGTCTAAAGAATGACCTACTCCTTCCTGTCTTACTGTAACTAGTTTGACATCATGAGTCATTAGGCTGTATTTACATAGCAACTCATTAGGCTGTATTTACATAGCAACTCATTAGGCTGTATTTTACATAATGACTCATTAAGCTGCCATCATAACTTGTGTTGCAGTGATCTTTATGTCCTCTTCGAGCATGGTCAAGGGTTTGATCATCGGTGGCGTCTTCTTCATTCTGCTCATCATTATCATCATTATCAGCGTGTGCTGCCACAAGTGGAAAAAGTCAGTTTATATTTGCGAAGTTTAGTTATTGTTGTAACTTGCTTACTATTAATTAGCTCTATCGTCCCTCTCCCATAACCCGATGCAATAATAATATAATACAATAATATAACAGTACATTAATATGACAACAGCTGAGGTCCTCGGTACACACAAAGGACTTGACACAAAGTCTGAGACTTGAGTGACAGCGAGTCTGAAAACTGGTTTGACCCTAAGTGGGTCAGACTAAGTTTGATAGATCTTTGACAGGCGCTTTAGAAGGACTTGACACAGTAGTAATGACTGGTAAGCCAACAGAGGAATAGTCGAGTTTTAAAGGTTCGAGATAGGTGAGGAGGGTCGGGGAAGACAGGATCGCAAAGGTAATATGGCGAAGTCAAAGTTACTACTTCAAGGTGAGCAAGGTGCCTATGACGTCAGCAATAAGTTTCACTTGCGACCCTCGTGTGTATAAAACGCTCCGTTGTTTAAACGAGCTTAATGAGAGCTAGAACCTTGTTTTAACAGCTTGAAGTATACCAAAAGCTCCTTTGTTTTCCTTTAAAAAAAAAAAAACACTCTCGGCAAAAGCTTGCCTTGAGATGTGAGTGATTAAGAACAGATGTAAAAGGCAGGAAACCACACACATACACACACGTTCTTTCTTTTTCCTCTCATGCACATACCCTTTACTCTCACGCACACACACACACACACGTTTACATACGCGCTCACACCCTTTGTCTACCCTGCACAGACGGCAAATGTGCTTCAAAGAGCAAGCACTGTGACCTTTGACAGAGCACACGTGGTTATTGGTTCCCTTTGTTCGTGTGCAGGAGAAAACGACAGAGACTGCAGGAGATGAAGAACCCAGATCCCAGAAGAGGGCTCGACCTCTCAGTGTTTCTCTCCCTCCAACCCAGCTCAAGGTAAGGGTGGGTAGCACCCGGGCAAAGTTTACACGTGACTTGTGACGGACAGAGCGGCGGGTAGCGTCATGTGGTAAACCGATGCATTAAATACTCTGTGGCCGAAATGTAGGAAATAATTCATAAAAAAACTTTACAGTAAATAAAATGTTGCATCATATCAGTCTTCTATTTTTACAATCTTTTTAAACAGCAGCATGCAGCGTATACATGAAAAATCACACATCAAAATATGAAGTAATATTATTAAGTATTGTGGGTTTTCAGGTGCCACAAGCAAGGAAGGCTGAACAAGAAGAATACCTGACTGAAAACGGCAGTACGTGTGTTGAGATGATGGAGTTGGAACCTTTGAACTCCACAAGTAACAACATTTCTAGCAGATCCGAACCTCAAGTGTCCTAGCAGCTGCCTAATACACCGTTTGTCCAACTTTGATTGGCTCGTCGAACCACTCCACCCGACTTTGGCTGGCTGTTCGCAAAAAAAAAACTGCAACACAGTCTCACCTTTGGATCCCACGTCGACAGTACTGTCACAAGATACCCGATACCTTGGTTTGTGAAATGCTCATGGAGTAGAAAAACAAGATACCCGACATCCCTGTTTCTGACATGTTTATGACAGTTACGGGTAGTTCCGAATGGGTTCCAGGTTTGATTATGTTTGATGGTGCTTACGATTAGAAAACAAGTGGTGCTTCTGACTGGTCTACGGGTGGCTTCACAAAAATGTTTTTCTCGGAATTCAGGAATATCCAAGTTATTGTAATAAGGGCGTAAAACGGAAGAAAATCCTCGCACCCCTACGCCTTTCAAGGAAAAGAAACCCAAAAGAAACAAATGACATAAACAAATCCAAGGAGTGACTAAACAGCTTTATATACTTGAAATCTGTCAGTTGTCTATTCAGGAAGACCAGGGAATTCTGAAGCTGCTGCTACTGCTGCTGTACCCGCCAAAAGTATTGTGACATCCTCCTGGATGACAGAAGCTTCAGTGTTGACTTATACTCAGCAGCCTCGAGCCACTGACTAATGTCCTGAGGGTGATGGAGACAGTGTGTTAAATCTGAAATTGTTTTAAAAAACTGAGTAATCAATAGGGCTACATATTCATTCTTGCTCCGAAGCAGCTTACCCTGAAAATGAAGCTAGCGATGTTTATTTTATAGTGAATATTTGTACCTGACAGTGGTTGCTGATAGACTGCTGATGAGGTGGTCTTTGCATCCCAAACGCGAAGATTCGAATTGGCTATAACACATACAGACATATTTGTAAAGTGCAGAGTGGGAACATGCATTATGGACCACAAAAGAGATGAGAATGCTTGTGTAGCCCAGGTCAGATCAGTGGAGTGCTTTTCTTTACGGTAACTGTGTTGGAATGTTGTGTCTGTCTCTTCCCTTTGAACGACCAGCCTCACGACCACCAATGTTTCTTGTTGCCCGCAAGAACTAAGGCAGACATATTTAGATATCTTTGCACTAAAATCTGCAGCTTGAACTGTCTGGTAGCTGAGAAAGATGCAACATTGACCTTATCTCTTAAGTTCACTTAAAAAAATTCCCAAGACAGTGGATCTCTCCTGATCCATGGATGGGTTGCATGTGAGGTCCTTAAATTAAGTCTTAAGACTCAAAATCAACGGAGAATTAGGGAAGTTGACTTAACAGCAAGTCCGACTTAAGACCTGGAGATTTTAGCTCAACCTCTGATACACAGTCATACCGTGCAGGTCTTCTTCGGTATGTGACATTCATCTCTGTTCTTTTCATAAACTATGTGCAGTGAAGACTGATTTAACATTCTGCACCCCCCGACAGGGTCGCAGCAGTGGAAAACCTGCTTACCGACTTCTGAGCTGAACTGAAGCATGCATAATTAATTTGTACGAACATGAGCTTTTTATGATTTGCTGTGAACGCTTTAAAAAAGCTGTGCGAATGTGGAATGTGGAAAATGAATGTGAATTTTATATCCCATCGTGCGCGCGTACAAACACATAAGGAGGGAAAGCAAGAGTTAATGCTTGGCATGGGCCGTAATGGTGCCGTAAACCTGACTCCCCAGTTAACAAAATTTCAGTGGAGCATTACACAGACGAAAGCTCAAAGAATTTTCCTCCGTTGTCTCTCCAGTTGCTTATCATCGTCCGAGTCCTGGCTTGCCAAGTGAGTATCGCGTGCCGCCCTGAAATAACCCATACAACGACATTTTATACTGTCGTTAACAGCAGTGTCATCTTGACCCTGGCTGCTGTGCCGAGATGTCAAACAAAAAAAAAAAAACAAAATTGTGCTTTTTATGCTTTATCCCTTGGCTGTTTCTGTCAGCAAATATCTCTCACTCTTTTATTTCAAGTGTTTGGCCAAAGATTAACATGTCACGAAAAGGATCAGCCTCTGTTATCCACATTAACGTCTAGCATCAGTCAGTTATCATCTGCCAGTCATCGTTTTCTGTTATCAGATAATTACAATTAAAGAAAGAACAACATAAAGTGCTGGCAAGTGTTTGAAGAAAATGACGAGGATTAGATAACGATCGATGGTAATAAGGTCATACGGATATGCCAGTAGGTGTAGGGGTTATGGAAAACAACAACAACAAAAAAAAAAAAAAATAGGACTTTATGTGACTTCCATAAAATCCCTTACTTGCATTTTGAGTTTGTGCTGGGATGTTCCTATAGCAATGTCTTCGAAGCGAGTTTCCAGTAAAGTGCAGGAGGGAAAATCTGGCCCGGCGAAGTATTTTCACCTCTGCCTAGAAAATGTGGCAACGGCTGTGGGGATATAAATAGAACTTGCCTGCGGCTAGATAACCAAGTAATTACCTTCCTTTAAAAATATAGTGAATTATTGTTCACAAAAAGCCGATAATTAAAGTGAAGGCGAGATAGCAACTAGATTTTACTGCATTGATAGCTTCGTCCTCTTGTGCATCCTCGAGAATGTATCCAAAGAAATAAACCTGCCAAAGAATGTTTATCCACGTATTCTTGAGTTGTTGGGGTTTTTTTTTCTATAAAGGACAAACTTTTATAATTAGTTCTGATACCTGTGAATGTTGACCTACAAAATCTATCAAACTAACAAACACTGGCTGCAATTAATATGAGAGGCAGGGGCAGACAAAAGTAAATGAAGACAGTAATAAAATTAAAACTATATATATATTTTACGGGTTTTTTTTTTATCCATACAGGAAATATATACATAGCCTTCGAGGAAAGCACCACAGAAAGGTTTCTTCTTGGGACTCGTCACACTTTACATATATCTTTACTTAATTCTTCTTGTAAGGAGTCTGGTGGCTTCTTTAAACAGAACGAGGTTGTTTCCCCTGCATTGTGGGATACACAGTGCTAAGAGCGGTCCCTCCTGTGAGTGAAGCATGAAAACTTCCCTTTTTGTGATACCAATTGTGTGTAAGAGTTAAATACATTATATATATATATACAGCTGTATATATATATAGCATTTAAAGACAAACAGATAATGTCAGTCACGAGGCATTTATTCCAATTATTTTCAGAGGTAGTCTTTTTTTTTTTTTCTGTTTAATATTTCATCGCAGTATTTTTTAAATGCATTTATCTATGTTATTTCATATCTTATAAAATGGTTTTTGTTTCGTCAAAGAGTGCTGGTATGTTTTTGTATAACTTACAAATTTGATAAAGTTGTCGTGCAGAAGAAAATGTTTACTGGTTTCGCATTACCAGACGTGTAGAGAGGTCTCTACAAAAATTCCTGTTTGTGTTTCAAAGCATCACTCTCCGCCGCTTTCAAGTCAACGAAGGGACAGAAGAAATATTAAATGTTCTCAACACTGCAAACAGAAAACAACAATACAGTGGATTATGTGTTTGCAGTGTGGCGAGGTGTGTTGCTAATGATTGTGTAATTGTTCAGGAAATAAAACAAAACTTGAGACATGTCAACACTGACGGACTTGCGAGTTATGTCTAGATAATAAGGAAGCAAGTAAAGACATATGCAGGCTTACTATGAGTGAGACAAAAGATATATTCTCAGCAAATTATGTGTGGACGAATTGATGATTAAATCTGGAACGACGTAAGCCTGATGCATTTTGGGTCAGACTATATGTGTTTGTTACTTGTAACGGCTTCAAAATAAGTCTTAAGTCTTAAGACTTCGTTGCAAGCTCCTACATTCACACCATCCAGGGATCCGTAAGCCTTAGAACTTGTGCTTAATGTCCTGCTTAAGATCTTAAATGAAACCAACTTCATGGAGAGTTGTGAGAGCTGTCTGGGAATTTTTTTTATATATCCTTTTCTCACTCTTTCAATCTCTCCATTCTGTCTTCCTGTCGTCTTGTCGATCGGTCAAGCATGTCTGCCAGCCTTTCTCCATGTCTGCAAGCACACTCTGTCTCTGTTGTGTTCGTCTATCTCAATCTCTTTCTGTCTCTCTGTCTACGTCGCTCTGTCTCAGTTTCTCTCTTCTCTCTCTTCCTCTGTTTCTCTCTTCCAACCTTCGTCTTCTCTAACACTCTTAAATTTTACACTTAATTTCCTGTTTTCAATAAGAAAACATTAACAAGCAACCATTTAATTCCTTTCTTAACACATTTACTCAACGTTAATTAAAATACACTAGTTTTCTTATCTTTCGTTTTAAGATGGCTTAAACTTTCTGGAAATAAGCTGATAGTCTACCACACTCAATTCAAAATTTGTTTCTATGACGACTGAGTTTTTACAAGTGTGGAAACTCGGTGGGAGTGTATTTTGAGATGGTTGAGACTTGCCAATCACAGCAGCAAACAAAGAGAATATGATCCTACGAAGGTTTATATCCTTTGCTGACATTTCTTGGGCCCGAACATTGCCGGGGACTTACATGGGAAAGAGGTCAGTGCTGGAACAAAAAGATTAGCACAGAAGCAGGGCGGGAATGGAGTTTTTTCTCTCCCTCCACCATTCTCCGCTTTCAAGTGTGTCATAAAAGAGAAATCTCGCTTTCTCTCGTTCTTTCTGTGCTTGTGTGTGTGTGAATGAGTGAGAGAGAGTATGAGCATCCTTAATGGAAGAAAGAAGGAAATGTTGCGTTGAAGTCCTTGGGCCTTGTGAAAACTTTGAAACATATTGTAGGTTGGAGAAAGGATAAAAAAGTGAAAAATAAAAAACAAAAAAGCATCTAAATATAGAATATAGAATATAGAATGAGTGTCTCGCAGACTGATGTAAAGTCAGATAAGATCGACTTGTTGAGAAGTATTTCTGCTTTCATGATACCATCAGTTGACAAATACCTTTTTTAGACAAATATGGCAGTTGTGTATGAAGAATGAACAGTGCATGACTTCTCTTGCTTATTACGGTAACAGAACAAGCGAAAAACAGAGAGAAAGTGTGTGTGTGAGAGAGAGAGAGAGAAAGTGTGTGTGTGTGGAGGAGAGTGTGTGTGTGTGAGAGAAAGAGTGTGTGCGTTTGTGGGAGTGAGGAGGGGGAGAGAACTTCAGACGTTTCCGAAATGACCGGAAATGAACGTCTTATGATGAATAAGCTAATTATAAAAATATTGTTCATTTAACTACTTCAATATACTGCTTGATGTCAGAAATATACCACATACATGCTAGAATCTCTGAGAGACAGAGGCCTACCCCCAACCACTGACCCGGTTACCAAAATACACGCAAGGACAAACCACCCAGCGTTTCCGAAAGCCAAGTAAGCTGTTTACACAACAGCAAAACTAAGCGGCATCAATACGATATGCTAGGCAGGTGACAAAGAATTTTTTGGAAATTTCAGCACACTCAGCTATTTTCTTGCAAATAACGTCTCTTAAAACTTTTGCCAAAAGTGTATCAACGACAGAACTTTGCGGTGTAATCTTGCACGTGCTGCCTATAAAGTCTCCTCTTATCTTCTTCAAACCAAACCACAGACACACGTGAAGCGAGTCAAACTCCTTCATCTTTCATCCTGAAAATGAAGTCAGACTGGGAGGAGCTGGTCATAGGGAATGTTGGATCACAGCATCTCAACGACTTTTAAAACCTGATGTAGTTAATTGTGTTTGTCCTGCAGGTTCTCTCAATGAACTCGTCAGCATGTAGTAGGACATGGATCCAGCAGGAAGACATTTCATCCAATTAAGTACTTGTTTGTTATTCTAAAGAAAGTTTAAAAAACAGAACCATCACAACCGCGAAAAACTTTAAATTATGCATAATTAGATAAAAATTATAAATCAAGATATTTAAACGTGTTTATTTAAATCTGGCACTTTATTACTACGTTTTTATTATAGATGCTGACAATATAGCACACAGGTGAATTTCTATTTATTTCTTTTTCATCTTTCTTCCTTCCATTTCGTACTTACACCTCTCCTTGCGCCAGACATAATAAAAATGAAATAAGTTTTTTCTCGCCTTATAAGACATTAAATTCAAAGTTATCTAGAATTCTGAGGCAGCTGATACTGTATGTTGTACACTCACCCAGAAAGAGCTGCAGCCAATTAAAGCTCGTGAACATATGGACATAATTAAGTAGTTTGTTGTCAGCATGCTCCTCTATGCTCTACACTGAAACGTTGGTTGAAAGCGTTTTACGTGAGTTTCCGTAAACTGCAGCTGCGTAGTAAAAAGTATGGCTGTTACATGAAACGAGTTAAAAAAAACAAAACAAAACACAGGAGCAGGAGGTAACGAGAAAAACAAAAGGGTTCAGCTGTGTCTGTTCTCAGACTTCTTTCTTCTCGTTCGCCTGATTACACTTGGAGACCAGCTCTAAATATGAAACTGGTGGTCTTCTGTAAAGTCTCCACTGGCCTGTTCTCAGACAAAAATGCAGACAAAACCATAGCATTGGATGGTCTGGCATCGAGGCTTTGGTAAGGCAGGCAAGACAGGTCGCTGTGGAAGAGGGTGAGTGACTTGTGCGCAGGTTTAAACACAGTCAGGTCTTAGTTACTACTTAGTAACAACTAGTCACGACTTAGTAACGACTTAATAACAACCTAGTCACGACTTAGTTAAGACTTAGTCACGACTTAGTTAAGACTTAGTCACGACTTAGTTACGGCGACATGTGCTGCTCTACTCATTGTACTGTTAATGGCGCCATACAGTGCTGTCGTCATAATACTTGTCTGTGTGTAAAGCTCCAGCTGAACACAAATAGAGAGCCGACATGGTCTTTTCTGCAGTTTTGTGTCAAGAGTTATACCTCTCAATCAGCGAGGCCTAGAACCATTTCCATCCCCATACCCCCATTTTTACGCGGAAGGCTTGAGTGGAAACCTAGCGGAACGAGAGTAGATGGGTTACTGCCCCTTTCTGTGTTCCACCCCCACGACCCCCACTCCTCCCCTCATGTATGCCTTCCTTTCCCCCCTTCCCCAACTTCTCTTCCCTCGTTCACTTTGTAGCCCCGCGCGTTTTTCCCTCACAAGCCCCTGAGAACTTTAACACGTAGGTCTGAGGCATGGCTGCCAAAGGATGCTCTCTGCACATGGTCTTTCTTCGGATCGAAATATTAACAATGGTAAGTCCGTGCCTACTCTAGCATCTCCTTTATTACGATTTTTATTCACATTATTTTGTTATTGACTTTAAGCTTCTAAACATTGAATTCTTATAAATGTTGTTGGCAGATGGATGAAGTCCATCAAGAAACCCTTTAGATAAACCTTTGATAGAGACCGACTTGCAGATAAACGCTGCACGGGTAGCTGATAGGAAGGTGAGGGTAGCTTCAGGTGCACGCGATAATTACGATACAGGTGCTTAAAGGTGAAAGAACTGAGGCCAGGAGAGTTAAGTAACTGTGATGTCTCTGTAATCATCTTGCACCTGTTGAACCTTCGCGTCACGTTTGACTGACTTTGCCTCGGCTGAGAGCATTCTGATGTTACTGGTGCCAGACATGTCGGCCGCTCCTGCTGCTCTAAGTGCTCAAGCTCTGGTGAATCAGTCATGCGTGGCAAAGAGTTGGGAGCGACACCAACAAAACAACTTCTGTCAGTACTCACAATAATTGAAGATTGTCTAATCAACGATGAGATACAAAAGAAAGCTATGGTCTTGCACTGGATCTTCTTCTGTTCAGTGCAAGGAGTCAAAGTTCACAGGAAGGAAAGACAGAGAATATGTTCCGGTCATGCGCGCCATGTATTTTATTATTCTCTAGACACAAAAGAGTGGCCAGAAGGACAAGAACACGATCGTGGACTGTTAGTTAAACTGTATTTTTGAGTACATACAGTCAAAGAAATTGTTGCCATATGTGAGAGTAGATGGCAGGTTCTGAATGGCCCCCTCTCTCAAACTTAGCAAGTGCCGTTCCACCCCACAACAAAAGAGAAGGAAATGAAATTTTCTGTTTCTATATCTTCTTCTTTCTTTCTTTCTCTCTCTCTCTTTCAACAATATACCTTCCTCTGCTTAATAGGACGGAAGGTGATAAGTCTTTATCTCCACGCTCCTCCCCGACACTGACTGCAATTTCATCAATTACATTTACTTTGGTTTCTGTGTTACAAGACTCGAGAAGTCCTACATCCAGCTTATATCCAAACATGTTTCGTTGCAGGTTCTACTTGTAGGACAGAAAATCTACTGCGCTGGTAAGTTCTAATCTTGTTAGAATATGAAGGAAGTATGTGTATCCTCTGCAACAGCTTTTCTACCGTTGTACACTTATTATGCACATCCACATTTATTAGAATTTTTTCGAAGACGCGAATTCTGTCATTTTAGAGGAATTTAGGTTCTAAATAATAAATTCTAAATTGTTCAAGAAACATGGAACATCCATTTAAATATCTGTTTTTAAAAAAAGACTCGTTTCACTCCCAGAAGTATGTTATTTAAAGACAGATGGACGAACTTTAACTGAGATTAGCTTTAACAAAATTAAAATATAAATGTACCTTCATCTTAAATATTTAACTATTTTTGTGAAGTAGTGATGTTAGTACTCATTATGATCGAGTTCGTAAAAAAGGTCTCAGACAGTAAGCCGAGATAAAAGCTTGGGAAATTCAAGTGGTTTTTTTTCTTTCTCTCTCTCTCTTCGTGGCGAGCTGAATATTACCTATTACGTGTTAATGCGGAAAACATCTGTAGTCTGAAAATGCTTCAGGCTGGTGGGAACCTACTTGGAACTCTGCGCAGACTCATTAATCTGAGGTTGGAATTTTGGTTTTTAAACAACTGGGCTGTATATTTTGTCTACAAAATCATTTATGATGTCTTTTGATAAGAAATGTGGAGAAAGAAAAGATGATTTTTCAGAACTGCGACGAAGGAACAGAAAGAGCATGTGCTTGCGTGCTTCTCTGGGCTAGGATGCAGAAGACAGTAGCATCGAAAAATATTCTCAAGGCACATTGTGTGTCTTCAGTTCTACGTGGAGGGAGTGGACAATCTTGGGTAAGATAAAGACTAAAGGACGAAAGTGCCAGCTAGAGCCCATGTTTACATGTTGGCGATCCCGCCGACACATCAGTTATGGTTCACTTGGAAAGGAGGATTGGTGTACCCAGATGTACAAACTTAAAGACAGGACCATGGATATTCGACACAAAAGAAACATCATTGGTTAAGGTCCTGATCAACAACATTTCTACTGGAACCAAAGCAGACACAAAATTTAGACAAACAACATCTATTGGTATGTGGAATTCGAGAACAAGTGCCTGAGGATGCTGCTCCGGATCTTCATACAGATAACGCAGAACAAACGACTTTGTACGAAACAAGACTGCCACACTCGTAGGACACCACGAACAAGGGGTGAAAAAAAAAAAAAAACAGGATGTAGTGTTCAGGATCTAGGTAACACATTGCAACTACGAACACAAGACGATTTTTCTTTTGCTCCGGAGAGACGACTCACTCTCACTCCGCAAACCACTGCTGAGACTGGTGGATAAGAAGTCTGGAAGAGGAAGGCCTTCCTCTCTCTCCCGCCACCCCATCCTCATGTGTCACTAGGTGTATCTCGGTAACTGGATGAACTTGTTTTATATCTAGGCTGTTTTTGCAGCAGTTGACTTCCCCAGTGCCTTACCCTGACCCCTCCAAGAAGTCAAACGAATCAAACGACCCGGTGCGAGATGCTGACGTCAGCTAACAGTTGCTCACAGACACACGTGCAGCATGATGCACGTGCAAACGGTGCTGTGGTTTACAAAATATACAAGAGGTAGTTGACATGGCAGGGTTCATGTAAGTAAAAATGCATCTTTATCACTTACGGATTTTTTAAATGACCCCAACGCTGACCTTTTAGTTCCTATGCGGAGTCATACCTTCCACAATTGGCTAAAATCTTTATTTTCGTTTCCTGATTCCCACGATAAGTAGAGTTTGGGTGAAGCGGATAGCCAGATGGTTGGAACAGTTTGTCCCCTAACTGGAATCCTTGGTATCCACCAGTTGTAGGGGAAGGTTAAACACTGGCGTCTTAATCAACAGAAGCACCGGTTCGATACTTTGTGTGGCATAGACGAACTTCCCCTTTCAAGATTGGATACCTCAAGCCATAAAAAGGAAGGAAGGATAAATTAACAAAATGAAAGTATAAAGGCATCAACCTCACAAAACGCTGCCTTGAGTAAAGTTTGGTCTCTAGCACTTCATCTCCCAAAAAGAAACAAGTTAGGAGGAGGACTTTGACCTTTTTTAGGTTTTCTTCGCAGCTGGAAGTACAGCTTTTAAAAAATGTGTTGATTATTTTTGAAAAGATATCAGTGTTCCGCCTGAAATATCTTAAATGAGGTTCCTTACTTTTTTCTGTATAAAGTGTAAACAGCACGAAAACTTTGTTAATCCTAGTATTTTTTACAGACCAAAAGTCAAACATATCTTGCATAAAACCGCGCCATCTGTCATCTGCTTTAACATAGGCATGTATGTACATGAATTGCAACATCAACAAAGGTTGTGCTATTTTGTTCCTCCTCCCATCTCTCCTAACCATCTAATACGCATAGATTGAGATAGAAAGAGAAGAGGGGAGAGAATGTACGAGGATGAAAAATGCAGACCCTTTCTGGCCTCGCGTGATAAGAAGAAAGAGTAGATGCACTAAGCTGTCTCAGGTGGAAGACCCAATAGCAATTATCACTAGATGCTCTTGATGATCACAAGACTTCGTTTCCACCCCCATGTCCACCCCCAGCATCTTGTTGGCAAGTTGGCAAAGTTTGCGAAAATAAAGTCGGTAACTGTTCCGTCATGTAAAAGCTTGCACTTGTGCGATAAAGACATACGAGCTGTGCTCAAAGTGGAAAGAGAAAAAGAAGAAAGAGGAAGGTCGACATGTCGGCTGAAATTTTTGCTGGGTCTGCAGATTTCACGGAAATGGGGTAAGGGGCAGACGGTCGTAAAGGGAGCGCACGCTTGAGTGTTGTCGCCTCCGTTGACGTGTTTGGCCCCTACTTTTGCGCGAGGGTTGTGTTTTATTTACCTCCTGGTTCCCCTCGTGATGTTTGCTGCTTCACATGCTCTGAAATGGGACAAAAGCTAGTAGAAAACGCTGCTCTTGACGATGACTTCTCTTGTTTACTCGTCTGTTCTCTGTCCCTTTCCTTTTTATCGTCTCTCACATTCTCATAAATAACAATAAGTTTCATAGGTCTTTTTTTAAATGTGTCACTGCTACATTATAAATATTGCCTAACTGCGAAGATTTAGATATGTTATCTACCTTTTAATTTCTTCCACCCATTTCCCAGTCTGTCACTTGATCTCACCACACGGATATACATCCTTATGTCAGCGTGTGCAATCTCTGCCTCGCTCTGGCAGAATGTATATTTTCTCTCCTTTCAGTTTTTCTCCTTTCAAAACAGTGACATTAAGTGAACTGCGTAACTCTTAATCATCCTCATCCTGTTTCTCTTTTTTTCTTTGCTTGTGTATTTTGTTTTCTTACGAATGTCCCGGTTTAAATTAACGTGAATTGCTTCTGTTCCCTCTTTGAGCAGAACTGCCGCTTCGAGCGCCATGCGATATTTCCCGGATGGAGTTCGCCTTCCCCAGTGTGGTGGACATCAAAGGGAGACCATTTGGCAACTGGACCATCGACACCCCGCTGCCGGCATCTGCACGAGTGATGTTCACTTGGCGTGGCCGCCAGCGACTCCTCCGCCTCTTCCACAACGATGTTGCAGTCAAAGAGATGGTGGTCGTCTACAATGACCGCAACCGCAACGACACCGTGGCGGAGATAGGAACGGGCGACAACTGCTTTCACGTCGGGTTTGTGAAGGGGGAGCCAGCGTCGTTACGCTGCAGTCTCGACATGCACGGGTCTGGTGCGTGGCTGTGTTAATATATTCGCTGTCTACGTATTTTTTTCTTGAACTTTACTAGACTTCTGGCAGACGATTTTTTCTTGTTAACTACTAAAACTAGATAGGTGTGTAAAAAACTTCCGGTTTAGTCCATACCTGTTGGTTTTTATAGCAGAAGAGAGAATAAAAGTGATAGAAGATAGAATCGAAATCACAGACAATTGACGAGTGACAAAGTCTTTAATTCCGAGACGACAAAAAGATAATTGTTTATAGATATAATCCAACAATGATCCAGAATCGCAGACAACGCACCTGAGCTTGCTCTCACACCTTGCCACTCTTGTCGTCTCCTTGGCAACAGGCAGGTTACATACAAACAGATGAGGAGCTGCTCTTCGTCGTGCCGTGGGGGGAGGACGGCAAGGTTTGGGGACAGCGGCCGCACGTGCTCTACACCTGCAACGAACGCAACGAGTCAACAGCCAACGGAAATGATAACAGTATGTGTTTGTCACCATTATCAGAGACAGTCTTTTGGTCCCGGGGGAGCTTTCCTGTGATGCCATTTTCTATAGCAAGCTACACTTCCTGTTTTCTCACTGCTGACACTTATATGCAATGTTAGTCTACGATGAATGCAGGGGCCGTGTGATGAAAACTGCTCAGCCTGCTTTGTTTGGACTGTGTGTTTGTGCGCATGCGTGCTTGTTAGATCATGTGTATTTGTGCGCTTCAAAAAATAACTCCTTTAAAATGAAGATCTCACAAAAACTCACAAATAGTTTTTTTTAATAATGTTGGGTCAGAAGAGCCTGACCGGCCCGCCGCTGGCCCGCTGTATATATACAGTATGGGTAAAACTGAGTTAACTATATTAGTCCGGCCCTCCCAATCTCATGCGGTGGGAAAATTAATTGCCCACCCCTGGTCTAAGCAGTGCCACATAATTTCAATCGTCTATTCGTACGGATTTTCCAATTTTCTGAAATGCTTTTTCCAAATGTCTTTAATGTGATTTTTTTCTTAGTGACCTGAATTCATGAAATATTTCATACAAATGAACAAACCCAACTGTACAATCTTTAAAATGTTTTCAACAAACATCAAGAAAACAAATTTGACAACACTGTTGGAACACTGTGACCTGACAAACAGCTTTCTTACCGACCTCAGAGGATTTTTCCCTAGCAGTAAGGTTCCCCTGAGTCGGCAATATTTCCATGGCAACTTGTTGCTATACGAAAAACGAGAGGTTAGAGTGGAGGATGGTGCAATGAAGTGAATGAGATGAGACAGACGAGATAAATGAGTTTACTTACTTTCCATCCTCGACTTGTGTACTGCACGAAGTTTTCTTACACAGAAAATAGGAATGGTATGTTTCTCCCAAATTGTCTCTGACCCTTACCCGGATGGGCAAAAGGGATTTTTGTCAATTTTCTTACACTACCCCAGTACTAAATAATTCATTTTCATGTGATTACGTCTTCACAACATGATTTTCCTTTCATCGAACTGTGTTTGACAATGTCCGGTCTTGATAACAGCTTTGGGCGGTTACTGTTAATCCAAGAAACAAGTTTACCCTGATCTAATGAGGTAATTTTCTGTTCGTATGGTCTACTTACTACTTTTTTCTGAACTGGAAGAGATGCAGTTCAGGAAAGTAAATTAAAATTTGCTACTTTTATTTAATATTTATAATATACATACACCACACAACACTGAGAGGTATGGATGGATGGGGTAAGACAGCGGCAAGGAAAGACAGTTATGACTGTCAAAGCACCTGAACAGTCTTGGCGATAAGGACAAATAGGTGTATCAAACAGATGAGACTGAGATAATTCTTAGAGGATAATTAAACCTCATTGCATTTGTTCGGATAGTAGAATATGTCTTAGCTTTGAAGATGAATCTCTTTCCTTAACTTCATCCTGTATTAGATGTTTCAAGTTACTTACATTCCCAGCTATGATGCTAAAAAAATAGTTACAAAAGATAAAACTGAAAGCTTAGCTTATTTTTTAAATGCATGTGACTGGTCATTAATTACTATGTTGCCCAGTGACACACAGCTGCAATATCAGCAGGTGACTGACACTAATGTCTATCTAACATGCGCTCTGTCGGCATTCATCCTGCAGGGTCCCGCGGTGCGCCATGCTTATAACAGACATTATGTTCTTCCCATCCCTTCTTCGCCTTTCTAATAGGGTCATCCTAACCTTGATAAGTCTCATGTCAAGCATAGCAATATATCTTTGCGACTTGTTGGAGAATGTAAACGAAGCAGAAAGTTTGAAAGGAACTAAGGAAACGGAGACTGGAAAACGTAAAAGAAAGGAAATTACCAGAGATGTTGTTAGTGGGTGTCGGTTCTCCTGAAAAAGTTCAAGCTTTTCAGGTTGTGCAGCAGAAAATGTTATGTCTACTTTTGACACGAGTATGTAGGACAGAAAACACAGACTGCGTCTCGACAACTGTGGACACAGCTGGCTGTGTTTTCACACTGAGCAGAGCAGAACAAGTCTGGAAAGATTCAGTTCCTGGCCTGGAACCCAAACAAAATAAAATAAGTGAAAGCACGTTTGGCAGAAGGAAACCGACTAGTAGTGGCTCAGCCGTTATATTCTCATAGCTAAAATCTTTTAATTAAGTGCATCTTCTTTTCTGGGTGGAGGAAAAGGCGTGTTGTCAGAGTTCTCACACTACCCCAGGACTAAATGATTAGTTTTTTGTGTTTATACCCAAATACTGTATTACTACAGTTTTCTATGTCTATCACTATCCAGAATACTGTATGAACAGATTGTCAGTGTCTAGAACTAGCATTATGACTTGCTATATTGCATGACTACAATTTTCCGTGTCTATCACTACCCAAATACTATATGATTACAGTTTTTGAGTGTCTACCACTACCCAGATACTGTACGACCACGTTTTCAACATCGAGAACTACCAATATACTGTACACAGTTTTCATGTTCTAGCCCTACTCAGATACAGAATGAACACACTGACAAGAGTGTGTTCATAGACTTTGAAAGGCTAATGAAAGGTTCTTTGTCGTACAATGTTTAGGCGAAGAGGAGCTGGAGCACAGAAGGCCAACTAGCAGACGAGGCGCAGAAAGAGAGCAGCGGGGGACAAGAAGAAATACCTGGAGGTGTTGGTGGTGGCGGACCATACGATCACAGCCATGCATGGCAAGGACAGAGTGAAGAACTACATCATGACACTCATGAACATTGTGAGCAACAACTTTTACAATAATACATGCTCTGATAATTAGAAACCTGTTGCAGTAATGTGTCTGTCAGCAGAATGATTTTCATGAGCTAGTGGTAGATGTGCGCTAGTGCCTTCGCGTGTGGAACCTGCATGAATGTGTGGCAGATAAAGACGAGCACATTCGAATGAAAGAGGAAAAAAAAAATAGAGAGAGCATTAGAGAAGAATTTGCACCAATCCGCTTGCTTTCTGACGGCGTGATCACATGACTTCATGCAGGCAAACTCCGTGTATCAGCACCACACGCTGGGGCTCAACATCCGGGTCGTCGTTACGGAAATCGTTCTCCTGGACAAGGACGATGTAAGTTTTGTCTAGATTTTTATTTATTTACCTCTTTTAACACCCTGTCAAATCTTCAAAGGGAAAAACTATTATTGATCTCTTCTTCATGTACCAGCTTTCATTCTCGTGAAGAGTCAGGAGAATACTCTGATTGCCATCAATGTGCACTAAAATGATCAAGAACCGAAACTCAGAGATCTTTTTCGGCCGTTTTTAACAGCAAAAGCGAGTACTGACCAAGAAGGACGCCTACCGCACTGTCCAACAGTTCTGTCAGTGGTCCATGCACCGCTTGTCGCCAATGTACGCGGCCAAGCACGACGTCGCCATCTTGCTGACCAGGGAAAGCCTTGGGCCGGCAGGTACGCACCAACGGCTCCGGGTACCTATGAGACCTCTGGGAGAGATAAAATAAAGACAAAGAAAACAACACCTGATAAATAAATTTGCATTCAGTTCAGTCGTTTGATCAGTTAGCATATAATAATTGTGGGTGGTAGACAAGGTTTGCCTTACACACTCTCGTATTAATTCACTTAATTATTGATGTGCTAAAAAATTTGTTTATATTTTTTTACCTTCTTGTATCTTTCATTTTCTTCCTTATCCTTCCTTTTATCTGTTTAAATCTGTTCTTCATTTTTTTCCATCATCTTTCTCTAGTTCATTTTTATTCTCTTTTTCTTCTATCTTTATTTGTGTTCTTATCTTTTTTATTTTCTTTTTTTCTAATTATCTCTTGTCTCTACCTGAAAGGTTTCTTTCTTTTTTTAAAAAAAGACAGCATGCATCTGCAAAAACGATATAACACAACGTCTAAATTTTTTAAACAATTCTTCTGTTGCAACCAGGCTATGCTCCTATAACCGGTCTGTGTGATCCAAGCAGAAGCTGTGCCAGCCATCACAGATGAGGGCTTCACGACCGGCTTCATCATCGCCCACGAGACGGCCCACATGTACGTTTGCGTCACGTGATGTCGTACAGCGTCAGCATGCGTAGCCTGTACTTGGCCCCCGAGCAGCCTCCTTTAAATAGCATCCTATACCTCATGAGGTGCCTCGTGTGTGTGTGCAGCTTCGGACTTTTCCACGATGGACACGGGAATTCTTGTACTGGGCGGCGCTACACTACAGCTGTGATGGCGCCACTGGTCGAGGCCAAGCTGAACCATTACTGGTGGTCCGAGTGCAGCAAGCAGAGAATGCACGAAGTTATCAAGTGAGTAGCACTCAGGCGCACTTCCATGCCATCTTACCGAGTGTTCAATCCGTCGTATTCTATATGATGTCATGAAGTTTGTCTTGTCCTAGGTCCTACACCAAATACTCTACAACTTTATATGTCCATCCAAGCAGACTTTCCCTATCTGTTAAATCATACCCACTCGTATTGTACATCATGTGATAAGCTACCTTCTGCCAATTGTGAGCAGTGTCATGCGCAATTACCGTAGTCGTTGATGTTGCCAGCTACCTCTACTGCCTGAACGATGAGCCCAACATGGTGACTGGCACCACCCACTACGATCTGGACTCCGGCTCGTCGCTGAGGGACGACATCGGCAAGGACTACAGCCTGCAGTTCCAGTGTCGACTGGAGTTCGGCCACGACTTCATTCTCTGCGCAGCGGTTAGTACCATGGGTGACAGGAGAAAGGAAGAGAGTCAGCCAGCGTGTGTAGTTTAGTTTTTTAGTGTTTAGTTTACCTTGACACTGCTGGTGACACTTTCGGACAGGTAGTATCTTCAGGATGTTATGTAGCACACAGGACGACATCAATAAGGAATGAGGCAGAAATCAAGATCAGATTTTAAAAAATCTTTGAAAAAACACGCAAAATGTTAATAGCAAGAATAATATCCATTAAAATATTGCAACAGAATTTCCTTTTGCAGTGATGCAAAGGCAGCTTGTGAAAGAACACTTGAAGACAAGAACACAAGAACCATACAGGGAAATATGCATGTTAATAAACACATAAATATCTTGCAGCTGATGTTTTTGTCTTTTTCTGCTTCTTTAAGAAATTTCTCTCAGCTCAAGGCAAGTGTTTTTTGTGCAGTTTGAGCAGGATTCCTGCAACATGCTGTGGTGCAGCGAACGCAAGACGCCTCACATGTGTCGCACCAAGCGAGGACCTCCTCTCCCGGGCTCGAGCTGCGGCCACTACAGGGTTGGTAATACGACTACATTTCTCTTACTTGTTAATATATGCTCTTCCCTACTGTATATTCCTTACTTTTTTCCTTTCGAAAAAAATCCATTATTTTTAGGCCGTTCTGTTCCTTTTTCAAAATTTCCCATTTCTCTTCAAATTCTATATTTTCATGCTGTTCACACTCCTCTTTGGAAATTACATACATCTTAGGATTTGCTTGTTTGTCAACGCATTATATATTGTTGTCTGTGTAAATTCACATTTATTATTATTTATGACTATTAGTAATTATTTCTTTGCATATTATTATTTTATTATGCAGAGTATTCGTCTTGGACCTGTTGATCGAATCATTTAGTGACGACAGGGACAACAGATTATTTCCCTAAATGCCAGATTTGTCAAGTTGTATTATAAGTAAAAGTTCTACTTATTAATAGCAATTTTCCAGTCTTGCATTGTAACTAAATCAATTGAATTTCTGAAGCACAATAATATTTTTAAAATTTTTCTTCCTGTTATTGTGAATAAGTATTAATATGGCACGTTTGGCACCATGCTTTATTTTCTGCCTCTATTTTTGTAATGTCTACATAATCTCACAACGTAAAATCGGTACATGCGGTTAATAAATCTTTCTGACTTCATTTGTACTGGATATCAAATTTCTCAAGGACAATTTGCTTAAAGTCTGAGCTGAGTATGCATCTTTCTACATACAGCTGTTTACATAGTTGTGGAGCACTTTTTGTCATTTACCAGCATGCCATTGTAATTTTTCCTTAGAACAATGTTTGCTATCGGTTTCGGAGTTCCTCCTGCCCTGTTTCTTGGAATGCATCTCTCATTACTGGCTTTTCTGGCAGCAATGTCGAAACAGCCAGTGCATCTACGTGGGTAACGAGAAACCCGTTCACGGGGGCTGGAGCGACTGGGAGGAGTGGGGCTCCTGTAGTGTCGACTGCGGGGTGGGCATCCGACGGCGGCGCCGCTCCTGCACGAAGCCACAGTATGTGTTTATAATATTACATTAGTTAACCTTTCAGAATAACTCTTAGCTCTTTTATCTACAGAATGAGTCAGACCATCGTGAAATGAGACTCTTTCTGTCTCCGGCATCTTAATTAATCACTAGACTGCTGATTATTTCGTAGTTTCTTGTCCCATTCAATAGCCTATTTTGAAAAAAATTTCAGCTAAAAAAATAAAGCAAATTAAAGCAAAATTCACCCACTCCTGGTCTTCACACCTTGTCAACTGCTGTAAAACTTTTTTTTCAAAGATCCCTATCTATTGCTTCATGAAATATCTTATTTTTTTCTACTTTCAGGCCGGCATACGGTGGAAAAGATTGCGATGGAAACGCTGAAGACTGGGACACGTGCATGAATAAGGTACCTAGAGCAGTAGTTTTGTAATAATACACATCTTTTCTATTCAAAATGAAGTTAAATATCATAATAATCTTTAAACACAGGTGGGTTTTTTTACTTATTTTCGGGTTAGTTCAGATATAAACAAATAAATTCCCAAGCAACGATGATGATGATGATGATTGATGATTGATGATTGACGACGATTATGACGATGATGATCTCAAAACTTGTGACACTGGACCCAGATAAAGTAACAGTTTGTCACGTGATACTTTGACAGGACTGCAGCCAGTACCAAGACTCGAGAGAAGCTCATTGTGCCGTGTGGAATGACCTCAACATTCGTTCTGGATACCACGTCTGGCTGCCTTACCAGTCTAGCAAAGGTATGAATGCATAGGAATGGTTTTATTTATATTTCTACCACATTGTACACAGAAAACTGACTGATCCATCATTCATTCTTTTGCACAAAAGACTCAGACAAATTTGTCCCTTATTTATTTCTACATCAAATAATAGAAAAAAAAGAACATTTCACTTCTGGAAGACATTTCTGAAAGGAATACGTGTATAGTACTCGCTACTGAAGACAGATCTGTCACGCACACACACACACACATATACACACATTCAAACATGCATGAATGCATGCGGAAAAAGGAAACAGATTTTTTTCCTGTACTCTCGCACCATCGCTGTGAGTTGCTCGCCTAAGCAAAGTGGACTCTCAGACTTTATGTACATCTGCTATTTCAACTGATGAAGTCAGCCAGTGAAATTCTTGTCACCTTGATAACTTCTTGAAATATAATATTCCCTGTATGAATGCGTTATCGTGGGGGAATAGATAAGAGTGTAAAGTACAGTAAAGAATGTATCCCTGTGGTGCTCTAAATCCCAAGCGAGTATCATGAAGTCCAAAAGAAATAACATTTGTTGTAACCTATTGAAAACTCTGCTGACGTATACATATATCAAGAATGCATGTATAGATACATGTATACAGAATGATATATGTTGTACATAAAGAAAGCGACCGGTGTAAGCAGACCTGCGTGTCCAATCAGACAGGGGAGGTGATCGTCACCATCGACATCGAAATTTCTGACGGGACATCGTGTACATATGAGGAGCCCTACCAACATCTGCTATCTTGGCTCGTGTTTGGTGTGTAACCGTCGTCTTTACAGCACCCTCTCTTTAGTTTTTCTTTTCTTCTCTTCTCAGCAGTGTAGTCGCACAGACACAAACCCACACCTAAACGATATAAACGGCTTATATTATAAATTTTATTGCTTAATAAATACTCATAAATTTATTGAATGAATTTGCTACATTTTACTGTAAAAACTTTTGTTCGGTATTTGGATAGCTACCTAAAAGATTTAAGTCGGGCAAACTAATATTCGTATGTGCCGATATGATGGCATTCTTTGGACTTCGTTTTACAACCTTTCTTTTACCGTCTGCTCGACATTTTCCCACAGAAAGTTGGCTGTGATGGCTTGCGGAACTCCACCATGGAATACGACTCGTGTGGAGTATGCGGGGGAAATAACTCGGAATGCAAAACAGTATCAGGTCACTTCAATCGCGCTCCTTCGTCCAGTAAGTCGGGTTAATTATTTGTGCAATAATCAGAATAGGAAAAAGAAGGTAATAAATAAGACTGGTTGATGAGCTGTGGCAAGATTCAACATAGAAAATTAAAGAGAGTATGTAAAATCCGTTTCATACGCTGTGTAAGGTGCAACGATTCATGGAGACATTACAATCAGCAAAGGTTGTGAGAAGAAATATAACTTAAAAACACTAACATTATAAAAGGAAAATCTCAGACTGACTGATGTTTTGATAAATGTTTTGCAGTGTTTGTTCAAATGTGTTCTCTGAGACTGTGACTAGCAATGATGTGTTTTTAACAAAAATAAACTCTTTCTTGTTTCAGGAGAAGAGTACGAGAGTGTGGTTTTATTACCAAAAGGGTGTCGCAATATAGAAATAGTAAAAAGGGGTATTAATAAGCATTTTGTAGGTAAGTCACTAGTACAGAGGTATTTAAGAAATCAACTGACATGTATAACTACCCTTTAACATTTTGATCTTTCAATCCAAGTTGGTTGAATTCTTAAACAATCAAGTGTATGTCTTATGTTGTTCATTCGGATATTTATAAGTGAATGAGTATTGATGTGAATATGTTACTCAATGTCTATTTCAACAGTACCTCGTCATAGTTATTTGTGCGTTTTCATGCGTTTCTCTGTATGTGTATTGTGTGTTTTATATGTGGGTGGTAGATGTGCATATTATTGTCTACCGTAAATATATAAATCTGCATAATTTTGTAGCGGAAGACGTTTTCATTATTTCCATATGTTCAATTCGACTCTGTATTCATTGACCAAATGATATATATTCCATCTATCTATATCTGTTTGTACTCTGTTACACCTCACATTCACATTCTGTACACATTTCTCGTTCATCCTACAGCATTGCGTGATCCAAGATACGGTACATTCCCCTTGAATGGAGACAAAAGGCGAGGTAGCTCTCGCGACTTTATATTCGGAGGTGCGAGGTTTGTATACAAGACTGTAAATTTCATCGAAAGCATTAAATCCAGTGGACCACTTTACAACGAGTTGGAAGTCATGGTAAGACTGCGCTGCTAATTCATCTCTTTTCTCTTTTTTTTTTTCGTGTTGGAATCTTGAATCTGGCCGTTCCGTGCATCTGACTTGCTGAAAACAAAATCATTCCACACTTGTATAATTTTAGTTGAAGGGTTAGATGCGTCTAAATTCGAATATGAAATGCTCTGAAGTGACTGGCTGTAAGTCACACGTTTATCTATGTCTGTAAAATCGTTTAATATTGACAGTAACGGGAAAGCGTCGGATGATGTACAAGAAGGAAAAAAAAATACATTTATGATATGCCTCTTCAAACGCATCAACAAGCGCATTGTATTTGATGATGAAAATGTAGACAGTATGTTCACTTGACAACGCTGTTCACTCTTGCGTGAAGCTGTATCCCAACAAAGACAACACCGATGCGTCGGTGACGTACGAGTACACGGTGAACCGCCAGGACATGACCCTAGAGAAGCGCAAGTACCAGTGGAAATTCCACAACTGGACCGCCTGCTCCGTGACATGCGGTGATGGTAAGCTGGCATCTGCTGGTTGGCCATTGGCACCTGTCTCCATCGTCAGTGTTTTCTCTATTGTTCTAACTATATTCTTACCTATCCCCTACTGGCATACGAAAATCATAAATACACACGCACATACATCTATGCATCTTTGCCTTTAAAATTTTGTTGATTATTGAGTACTTCATAATTATTTTCATCCTTGTACCTCTTCAGTATTTTCTATTATCATTATCTTTGGCAAAATTAATTGCAATAATAATCTCATCATCGGTAGACTATATCTATGCTACTCTAAGGTGTGATGAACATCGAACACGCCTGTTTCGACAAAGACTCCGGGCTGGAAGTGAGTAAGGACAGTTGCCAGTACTTGGAGCCCCCGAGGCGAAATGAAGTGCCTTGTCATGCTGGGTCCTGTACCATGACCAGGTAACAATCAAGAACAGGCATTTTCTAAAACGTTAACTCTAAGCACATTTTTGTAATTACCGAATTGTTTCCCTTGGACGAGGAACTGGGTCCCACGTATGTCAGTGGCTGGTTTATTTATTTAATAGAGAATTGCTCTCACCTAGTGGTAATTAGGGAGTAATTATGGAAATAGGTAACGAGTAAGGGGGAAAGAACTAGCGTGTCCGGAGAAATCATCCGTTGGCAGGAACAGGTGTTATTCAGCAAAATATTCATGGACTTAGACGAGATTTGAACCAGAAATTAGAATCCTTACTGCAGTGGAGACAAGAAAACGTTTTACCAACTGCGCTACAAAACTGCGGTCATAGCTAGACCGGAACCTAATAAAGCTTTAGAGATAGACATGGCGTAAAGATATGACACGCATGACCAAGTGTTTTCAGAAAGCCATGTCTGTTCCTGGTGCACTTGCTGAGGTGTTTTTTTTTTAATTTTCAGATACACGTGGGCAATGACCAACGACTGGAGTTTGTGTAATGCTAGCGAGTGTGGAGGAAAAGGCGAAGAAACACAGGGCTACAAGTGCGAGCTGTACTACATGAATAATGACACTTACGAGCAAGCTGACATGGACCTCTGCGACATCCAAACGGCCCAATAGTGACTCGAACCTGCACAGGCCCACCTGCAACTTGAACTGGACGGCAGGGAACTGGTCGCAAGTACGTAACACTTTTTTTTTAATTTCCGAAAGACTCCATAGTGACAAATCAGAAAGTACTAGTAAATTTTTTTTATTAAATCATTTTGTCTTGTAATGTTTGGAGTTCTCTTTCCCTTATAGTGCTCCGTCACATGCGGAAAAGGGAGACAATGGCGTACTGTGTACTGCGGTGACCCGGATACAGACGCAGATGACATGTGGTGCAAGGAATCTCCACCAAATTTGACCAGACCGTGCAAAATGAAAGCGTGCGACGGTAGGTGGCACTGGACGTTCTAGATAATACGAGACCACATACCTGTCCCCCTGCCTTTGAGAAATAAGAAAAAAAGCTGGTGAGCAAATTTTGTTGTCTAAATGTTCCCCTCACCCAAAAGGGTCAGAAAGTCTTGACCTCCTCGTGACAGATGGAGGACGTTCGTGCTGGTGGGGGCAAGTCGTTGTTGCTAACAACGGTGTTGTATTGCAGAACCTGTCAGTGACGGGGCATGCAGTGACAAGTACGCCTTCTGTCCAAAAACCATTAACTTGAACGTGAAGTGTCAGGCGGAGCGCTTCCGGCAGATATGCTGCAAGGCATGCCGGGATACCGACAGCGCCGCCAAGCGACCAAAGATGTCACAGTGGACACTATATCGTCAGCGTCTGCTCAAGAAGGCCAAAAAAAATTGAGCTAATACTAATTCTTTTTTTACTACATTACAATTTGATTATTATGTTTATTTTTTTTAAAGTGTTGGTTACTAAAAAAAGTGAATCATAAAAAAAATTATCTTTATATGACGCACAACTTAAGGTTTGATACATGTTTGTTTACTTATTGATGGTTCTTACATACTTAAGAAAAAAAAAATCGTTATTTCTTGTCGTTATTGTGTGTTCATTTCAGAAATTTTTGATTTGTCTCCCGTGGTCTTCAATATTTTTGTAATTCATAGCTCAAAAAAAAATGTCTGACTTTTTCATGTCTGTGTAAAATTATGTAGCAATCAAAATAAACACATTGTACATTTTATTACCTCAGAAGACTTTGTAGTAATCACATGCTTTTATGACAGATGGAAATTGTTATGATTTGACAGTATTCTTCTGTTGGCCTATTAGTACATATTGTACGTGGTATTATTCCGTCGTCACAATCAACATTTTCGCAGACTTTTTTTTTGCGCGAATTGAGCTTTAAAAAAGGAAAAAAAAAAGACCATCCATTTCCTCATTTCTGTATGCAAGTTCAATGAGAGTTGTGATGTCTTTTGTCATCTTCATGGACTAATCTTCAGGATTACACACTTGATGACTATAAGCTTCATGCTAATCAGATTTGTTTTAAAGAAAATTAAGTAGTTTCGTGTTTTTGTTTTGTTTTTTTTCATGTGCTGATATAATGCTCCAATTTATCTTCATGCCCCTACTAAATCACGTGAACAGTATCCCAGAAAGCGTGTTGATTTCAGTTACTGTGTGTGTGTGTGTGTTTGTTCTTCATGTACGTGTATGCAAATATACACACCTATCACTAAGAAATTTATAAATACATAAATAAAACTAGTTCACTCATTCACTCATTTCTCTGCTCACCCACATGTGGAAGCATTCAAAGAGCATTTCTCGCTGCGATTTGACCTCTGCTGCTGACACGGTGTTAAACAGCAACAGCCAACAGCCACAAGTGTACATCTGCTTTGTACATGCGCAATCAAACTGACCTTTGATCTTAACCTAAGCAAAACTACAATTCGTGCCACATTCAGTTTTGTGGGCAATCGTTTGACCAGTCCTCTCGGCAACCTTTAAGACGAACAACAGAAGTGCATCGCGGGATGTAGTTGCGGCACCTATGCTCCACTGGGGTGATTGGGAACAAGAAGAAGACAGATGTGCATTTAGTTTGTCAGAGCAATGGATAACAGAAGGTACAGGCTGACAAAGGGTCATCACGTGGTGGGATAGATAAGAAAGCTGTTGAGAGAACGGAAACAGAAGCCTCAGTTTGGTCTGAACCGTACACAAGACAAGAAGTCACTACCAGAATGAAGGCGGTCACCATCTTGATGCTCTCCGTTTTCATCGCTTTCTCTATGGGTAAGACAGACAATCAGGGACACGAAGAGAGAAACAGACTCAAAGATAAAGAGAAAAAAAAATTAAGCCAAATTCTTACTTCATTTTTCGCAATGTTAAATCTCTCCAGAAAATCACCGAGGCAATGCTAGGTATTTGAACTAACAGATACATCCTATATCTTTGAAATTATTGAGTATTATTTGTTAGATTAATGTTTTCCCTTTCGTAATACTCTTGCATAATCCTATAATCCGAAATCGCAGTAGCACCTGTCTTCATTCTATGACATTTTAAAATATATATCATAAATTTTGAATATAATTTCTCGACTTAAACTTAATTTAAACTCGATTTCATGCTTTGTATTGATAAATAAAAATATCTTTAATGTCAACAGGTGCCCCTGCTCATGAAAAAAGAGGTGAGAGTAATAATAATTAGTCGTTTACAAAAGCACTAAAATAGCTTGCGAGACAGTGAAACTTTATCTCAGGAACCAGCATTTGTAATGGACGTAAAGCTGTTTGGTATTATTATATTCTAATCAGTGAGATCAACATGTCGCAGCTTATCTGACCGTAAAAGCCGCTGTGACCTCTTGGCGTTCTCTTTTAGTTAAACGAATTACATATCGTGTTTGATTTTCATATCTTCTATTTTTTTCGGGATTTATTTTTCTTTTGTAGTGTTCGCCCTGTGCTTTTAATAAAAGTATTTTATATGAAGGGTTTTGTTCGTTTATGGACTCAAAGATTTTTTCTGTATTAGCGCTGGTGTCAAACATATGCTCACTGGTACTGTGCTTCGTCGACCCCTGCAGGTACCACCAATGTCCAGATGGCGCTGTCTGCACGTACGTTTTTTTTTTTTTACGGTCAAAAAGTTGGTCTGTGACATAAAAGTTTGAAACCTTCATACGTCTATCTAGCATGTTCATTCGTACATTCTGATTTAAGTTTTCTTCATCGTCGTCTTTCTTCTTTTTATTCTTCTCATCTTCCTTTTCTCCCTTCTTTAGGACTTTTTCTGTTTTTACTTAGTATCTCTTTTTATCTTTTTCTCCGTCTCACAGCTGGTTTTTACTATTAAAGAAAAATTCTTACATGTATATTCGCAATAGAAAGGAGTGCAAATGACAAAACTATTGATGCTTTTACCAATAGTCCTGGTTTATTTATTAAGATGCTAATAAACCAAATAAAGTCGAAATGTTTGTCCAGGAGCTGTAACTGTGTGGCCTCTTGTTCGGGTGAAACCTTGCTTCCACAACTTGGAGTCGGTCTGTGACATGGGAAGTCCAGAACCTCACTTTAAACATTTTACATTTAATGTGACAACACGACTTTGCTACCTGTGTAATAAATCTTCAGTGTTGACGCATACCTGTAAGTGTCAATCATTGTAGTCTTCACATTGAAATTTAGTTGTTTTCAACGCCTGTCTCTCTGCCTCGCTTAAACTCGATGATTAAATAGTGGAAATAAATGGTTTTTTTATGAAATACCTTTTCTCAAGTTAAAAATCATTGCTTTAATCTTTTGAGTTCACTATTTAATAAAAGCAAGAGCTTATGACCAGCAATTTTAGATATTTTAATGACTGTTTCCATCCTTTCAGTTTTTCTCATGATTTAAATTTTTTGTAACATCTTTTTTCAGTTAGCTGAATATAATAGCAAATATGACTTTCACATATGTCACCACGACGATCGTTATCGTTTCTTTTTGAGAAATCGACATTTTTTCCCTTATTATTTTTGATAAAACTAATCAACTCCAAAAGACCAATAACGAAGGCTAGATTTTTGCGAAGAGTTTGAAGTGTAGTTGATACCAAAATATTTGTTCTAAGCTCCATGGCAGAGTTGCAAGTCTTAATTAAGTTAATCTTGATGTTCAGACTAAGATTTTCAATTAACGTCCAAAACTCGTCGTCCGCTGGTCTCGAAAGTAACTTCAGCTCTTCAGACTAAACTTAGTTAAGTCGACTTGCACTGGAGACCGAAGACTTAAAGACTTATTTTTAAGATCTCACTTACAACCCAGCCTCTGTTTTCTGTCTACTTCTTTGCTGCGCTCTCTTTCAACTACTTTTATCAGAAGTATCAATGAAACCAGAGTAGGATTACAAAGCCCAAGCCACAGTGTGCATTTTATTTGCTGGATTCTTTTTTAATATAGTCGATCTTTGCCTGGAAAACAAGATGTCAGCAGGGCAGGACAGTTGAATAATTCTTGTCTTCATCAGAGAGTACCTAGTGTTCCTACAGGCAAGCACCTGGCCTGGCAGTTGCAGCTCCTTTGTACAAAAGAAAAACAGATCGAGGACAAAGATAGTATGGTTTCTTTCTTTCTTTCTTTCTTTCTTTCTTTCTTCTTTCTTTCTTTTTTCTTTCTTTCTTTCTTTTTTTCTTTCTTTCTTTCTTTCTGCATGATGAGTTAATCGTGTGATAAGTCACAGGTAACGAATCTGTCGAATTTTTCAATTCTTAAGACCCGTGATTGAAACTTCAAAACAGCAAAGAGTAACTTGTGAAAACTGCTTGCTTGGGTAAGAACTACACATCTATGTCATCGACAGATGAGGACATAGCTTTCATCAGTTTGACAACGTCGGTATTTTGAAAAATTAGTCACAGGAATCCTACATACACCCAGTGGTAAACGTCTTTAGTATGACAATTTTATTACTGTAGCTGAAAATAATCCTGTTTGAATTTTTAACAATTTTACTCTGAATAGTGAATAAAATGGTGACATACGTGCACACCGTGTTCGCAGCACACAGAGCGAGCATGCAAGGATCAACAAAACATTCCACCAGGTTACAAAGGGGCAACAAACGCTGCAAAAAGACAGGAAAGACAACTCATTAATTTTCACTTGACTCACCACAATGATACAGTCGATGTTTCTTTTGCTATATATCATCCTATCCCCACAGTTATATTTGCTATGACAGCTAAAAGAACCTGCATGCCCATGGCAAAGATTTTTCTTATTGTCTTTATAATCTTGGTAACAAATAGATGTTTTCCTCTGTGATCCGCACGTACACTTCATACAAACCAAACTTTCGACTACTAAGTACTATTTAGTTTTGTAACAATTTGAACAAATACAATCAAAGAATTTTTTTTCTCCTTTTTCAATGTGTATACATCTTGATGCCTTGCTGCTATATCTAAAAACAAACATGCTCAAGACGACATGGTAAACATAAACAATACATACCTCTCCTCTCTTCGGTAGGTGCCTCCTGTAAAATAAATGCATCAATAAATCGACGTTTTACTCACTTAAAGCTACAATTTATTTGTGTCCATAGCTTACATAGTCACATTTTATGTATTAGAACTATTTAATACTCAATTATGTTACATTAATTATTTTAGTAATGAGTTTTATTCATCGTCTTTTATGTATGTAGCACTGAATCATCAAGCATAGGTGTGCAAAGGGAGTGTGTAAAAACATTATTGCACAATCATTTCAGTGGTTCTCTTATCATTAAAGGAGATTCTGCTAAGCAAATAAAAAAAACTGATGGAAAAATATTTTTATGCACCGTTGCAAGATGTGGGCCACCCATCTATCAATCAAGAACGTCTGGTTTGGTCTTTATCTTTCAAAAAAGAACTTTTTGTTCAAGATGTCAGAACATTAGGTACAAAAGCACGACCGTTTCTAAAAGAGCCTTTGTTCATCTCTAATCTTTAATGAAAGAAGTAAGGTTATTAAAGTATTCGATATTAAAGTTTGAAAAAATTGTTTTTATAAACATTCTAGAAACCCCGTGCAAGTTTTGATGTGTAATAAGTACACCGGATTATAATGCTGTTAAATTCAAGGTGCTTATCGGCCTTAAAAATTCAGGAAACATGCAAGATTTTCAACAAAAACACAAACTAAATTTTCTTCAATACGTTTTCCGACTTACCTGTGGAAATGACAAGGAGGCAGGCGAGTATAATTACGGCAAAACTTTCATGTCGATGATGGTTTTCTCCGAGCGATTGACAACAAAATAAACCTGCTGTCTACCTCACTGGCTACAATCTTGTTCCTTATCTGCCACGTCACACCCACTGTTTGTAGCATGACTTCCGTCTCTTATCATTTGTTTTTCTTTTGTCGCAATGTTCTTTTGTAAGTTAAAGACCTACTGGAGTAAATTTTCTGTCAACTGAATTTTTTTCTTTAGAATACTAAATCCAAAGATGTAGTTGCAAATAATTCCTCATCGTTTAAAATAATAACAATAAAAGTCCCATAGTCTACATGAGTGTAGGGGCATTGAACTCACGTTTACAAACTACAAGACTTCCAACACAGACTCATATAAAGATTAAATCGGCGACAAAAGGTTCGCGAATTTACTAAGGTAATGGTCAACGCTGTTTTAAAAGAAAACAAATCGGTAATTGCGAAAATAAGAATCAAGCAACCACACTTCTTTTATTTTCAAAACTTTTGTTTTGCTTCGACCCGTGAAACAAAATTTTACGTTGGCATTGACAGAGGTTTTCTGTTTGCTTCATGGAGTGACCTCACTCTCAGTCACGGGCACGCAAGTGGCTTGGCAGTTGCAGTTTCTTTAAGAACAATAAAGAGTAGAAAAAAAAAAGTGTACAGAGTAGTTTGGAGCATTATTTAAATAGCTATTTGTAAATCATGTATTACTAGTTATTATCTTACTACTTTGTGTTTGACGTTTGTGTGTTTCTAACTCTTCTTTCTGAGCCTACATTTCCTTTAGAAAAACGTCTTTTCCGTAAGATCTTATTTAAATATGAACTAGCAAGACAAAAAGTAACCGGTTGTTAAAAATTAAATTATCGGAAGAGTGGCACAATTGATTAGAAAATAAAAAAGTTTTTGAAATCATTGGCTCAATCAAATTTTGCTCTATTTTTAACGCCAAGCTTTGAAACAAAAACCGAAGGATAACATACAAGCAAACTGTATTTGGAGCACAAAGAGCTGCCAGACATGGGTTCATGAAACACAACCTCGTGGTGATGCAAAGTGGCAAAACACCTATCAAAAAAATGTAACTTTGTATTTAGGTTGAAATTGTGCATATATACACATAGCATTAAATGCATCCACGTGTGAATATTTACTTTTTTTGTTTTTAAATTTCTTTCCTCATCTTTTTCTTTCGCAATTACATCAAAAATCGGATATATCAAGATAACTCGAGGCAACAGAATGCGTAAAACAAGATACTTACCTCTCTTTTCTTCTACATGTGCCCCTGTCAAAAAGTGTTCAATACTTTACTCACTAAAAGTATTTACACGCATATCTTCATAGAAAACATAAGCTTGCTCTCAGTGTAAAATGCTTTGAAAAAACAGTTTTAGTGAAGAGTTATGCGTTACAAACATGTTCTTATAATCTATACAAAAATATCAAATGCAACAATTTTATTTAATAAAAGGCTCGATATGAAATTTGTGGTATGATAACTTGTATGCCCAGACCATGATGGAGAAGATCCATAGAGGACTTTTCATTTTTGTGCAAACTATTATGGTCAAAAGATTACAAGGTATCAAGCATACTTTTTTGTCTTTGAACAGCTCCTTCGGTGCTCATCTGTGGTTTCCTACTTTACCTAAGATTTCAAAGTTACCTGCGGAAAGAGCGAGCAAGCAGGTGAGAATAAAGACAGCAGCGACCTTCATGTCCAGGACAGTGTTTTCTCCAAACTGCGGGAGATTAAATGAACCTGTTGCTCAATAAATGCTGAACACTCTTCCTTATCTCTCCTCTACGTCACATGTCCTCTGTTTAAAACACAGCTCCACCCTTTTGTATGGCTGTATTACTTGTCTTATTTAGCAACAACTTCAGGATAACTATGTGCAGCGATTGTGCAATGTTAAAACCATTTTCGGGAATCAAAGACCGTTGTGTGTGTGGAGAAGAGAGAAAGATAGGTGAGAGGGGGTATGAATCCTCAAGATAAGACAACAATGCAGGTCAGGACGCATTGCGCCATTCGTGTTTCTTGAACGATTTTCGCGGTACACAACCTTCGGCTCTTTCAGTTAAATTTACAACTTCTTAAGTATGTGTGACTATTATGTCATAAAATAATGTACATAATTAGGTGTAATTCTGTACTTTAATATATATTTCATAAATGGAAGAACACGTTTGGTGGATTGTTTTATGCAAATTTTACACGCGGTTTAATTAATGTTATAAACACATCATCTTATCTTAGTAAGTTACATCAACAATGGACTGATTAATAAAGACTAAATGGCGATTGTTGTATTTCATGTGCAAAACAGTGACAGAAATTGTTTTTAAATGTGTGTGCTCTGTAAATGTTTATCAGTCTATTTCTAATGATATGTCTTAGACATGTTGCCTAGAAGTGTGTCAAACCAAGGTCTGCAAAAGCTGCTTACTTCACGTGTTATTTCTGCATGCCAGCTCTAATACCCTGTTATGTTTAAATCGAGAAACAGTCCAGGATATTACCTCCGCATATGAGTCTCTAAACATTGAAAAAAGTGAGCATGCATATACAATAAGCATGCAGGCATTTTTGCGTGTGTCTTTGTGTTTTACTTTGTTGTTTCTGCTTCACACGCACTTCACATTAATCAAACATCGACAGCAACGGAAACTTTTGCTCAGAGATTGAGCAGATCATCATCTTTTTTATTTTCTCTTACTTGGTTGGTTACATTTGACAGGATCAGGAGCTGGCTTGTACGACCTTACTCTGTGGGATCTGGAGTTAACAGTTCCAATGGGACACAACTCCACTGGCAATGACAGCTCCTACAAAAATAAACTCTCTTATTCAGACATGACCATTATAAGTGCTTTGTCTTACGTGTTTAACAGCTTCAACAGTCACAACAACGCTTATCAACATTTGTTACTTAAGGATTGTAAGGAAACCAAAAACATATCAAGGACAGAAATAAGAAAGAAGACTGCAAGATACATACACACATCGAGTGGTTGCCGTGCATCGCGTGTACATGCACGGGTCCATTTGACATGTCCCCCCCAAACTGCAGTCTGGCAAGAACGCTAACAACATAAGATGAACTTCATTAATTAAACAAAATGATTAACTGTGCACCTGCGCCCACGCACATATATTCGTTGAGGATGCGATTGTGGTTGTTATATAAATATACAGGTCTTGAGGCCGCTCTGTACCTACGGAGAGAAGACGCTTGGCCTTTCATTTATTCGGGAATCGGCTTACACTCTCTTCATGAATACGACCACTACAAGGGCCATCCCTCTCATTTTTTTCTGGCCTATAGCTACCTCCAGTCATAGTAGCTACCCCATGAGATAATAAAGCTGAATACTTACCTCTCTTTTCTCCAGTAGGTGCACCTGTAAAATAGTTATGCGAGTAAAAGATTCATACACATTTTTTTTCATCAAATTCGGTTTGCTTCGTCGCTTAGTTTGCAAAGGCCATTTACGTTTGGAACTCAGCATGTTAAAAAGCCCCAACACTACTTCTAAAAACAGAGGTAATACCGAACTAAACCACGATGACTTTAATAAGTGAGATTCCTAAAAAAAAATGAATGCCGTGTTGTTTTAAAACTCTTTTGTTTCATCAACCCACCTGTCACAATAGACACTAGAAGCAAAATGGCGACGACTTTCATTTTTAGACCGTATCTTGAATCAGTGACCAGGTGTACTGAAATACAAGCAGAAGGAAAGACTGACACTGTGTATCTTGTGTCTTATCTCAAATATCACGTGATCGTTTTTAGTTCTTTTGTTTTTGTCTTTTTTTTTGGCTCTACTTCATACAGTCTTCTTAAACACTGTGACGAGCAAAGTTTTTCTTCCTTCCTCCTTCTGCTTTTCATTCTTTACTCTTCACTAGCTATAAGCCAAGGGGGGCATTTGCAGCCATAAACAGTAAAACGCAAAGCAGAGATAGATCACATAAAAGCAATCCTATATATATTCATTACATTTTGCAACTGCAGTGATAAAAATATGTCAACTGAACAAGACATTCTTATCATTAGACAGTGACATCATAATAAAAGCACAAAGGAGCATAGAGTTACTTAAAGAGTAACAATGCAACATAATATTAATACTTTTAGTATACCACTTAGGATAATTAATAAGTTTATAATTCATTGTTAAGATACTCCAAGTACGTTGCTTCAATTAAATTCTTCGACTTGCCAAAAAAAAAAAATAATAATAATAAAAATAAATAAAACATAAAATAAAATAAGGATGAGGGGAGAGAATCTTGTAAAGACATGTTCTCTACCAGAGAGTGTTGTATCCCTTTATTTGCAGTCCCATGCTCTCGGTTTCTTATCTATTGATTTAAGTTTTAGCGATTACATTTTGAGGTCCACTCTTTTAAACAGCTAATATCTAGTACATGTCGGTGATGCATTTTTTAGTTGTTTTTTTTAACCAAATGACAAAAGTCATAAAGGTCAGAAGGTCAATTGCTTGCACGCCCTTTGCTGCATACATTATGTAAAGAATCAGTAACCTGACGAGCTCCATAATTGTACTTGCTTAAACATTACTTATGATTCACTTAACTATCCAATCTCTTAATGTAGTTTCTCTGTCTTATAAATCTTAAACATTCTTTAAAAAAAGTGTAAAAGTACAGTTATATGGAGAACTAGGATTTTAAAAGTTATCTATCATCTGCCTACAGTATCAAGCTCAGATAAAGGACATCCTCGGGGGACCATTACTTCAAAAGCAATACATTCTTGAAAGTTGTGCCTGTTGATCAAGACAAAGTTCATTTTATAACTTCGTTTTAATGTACGCTCACTTTGGAATTTGGCACTTGCCATTGTACGGTCCTTTTGGCTGCGTGGCAGACATAAAATCTCACGGTATCTCAGGAGATATTAGCAGGAGCCGACATTCTCCTTCTCCGATTACATTTCAGCGGTAGACCACATGCCATGACTAATTACTTTCGGCGACTAACACAATGTGAATCTGTCAACCCCGCTAGGCGTTGCCCTGGTGATTAAAGAATAAATCGTTAATTATTAACAGCAAGATGAAACTTCAGTGTGTGTGTGTGTGCGCGCGTGTCAGTACCTTTACATGTTCCACGTTTGCACGTGCATGCATGGTGGTACAAGAGCATAAGATTCGCCGACAGCTAAAATGTAGTTGGACATTATCCAGGCCTTAATTAAAACGAGAAATATTTCTGTAGATAATAGTAAACAAACTTAAGCTGAAGCCATATCTACACACTTCAGATTCTTGGCACTACAACAGCCTCAGCCTCAAGCTGTCAGCCCCACCAGACACCAGTTCCGTCAAAAGCCTGTTAAAGACTGCGCCCCGCGTGATGGAAGCTGTCTGCTGACGTATTATCAAGTGCAAGCTGCTTTTGTTACTGTAAGCAGCTGTTTCATTTCCCTCAGGCATCAATTATACCTACTCAAGTGATGGTAGACACATTTTAGTTGCTTTTTTGTTCTTTTGTTTTGGTTAGGTTTTTGTTTGTCGGGAGGAGAGAGAGAAAACGGAAGAGCTTTGAGGAAGAGAAGGGCAAGTGTGTTGTCGTCTCCAATTTATCACTGTTAATTTTTACTTAGTATGCCTGAACTTCATTAGACCTCACACACGACTGGTACAAATATTGCTTGCCTTCAAAATGTTGTTAGAATAAATAGAGAAAATTGCAAACAGTAACAACTATTTGGATAACGGGAAGTCTTTGGGATACTTGAGGTGGACGTACACGACTGGGGAAAGCTTGAAGGACTTAAATAAATATCAGCATTAATAAGAAAACGAAAACTGGGTAAAAGGGCTTAAGAAAGGTTAAGAAAATATGGGTGGAGAGCGAAAAGAAGTGACTTGGTGGGATATGGAAGCGAATTTTAGAAATATGATGAACACGAATCAAGCATGAAGTAGGCATGGAGAAGTGAACGTAAATTCCAACGGAGACATGGACATACAGTTTTATAGAATGATGATATACGCACATATATCAAACATACGCAAGCACACACGCACGGGCACACACACACACTTAGAACTGAGAGCGAAAGAGAGGATGAAAATCGATTGCAATAATGCATTTACACAAAACAATAAATAACATCGCACATTTAAACGCAAATACCAAAAATAAGTTTAGTCAAAGTAACCAGCCAGACAGGAATACTTCCATCAATCTAACGTGAATACTGATGATATCTGTATAAAAAGGCAAGAAAATGGGAGATTAAAAAAAAATAAATAAATAACAAAAATGAAAGAGCTGCGAATGTAAACAGTTCTAAGCATCAGCGTGTAGAGGACAGGCAACTTTTTCGTGTCTCGTGTGGAATTGTAACCACGCCTAGTCGCAGAGTTCCTCAGCACTCACAGGGGCAGTCAGCCTTTCTGTGATGTGGGAAAGTCTTCTTCCTGTAAAGAGGGGCATCATGACATCCTGTGGATAGGGGCATCATGACTTCATGTAAAGTGGGTTATGAAAACGCTAAAAATATTTGCTTTTGTACATAACTACACAGGAACTAGGACACGACGAGGTATGATTAGTTGATGACAATGAAATGATCAGCTTTATTTGTTCCAGTGGGCAATTTGACATGGGGAAGGCAAGTAACAATATTATATATGCTATAAAACAAACAACAAACTTGCATCAAGAATAACAATGTGCGCACCTACAACATCACACACGCACCACTGACACTTCATCTGAGGTTGAGCAGCTGGACCGCAGATGGCACAAACGATTTCAGATGTCTCTTACTTTTACATATTGGCATGGAATAACGTTTACGTTTAAGTTTAGATAAATATAACAGAGAAACAACTCAACACATGCCATATTTCTTCAACGTCCATTCACCTTTCTTAAACAATTTTCAATTATTTAAGCCTATTACCAGAACTTTAGCCTTTCATCTAATTGCAGCTTCGTAATTAGATACAATTTTACTAGAAATAACAATTTTGCTTCAATTTTACATGTGTGTATATATAACTTGGTGGGCTGTCACTTGCTGGTGTATACACGATAATAAATTGAAACGATTTCCATCAAAAGTGAAATAATAATTACTACAAAATATGTGACTGCCTCGAGGCTCTTATTTCTTATACAGGACCAGACGGGGACAGTAATTGGGTGACAAACGAGTGTGAGATCTCAGCCACTTTACTCTAATGACCACACACACACACAGACATGTAAGCAACGATAAACTAGCCATGCCAAGCTGCACTTTTGGCAGTGCAGTGGGGAAATTTTTCTTTCGCTTCTTTCTCCACCTTTCCATCTACAACCACCTCTGCCATCCAGCTTTGCTGCTGGCTGGCTCCCAGCTGAAGGAATGCGCGCGCACGTCAGTGTCGAACGCGCGTGCTTGTGTCCTTGAGTGCTTGAGCTCATCCGCACTGCACGTGCAACTACTGCAAGATGGCGGCTGAAGACACAAATGGTCCCCCAATAAGTGTCTGAAAGACAAAAATCTTGTTTTTTGCGGGAGGGAGGGTTCATGTACCAAATTTCAAAGCACTTCTGTAGATACGAGTGTACAACTGCTCTTTATTCGTAATCATCATCATCATCATCATCATCATCATTTCTTCCTTCTTCTCCTTCTTCTCTTCTCTTTCTTTTTTTTCTTCAATCCTTTTTTCAAGAATTTTTGTTCGATTTCTCTTTGATGGTTTTAGCAATGTAGGTCTATGATGTTCATCATCGTGCAAGCTCTTTATCCTTCTCCCTCCCTCCATCTATCTTTTTCCTTCCTCCTCTCTCTCTCTCCCTCCCTCTTTCTGAGCTAAAAGAATTTTTTTTAAATACCCTCTCCATCCCACAAAGGCTTCGGAGTCATCCGTTGGCAAACCGACTGCTAGAAACTCTCAGTGAAACAGAGCTTAGCCTCTTCGCCTAAACACTTTGGAAACGGGTAATTTACATTCCAGCCATGGCACTGACTTTGGGCAACCTTCTGTCTTCATACCTGTGCACCTTGTTAAGCGAAGCAACTCTCCCTGGGGCTGGCATCTGTTGTAAACGGGTGGTCTTCATGCAGACAGAATGGAGAAACCTTGCACACCACTGATGTCTTTCCACGCGGATCATTGTTTTTAAGCAAAGAGACTGCTAGTCCAGGTGTCTACTGTTTTATTCTAGGAGCAATTTGTTGCTGATAAGCCGAGAGAAACTATGAACCAACTGATTTTCAATGTCAGTGTCTTAACGCACTGAAACTCTTAATTTTTTTTTTTTGGTCTGTATCAGTCAAATAAACTGAACTACTTCCCCCAACTTGGGAATTCTTGCTTGCGTGCACGTGCATGTGTGTGTTTATGAGAAACAGTTTACGACTGCGTGCGTGTGGAAAATGTTCTACCGGCATCTGTGTATATATTAACAGTAGTAATTCATGTAATTGTTTTATAACTGTTTTATCTAGAAGGAACTGACTCACTGACTGATTCATTCACTCGCTGCACCTTTTCTTTATACTCTCTGCAAATTGCTGGGACCAGAGAACAAAAACTCTTTGCGTTTTGCGGGCTTCACTGGAAGAAAGCAAACGAAGTGGAGCCAATCCCACTGACAGGAGGTCTTGTAAATAACACAGGTAATGACTGCTGGCTGGTTATTTACTGATGTGATGTTCTTGGCCTTTTATGTTTGATAGTCTTGTAATTCTTATGTTTTTGGTTTATTGGTTTTTGTTATTTTTTCTGTATTTTTTGTTTGTTTGTTTGTTAAGCTTGTTATTCTTGTTCTTTATTTGATTGTTATTCTTGTAATTCTTATTTTGTGTTGATTGATGTTATTTTTGCTTTGTTTTCAATTAAGAGTTTTTTTATGCTGTTTTACGATTTTTAATTTCATTTTATTGTCGTATTCCTTTTTTGTCTATTTTTTTCTTATTATTCATGTTCTTTCTGTTTTCCTTTCTCGTCCATCTTTCGTCGTGCTTCAGTCTTTAGAATTGCCATACTGTTATGACAAAAGAAGTAACATAAGACAACTTGATTCACATACAGCCTTAGTAGACGCCTGTTTGATGTGTTTTCATCATTAACGAGCTCCTTGTGAACGGCAACATGGTCCTAGACGCCGGATTGTTTTCAGTAACAACAGATTCTGCTTTGTTCTAGAGTACAGGATGTGTTGGTACATGCATTCTGAAGGAAACTTCATCTGACGTGCTGTCAAGATACTACCTCTAAGTGTCTGTGAAAAACTGCTGGGGTTCTCGAATGTAGACATCGAGAATACAATGCTGGACATCACCAGATGGATTTTACCTCATGTGCACGCCGATTTAAAGAACCATCAACAATCGAAATTGTAAATATCTCAAAAATATTGTTCTCTCAAGAGACTGTAGGAAAAGTGTTCAAAAAGAAATCATTTAAGCTATTGAAAGATTCACGAGCAATCCTACTTTGGGAAAAGAAAGGTAAAAGGTAAAACCTGTCGGACAATGAATAGTGATGTGTTAAAGATCGTGCAAGTACCATGGACAGATTAATAGTGATGGCGGTGCATATCCTCTCTCTCTCTCGTGACGCCTTTATTGCTCCAACCCAACCCTTAGAGGAGTTCAGTACCCATTCAACAGCTGGAACGCTTGCGGCAAGAGGGTTTCGAAGCAGCTACTGTGCTCTTTTGGTCTCATACGTGAGTGTTCTCTGTCCGCCTGTTAACTTTGGAAAAACTGTATTGCAAAGACACACAGGAGCGCAAATTTACAAGCACACACACACACACACGTGTGTGAAAAATTGTAAACATTTTCTTCTGCCAAAAGCGCGAACTTCCAGGTGAAGATGGTGTAAGTACCAGCCCTACGCTAAATCGCTCTGTACCAGTTTTCAGCAGATGGCGGTCGAGATCGTTCACCCCAGAAGCTTCTTTTGCTTCGTGAGCATCCGCTACCAGCATGTGTAGCGGAAGCATTAATTATGTTCAAGGAGAAGGTAAAAAAATGTATTTCCATTCCAGCTTCCGCTCTGTTGAGGTACCCACGCAATGTTCTCAGGGTTTTTTAAAGACTGGTACGCGCACCCTCGTCCACTTTTTAAAAAAACTACATATTCTATACCGAAAATATATTTTATTATATCATTTTTTTCCAAATAAAAAGATATTTAAGTCTTCGATCGTCACGAAATTGTCTTTCCGATAGACAACTGAACACAGAAAAAAGACTGACGAGTCACGTTCACCACATGTGCGGATCACTCAGTGCGCAAATGCGGACAAAGTTAATTAAAAAGTCTGCCATATTAGTTGCTATAAATTATTAGTTATGCCCCTGCCTTGCGTGTAGGTGGGCCAGCCAGTCATACGCACGATGGCAAAATAAAAATCTTTCTTTTAAAGTAAATAGCTTGTACAACCCTCCAATGGGGCATACAACCGTATCTACAAAACTAAAAATCATCCATACAAAGCCTGCTAAGAAAGGAGAAGCGATTCAAGCCCCAGTGGATAAAAAAAAATTGAAAATTTTAAGGTAGGGGGTTAATAAAAGCTCACGCTTCTTGCTAGAAACAAAGTGGAGTAGACAGATAAGTCTGTGTTATTGTTGTGGATTAATTTATTATGATCATCTGTTCGCTCACTCATTGACATCTTTGTTGTTTCTTTCCCTTCTTTCTTTCTGTTTCCACTTGTGTTCCCCTCGTCCTGTATGTTTATGTGTGGACGTAATGATAAAGCCATCGTTAGCCTGGCACAAGCTCGCACCTACAACAGCAGAGTGAATTTCCTGGACTGGGACACATGCCGACAGGTGCTGGCAAGAACCTCCTACCATTTTTCTTTGTCTTCATTATTTCTATTAATGAGGCTCCTCTTGAAGGTTCTCTTTTTTTTAGTACAGTAAGATCCAAAGTTACAGTTTTAGTCATTCCCTACTCTCGGCTTTTGCAGATTACAAAAGCATTCACAACAAGAGGAAGTCTTTTCCAGCTGTTCCATGTCATGCTACGACTTAAAAAAAAACAATTTTCGGTAATCAACGTGTTTTCAGAAAAATGCCTATTTTATGTTTTGTTTTTAAAACAAAATATATTTAATGTGAATAAATGTAATTAATAAGCAAGGGTTTTACTTCTAAGTAGATAGTTCACGTTTGTGACTTGAAATCATTGCCTCTTCTCGAACGCTGACCGTTGGCAAGGTTGATATCGTCAGAAAGTTTGGTACACGAAATATAAATATTTCTTCTTCGATTACAGTTATTTCATCAAGTTCTTCAGAACTTTAGGTAAAAGAAAAATACGCTACGCAAGGAACATACGTCGAGAAAGAGAACAAAAGCCTGTTGGAGTCGGCAGAGATGTCAGATGCCATGTGTAGATGGAGTTAACATCAGTCGGTGCCAACAAAGTTATCATCGTCCCTAAGCAGTTCATTGCCTGTGCCAGGATTTTGCAAACAGCGGTGGTTAACCACCGATTCCCAAATAAAAGATCAAAAGTGAAATGCGAAGATGACGTTAACAGACTAGGAAAGCTGTCAAGATAAAAGAAGACATGGCTTCTCCGAAAACAGAATAGCTAAGAATACAAGAAGGCCAAAAAAAAAAAAAAAAAAAAGAGGGAGAGAGAGAATTACATAGTTTAGACTGGTGTGCAAAGATATGTGATGCAAAACAAGCCAAAAATAGCCAAGATGTCTGGGAAGGGAAGATATTATTAAGCACATAAAAACTAATGGATATGAACCCAGTGTTATGAAGAATCCAACAAATATTTTCTTATTTCCGCGGCCTACTGTGACACCAGAAATACAAATTCAGGTTAATCCAAGTAAGATTTTCTAAACATTACTTAAAGCGGACTACGCATTTTGTACAAGTGAGAGGTTTATGTCTATGTTTATGTTAATATGTCAGTTCATGTCATTTCGGACTCTGGATAGTTTTTGAAACTGATTGTAAAAAGGTCCAACGACAAGAGCATTTCTGTTGATGTTTCCAAAAATCCTTTCATTCGTTTTAAAACTACTTTACACGTTGTTGTTGTTTTAATTTTCAGTTTTTCTTTCGTAACTGATCTGTAAACGTATAATCAAATGACCTGTAAGCATTCATATGCTGAGAACACCAAGTAAGGGATCAAGACACATGATTAGGTACAGCTTACTGTTAATTGACAAAGCTTAGAATAAATGATTAGTATTACAAAGAAGGTAGGACTGAAAATGTTGAGGCCATACTTCTGTAAATGAGCCTCAGGTTTATTTGCAGCAGGCCATTGTGAAGTGAGCTTTAGCTGCATGAAGCAAGCTAGTTGAAGACGGGTAAGCGGGAAAGGCAAAAATCTGATGAGAATTTTTCCTGCTATACTTGCACAAACACCGGGCACTTTGAAGTCCTTTGAAGTCAAAAACGTGATTTTATTCTGACCTGTAGAAAGACTTCAGTCCATGCTGTATCTGCTTCGGATATGCAGTCCACACGTCGACCAACAGAGAAACTGGCACCAACCTTCAGCAAAACTCAGCTACAACCTCACATCGCATCAACACTCTCAGCATCTAGCACTACGGTTTATTTGCGGAAGAATGTACTTTGTACCAACCCGTCTTTCTCCATTGATAGTCTTTTTTGCGCATGCACTGGATCAAGCTAAATGTTACCTGACTTCCTTGTGATCTCCACCCTTCTTCACTGATGGACACGGTCTCACATCAAAGCAAGTTCTTCCCCCACCTCTTCTTAAGCCCCATCATCAACTCATCCTGCATCATCCGCACTCTTTTGTCTGCAACCCTCTGCCTACCCCTTTCCCACCCCAAGTCTATGAAAGCCTTACATGCTTTCTCAGTGGGAAGAAACCAACACACGACTCAGGACGCTTTCAGTAAAAACGCTCAGCCACTTGGTACGGAGATGAGTTCGCGTGAGTGAGCGAAAAGGGAGGAAGTGAGGTTGAAGAATGATGGAGGAAGGGAAAAAAACTGATGAGAAGCTCTTTGCAGCAGTTACCCCCACCTCCTTTCCCACCTTCCTTTCCGCAAGCGATAGGCGGTGAAGAACTGCATTTCTTGTATACGTGTGCGACAGGTACATCTCGCGCCGTGTGCCAGCGTTCCAGGCCGCACCTTCCGACACCTAGCTGTACCTACTACAGGCAAGCGACCGGTTGTTTGCCGGTAGCATGGAGCACCACTGACTGCTACCAAGGGCAGGCGACGGGACCTTGCGGGAGGACAAGGCTGTCTTAACAGTAAGGAACTGCTTGACATTGTCTCTGTCTTACTTCCACACAAGTACTTCTTAGCTCATTGTTAACTTACAGCTTCAGCTGAATGAAGACAGATTGTCGGCAAACAGTTTCATGGCTATTAAACGATAGAAACTGTAGCTATGTTTTGTTTGCTTGCTAAAGACTAGTGTTGGTCAGTCAGTGGTTGACCAACACAAAACATTGATAACTAGGCACTATGAAGATCATCAAAAGGACCAGGCGCGGTGGCAGTTTGCACTACCAGATGACTGAAATAGAAAACTTCCTTACTAATATGATGTACGATAGCTCGAAAAAATCTAATAAATAGTTAAAGTAAAAATCAAAGTAAAATTTGGAAAATGCTGATCAAACAAAAAACTGCGCTGTAGGACTGCGAAGATGAAAGATGAAAGTTAATGCTAATATAAAGGTGCAAAGTCAACGAGTGAAACAAATTTCCTCAATATATTTCTCCAATCTTTTCATTCTATGTAACACTTAATCTGCAAGCTTTACTATTGCTTTATTATTTTTCAGTTACATAATACCTCATTTGCCTTATGATACTTCATGACCATTGTGTAATTAACAAATCATGTGTGATCTTATCGTGATGAGTTTTGGGTCGGAAGAAGAACTCAAAGATCACTTAGAATTTTCAGCTGAGGAAAAATCATAACATCCTTTTATAACATTACGAGTATTTTAGTCATTAACTGCCTTGTAAAGAGAAGACATCGCAGTTATGTCGTATGTCTAACACCATATCATCTACGAAAACTCGGGCTTTCCGTTGCTTCCATATTACTATTTTGATCCATTATGGAGTTACTTCTTCAGATTTCACATGCCTCTTACCAAAGAGAGATTTCCATTTACACAGCTTTCTCCCATCTCTTAATAGTCATAATTTTGTCCAATAAAGGATATTTGACAACCTGTATTTTTCCGTATTTTCCTTTTTCAGGCTGGAGACAGAGTCGATCAGGACAAGTAACTCTAAGCAACAGAAAGCACCGCGTGAGAGTTGTCTTTTCCTAGACGAGTTCACGTTTGGTTGATGACGGTTCCCAAGGAATTGTTTATTTATCTGTCTCTCGTTTCCTCCGAATGAGCAAGAGAACTACGTGGGCTTTCTGTCACTTTATTTTAAAAGTGATCGTTTATTTGTGATGAGGATGGAAAGTACGAGATACCTTTCAACACAGAAGTGTTGATATTACAAGGTCTTCATGCTTGTGTTTCTCTTCCCTCTTATCTGTGATTGCAAGGCCATGTGAACGCCCCATTCCGAAACTCCACGATTCTGTGAAACAGGAAACACATTGCGTTTGGAGAAATCTACCGGATGTGACAGAATTCCACTAAAAGACTCGCCTACAGTTTTTTAGCCCTGTCCAGAAAGCTATTAATGTGCTGAGACTGCGTTAGTGCTACAGTATTTTACGACCTCTGTGGATGTTTTTTGTAAATTATTAGATTTTGCCATTTGATATTTTATTGTCGGCGACAAGCTCTAAATGCAAGATATGCTCGAACACATTTTCACCGAGGACAAAGAAGGCAAGCTGGAGTTCCGATAAGAGGAATGCAGCGCGTGGAGTAATGCAGACTCACGCAGCTTGACGCGAGATAGGCCGAGATTATACAGGTCTGTCCGTTGTCGTCTGCTAGACTACTCACACCTGGCGGACTATTTTGTCTTGAGCGGTGAAATAACTAAATCAGAGCGCGTGCGAGATAGAGAAAGGAGACAAAGTTAAAGAACATATAAGCTTGAAGCTTTCCCATGTATTTTAAGTAAAGAGAAAGAGAAAGATACGATTCGAGGGACCTGTTCTTCATCAAAGAGAAAATCGAGTGTCAGAAATGTGTCAGTTAAAGGAAAAATGTTAAATATCACAGCAGAACATCAGCAGATGATGTAACTTTGTCCCTTCACTGGAGATTATCGTAATCGCTATTCATAGGAGTGTTGCCTTCATTGAAGAAGGTTCTAAGCGCTGTGCAAGTGAAGGCCAAAGGGCCTGCATTTGTGATGAAAGAACTGAGACAATGAACAACGGTGACGGAGACTATGAAGAACAGCAAAAGAGGAAATGAGGCTACGCGGTCCAATTTCCCACCTGGGTTGCACCAGAGTGACACAAATCCTTCTCACCTGCTGGTTCTATTTCAAGCTTGTAACAGGTAATAACAACAGATGTTAATGTCTTTACTGTTAGTATATGCTTAACCCACGCTTACTCGGATAAAATAAACGAATAAGGGTAGATTTATACGGAATGAAACAGTATCATATTGTGTTTATCTACAGAGGTCTAGTAATGTAGAGATGGAAATAGATATCGACCTTAAGAAGGTCAAGGTTAGGAAAGATTAGAGTTGAATTTTGCTTAATCTTTGTTTGTTTACCTCTGTGTTCCTAAAAATTCGTATCTATGTGAGTGAGACCAGAGGATGTAAGAATAATGGAGTATCTTCACAAAAAAGTGTTTGGAATAGATAAGGATAAACAAGAAGGTCCATTTTCAAGAGAAGAATAAAACACAACCTAAAACAGTTAACGACCTTTCAACAATGTAACATAGAATGCGATTTTTTTAAATGTACACAGAGTCAAAAAAGAATATGGACATTAAGAACGGAGTGCATTAATGTTAGCTGAGATTGTAGATTCAGCGGCGCAATTTTTCATTCGTGCAGCTTTCATCCCATTGGATTCCGAAAATAATCTCTCTTTTAGTTTTCTTCTACATTTCGACAATTATATCTTGAAGAGGCGAGAAATTTCACTGATTAGGGACAGAGTACTCTTTGGTTTGTAAAAAACGTCGAGAGTAAGAGTCTCTCGTCCTTACAATGCCATGTTTGTCGTTGCAGGTGACTGCCCTTACGAAGGACAACATTATATGGTGAGCAATGTTGTTTTTCCTGTTGAATAAAATATATAAAATACAGGCTGAGATGTTGCACAGTGTAAAATTAAAACACGAAGACGCTACATCGGCCAGGGAGGCTGGATTTTATATCAGACCATATTAGAATCATGCCGCTTGCTCGACTTAAAATAAACAACTTGCATAATATCTACAGTTATATCAGTTTATGCTGGTATCACTTGAGACAGGAGAGGATAGCGGGGCTACATTCATCAGCTATGCCAGCCACTCTTCAGATCTCAGTTAACGTGTTCAGACTTCTGTCTGGCATGAGTTGACTAAGCGGATAGAAAGCTGCTTCTCTCATACCTGTTCTCGAGCAAAGATATCATATTATTGGTCGGTTTGTAATGCAATTATGTAATGCAGTTATAAGAATCTCAGTATGTGTCATGATTGAATGTAAGAGCTATTTATCTAGCGGATGGCGTTTTAGTATTTCTCACAAGTGGTATGGCTAGACTACGTGGTTAGCAAAATATAGTGTTAGCTAAGTTTAGAAATGTCTTCCCTTGAAGGTTGATAGAAAGTTCTGATTCAGTGGAGGTGGAAGTAGATGGTTTAGGGGGTTTTTTTCCCTCAGGCGTGGAACTTGAAGGATGTTGCTAGGAGACGAGCATGTCTGTGGCTGCGCCAGTAAAACACGATGCTTTGGAAAACTCTTTGACTTAATGATCAAGAAACCGTAACATAACATGAGGGATAGGCAGGTGTGAGCCGGTGTAATGTTCAAGCAGGTCTTTGGCAGGCAGACAGGTGTGGAAAGACAACCTTTTTGACACGGTTTTAAGTCGAAGAACACTCGGTTAGATTATGCCACCCAGCATTAACTCTTGAATTTTCTGATTCAGTGTCTTGAAAATGAACGTGATTTCAATTCTCTTTGCAAAAAGCAATCTGACAATCAAGAATATGAGTTGTAACAATCAATGTTTCCTAGTGAGAGATGGCGAAGCTTCTTAGTTGTAGATGCTAACGAGTGGTAGCTGTAGATGGTATTTTGTCCTGCTTGTCGACGGTAGTGTCCCAGCTGTAGATGGCTTGTAGGATATTCTAGCTGTGCATAGCAAAGTTTCCTCACCGTGGATAGTCATAATTGTAGATGGTAATTCTATTCTAGCTGTAAATGATCTTTCCTATATCTACATAGCAAATTACATGCCACAAAGGACTGTTTAACGAAAGGAAGGCAGTAAAACGGAAATACATAAAGATAAAGAGAGGAAAGGATAAAAAAGAATACGGAAAAGATTTGGGGGGAGAGAGAAGAAGGAAAAGAAGGAGGACTGTGTACGAAGCGAGGAGAATGACAAAGAGAAAAAACCTTGGGGCTGACAGGAACTGTGTCCTTACCCTGCCAGGAATGCCAACAAACCATCTGTGGAATAACAGTAACATACCCACATAACCAGGGTGGGGACATGTACGCTGTTAAAACAGCACCACCAGTATTCATGGTATCGAAAACATCTGGACGAAGCTCGAGGAAAACTTTTAAGATAAAAAAGATCACGCAGGAATGGTACAGAATCAAATCCAGAGCACTCGGTGTTGTCCGTTTCTCCGACAAAATGAATTAGCTATCACGTGTACCTAGGAAGATCCTCGAATACTCTCGATCGTCCCTGCCATGAGATTTAGTTGCTGTTTAGACACCACTTGAAAAAGAAACAAGAATTCAAATGTTCTAAAGATTGAAGGATCTTTCATCAAGAGTTCAAAAGGCATCCAGTCTAGCCATGACTATTTAAAGAACAGAAATTATGCTACTTGCTGTTCAGAGCTTTCCTTAATGACTCGACGCCGCCATGTTACGCTTAAGATTAGCAGATAATTCCCTGTCTTAGTTTCTGTGCTTTAAACCTCCCATTGTTTAATAAAAAAAAAAAAGACGAAGGCATTTGGTTTTCCTCGGCCACAACAGCTTCAACTCTTATTTTGTCCACCTTTCGGTAATACCACCGGGCTGTCTCTGTCGAAAAAGAAGACAACATTAAGCACCAATGTTTGCGTCAAATTTTGTGTCAACACTCTGTTACCGTGCAACAGTAGAGTATATTTGTAATTTTGTTCGTTGCACACTGTCCAAATTTTACTTTGATGTAAGTCATCAACTTAAAAAAAAATAAACTATGGGTTTGAGAGATAGTCTGGGTTTTGTGATATATGTAAATCCTAAAGCTGTTTTCTTTATAAATCATAAATCTGTTATTTCGTAAAACTTGTTATGTGTGTGTGTATATATATATCGTTACTTTCAATTTTAGCTCCGATTCATGGTGTTCCTATTTCAGAATGGCAGCGTATGGCGTCCTACACCCTGCACCGTGTGTTTGTGTGAGGACCCTGTAGCCGTCTGTGAAGACATCGTCTGCAAGGACCCCCACTGTGACTACGCTGCAGTGAGTTGATATTACACGACGACATTTGAGGGATTGTTGTTTAAGCTTACATGGTGCAAGGAGTAGTAGTTATTATTTTTATCCTGACCTAATGATGTCATTTCTAACTAAAGCAACAATAGTGTAGTTGTGACAGTTGTAGTAGCATTGCTGAATGTGTAAATATTGGGCTATCAATGAGTTTTTATACCTCATACATTTTTATCACTATGCTTCTATCACTGAACTATTTCATCGTCAGTTAGATATAAGTGAAATATTTTGATAGCAGTGTGTTGTGTGTTGTGAACGAATGAAAAAAAAACCCACCATCGATTACTCTCTAAGCCGAAGGGTTTTAATAAAATTACCAAAGAATTGTTATTTAAAACCAAGTTTCATGGATTTTAATAGAACTTGCTTTCAAAGATGGGTCAAAAGTTGCTTCTATGTAATGTGGTAATTAACACCAAAAAAAAAACCAACAAAAAAAAAACAATTCTTCAAATCCAGGTTTAATGAATTTGAATGGTATCTGCCTTTTATAATGATGACTCAAAATACTTTTTTATGTAATGGACCCACTGGCACCGGCTTCTTATTCTTCCAGCAAAAACTTCTATGTTGAAGAATCCTCTCAAAAAAAGTGTGCATGGCTCGCGTCAGCATTGCTCTAAATATATCTTGGCGTATGGTTTAGGGTCGGCACTGCACCGGTCCTCTGCCGTAGAGGAACACTTGCCAGGAGTTATGTGGCATTGCGAGCAAGAGTGATGATGGCGGCGAGGGTTGCGTGCTGCCTTTAAAAAAATCGAAAGAAAGAAAGTCTTAAACGTTAGCTTCCTGGATAGAAGCGGCCTCGATACAGATCCGGCCTCACTATTAGACATCATGAGTTTATGTGGTACAGCCGTTGAAAAGATGCAGCTGCAAACGTCATTGCGAAAGAATTTGCAGGTGTTTCTCCTTCCTCACTCTTTTTCAACTCTCCCTCTTCTTCTTTATCTCTCTGTTTTCCTCTTTTTCTGTCTCTCTTTTCTGTGAACATCCTTTTTATCTCCTGTCCCCTTTTCTTTGAATCCCCTTTTCTCTCGCCCGCTGTCCTTTTTTCTTCCCTTCCCAACTTTCTCATTAACTTCTCTCCCCCTTCACTTCTCCTTTCTTCCTCTCATTCTTTTGTTCTGTTACTTTTCTTTCCCTTTACACCCCACCCGGAAAACTTTAAGCTGCGAAAGAAATTTTAAAAAAACCTCCAACGCAGGAACTAAAGGATAAAGGAAATATATACAATAAATGCTTAATGATACAGTATAGGTTTGATGCTGTTTACTGAGGTACGTTGGTAGACAGTTGACTTTATACACTTATCCAAGCTCTAACTTTAAAATGCAAGGCAAAAGTGTCTGTTTGCCATCAGTCTGTCACAGAAGGCAACCGAAAGCTAGTACTTGGTGATCCTTCGTTAAAAATATGTCTTTTATGTTTTCAGCGGAAGTTTCTATTAGTCTAACGCCTTTACAGTATTTGCGAGTCACGCGTTCTAAATCTTAATTAAGTCTGTCTGGGACACTGCCGCACCATCTTGTTTCCTAATTACTTTAAATTATTACACATTTCTGCGTAGAGTGTTCTGACTTCTGTCGACCCCAACTCCTCTCATTATGGGAGCACATCTCATCAGTTTGTTTTTTTGCAAAACGCTACAGAGTTCAATTTACTTCACACCGGAAACCAGACTCACCAGAATTTGTTTTCCTGCCATTCGCGCTGCATTTAGCTACCAAATGATTGAAAGAAAACAGTCTCACCTACCCCCTGTAGTTTGTGAATCCCGTGCTCTAAAAGCTTTTTGGTCTGTGGGCTACGATGGGGTGGAATTATCCATCTGTTTATTATCAAGAATTATATAGGTACCCTGCTTGATATGTATATCGAATAGAATTGTTTGGTACACTTTGGCAATCGTTTCTTGCATTCTCTAGAATTTTGACAGATTATTGTTCGATTTCTTACTCCTGATTTTTTGCATCAGTTTATTATTACTATTTTTGGTTAATATCTTGAGCATCGTTTTAAAGAAAATGCAAATAGTATTTGTAGTGTAAAAGAAATTGATTCATTACCGAAAATACTATTCCTGTTCTGCTCTATTAGGTTGTTTTTGACTGTTTCTTTTGTGCACAGGGTCAGCAACTAGAGCTTGTGGAAAATACTTGTTGCCCAGAATGTCGACTTCGTCGCCAACCATGTCAACTGCACGGCCAGCCTGTTCCGGTGAGTTCCTCTATCTTCCATATGTACCATTGTCCAGTTCCGGTATACTGGTGAGTTCTGGCGTTGTCTTCATTACCTAGCCACACGTGCTCTTGCCTCGACTTGCTGGTTCACTTCGCTTGCGTCTGAGATTTGCCTACAATATGTCGATAAAGAATATATTTTAAGTCTATTAGTACAGCTGGTTAGAAACTTGGTGTGCTTAAGTCCACCATCTAGTTCCGATACGCTGTTAAATTGACAACGGAAGTATTTATTCACATAGATTTTGGGAATCTTTACTCAGTCATAATAAAAGCTACCGTCTTCTTGACTTTTAAGAAAAGACCTACTTTAGGAGGTGAATTCTAACTCAAAACCCGTTCTTAGCCGTAAATTTACCTTTTAAAGATTTAAATTTTATTTCAACATCTATTTCTTGACATTGCATTAATTATTATTATTAATTTTTTTTAGGACAGCACTACCTGGTCTACCACGCCCTGCGTCACCTGTGTGTGTGATAACGGAGAAGTCAAGTGCTGGAACGTTACCTGCCCGCCGCAGCGGTGCAAACCTGGACAGGTGCTGCAGAGTCTACCTGGTCAATGTTGTCCACGCTGCATTCCTGTGGGACGTGAGTTGAAGCAACGAAGCAGAAAGTTTGAAGCGAAACTTAATTTTACCGACAGCTTTAAATGTCTGCTGAGGTATAATCAGTGTAATAACTCTCTCTGTGTCTGTTCACGGTCAAAGTGAAAGAATAAAAGCAGAATCTTAGTAACTAAAAACGGACAAACATCTGTTAAAACAGTTTGTAGGGATGTAATTTACATTGGAATAATTTGTGACTTGCTACAATGTCGACAGCTTGTACAGCAACTAAATTTTCAATGTGTGTTGTTAACAGCTGCTCTTAGCTAAAACTGGAACATTTAAAACTGGAACGTTTGGAAGTTGTAGCAATTATAATTTCACTGACAGGAACATTTTCCGTGGGCCAATGAAAGTAGTAAAAAAATTAAACGTTTTGTGTGACTGTGTGTATATATACTACATTTATTTTATGACAAGCCTAGGTATAAACTATTACGGTGCATAGTTATAGAATTGTCCAAAAGGTAATGGTGATGACCAAACCACCCGTTACTTTGTGAGATATGCCCTGCTTCTGGCAGGTAAAGCTACCTCGAGTAAGCCATTTTGTTCCCGACATTCACGACAAACTTGTTCAAGTAAATGTTTCTTTCGCGCACAAATCTTACACCATGATACACTTTCAGCTTCGTGCACAGACCAAGATGGCGTCCGGCACCCCGACGGCTCCGAGTGGTCACCCTTGCCGTGCGTCTTGTGCGTGTGTCGCAACGGTCATACAAAATGTCTGCCCCAGCAATGTCCTCAACTTGACTGTGCTCTGGTAATACGTGCACGTGCTCTGTTTCTGTACTTACGCGTGCGCGTGTCTCTGTGTGTGTGTGTGTGGAAGGACAGGTTTGTGTAAGTGTTGTGTTTCCAAGAAGACCTATCCCAGTGAGTTCTTTGTGTGCTTGTGTGAGAACATATGCACCTGTGAATTGATCTTTGCAAGAGAGACTGACTATGAATAGGTTTGGAATTGTGGGATTTTTTAAAGTTCGAATATTATTTTGAAATAAGATTCTATGCCTAGTCTGCTCCATCTTAACTCTCTATCAATCAATACATCTGTCTACATATATATAAAAAGATATATCAATAAGATATCTCTATTTACATGTGTAAAAAAATTTTGGGTTGTGTTTGTTTTTCTCTTTGTCACCCGTCCACTTGTCAGCTCCATCTAGATTTTTCAAACAATTAGAGAATAAAGCTCATTATTGCAGAATGCTTCATGTCTTGTCTCCTTCCATTCGATTCATTGTCATAACCGATAGACGATGCAGTTACATTGACCTTCAGTATCAAGAATGTTGAACTGTTTGTCGGATTTTTTCGATTGCAGGAAGATTTCCTTCCACCTTCCCCAGGAGAGTGTTGTATGACATGCAAGAGACAGACTTGTCTGGACCATCAACATGTTTATCAGGTAAACTTACTCTATGGCTTTTGCTTACCCTTTCCACAGGGAAGACAAATGCCTCTCTCCCCCTGACCAATCCAATAGATATTTCATCCCTTTGTCTCCCAAGCTAATTTTTCTCCTCAGTCGTTTGTGAGGTTATTCTGTCCTGTTTCTCCAGTTTGCTCTATACGTTATGTCCTTTCTCTTGCTTCGATGAGTCTGGTCTATCTTGTCCATCTCTTCTGTTTTGACAGTAGTTTTATCACTCTGTTCCATCTGGTCTATTTTTGCTGTCCACACTCCTTCCTGTTTGCTATGTCATTGACTCGATTGTTTACTTAGCAGACTGTCAGTTCCCCCGGGTGTTTCTTCTCACTAGTATCTAAAGTGATGAAGTATCTAAAGTGCTAACGCCACTTTGCGCTGGTTTCTTCAGCATTTCTATCTTCTTTCAGTTTATACAGATAACCGTAAATAAATGGTATAGCAGAGCGTGCGGGTACTTAAAATATATATATATATATGGAAAGGCAATACGCATGCTTACGACCAACCCAGTTCTTGACATGAAATACCTCTCCCTGTATACTTCTCCCTTTTTGTTCTTTTACGATAAATATTTCTAAAAGATGAGATGGTGTGTTTGTCCTAAAAAAAATCACCAGATATACAACAATGGGCAAAATGTTTCTGGCATTCGTTAAAAGTCTTATGCCAATAAATGTACATTTATCTCTAGCTCTAAACAAAGATAAGGCAGTGTAAAGGCAGCCTAACGGCCAACAAATTACACAGCTACAAACACAGGTGCTAGCACCAATGTCAGGAGTAAGTAAAAGAACCAACGTGGCCTAAAATGGAAGCCTAACCGCCAGGAGGTGTGGGAGACAAGTATACAAACAGCTGGTGTAGGTTTAGGGTGTACCTCCATTTTCACTTTTTTTTCCTTTTGGTTGTTTTGTTTTGCTTTCTCCCTCTCCATTCTTTTTCCTCCTTACTCGATTTTAGCGAAGGCATTACAGTTTATATGCAAACGTCATACCCTTATATATTTGTGATCGCAGCGCTTTCTCAGTCAAGATGTAGCTTCTCAGTACTGCATAAAATACTGTTATTTGTTTGTCATGAATGCTAGTTGAATAAGCCAAGTGTTCTATTACTTTAATAAAATTTGTACCACGTACATCCGAAAATAAAACAATACACAACAGTATTGGTTACTTAGGAAATGCCAGTCAAGTTATTCCTTAGAAGCATTCTATCTACAAAAAGTCTTCCATTCGTCGCATGAGGAGAGGCAGTGATTTAGAGTTTTTAACATTCCATTGCGAACATAACTTTTTTGCTATTCCATCACTCTATTCGTATCTATATGTTTGCCTGCGCACATACACACACGCACACACACTTATCCATCTACACATACAGCGATGCCCTTTAAATGTGACATAAATTATTTATAATATGATGCTGATACGTTGACGATGACAAAAATGACTGAAAAATAAAAATACATCGTTAATAAAGAAAAAATGGATTGCAAAAAGAACTGCTTTGTCCTTTTCCTCACTAGGCCTACCAGACCTACTCTCTCTTGATGCCTTATCGTATTTCACATCCTCTTACAAAGCAGACGTCGCTCCACGACATATTGACATTGAGATGAAGACGCAACAAAGACCCGCACCCTCCCCAGGTTCCATCAATATTTACACAAGCCTCCTCTTTTCTTTCTTTCTTCATATCTCTTCCAAGGTTCTGCAATGAAAAACAATTTGATATTTCTCTCGCAACTCTCTAAAGTGGTCAGTCGTGTGAACCGACGAGAGTTTTCTCCTTTTCTCACCGGACACGATCAGAGAGCGAGGATGAGCGTCCTACCAACGCATACTTTGCTTTAAGTACGACCAGAATTTTTTTTACATCTACCCAAAATAAGTCCACATATAAATATTTCAACTGACAATTTACTACGATGAGACATACAAACGCTTTAATGGTGTGTGTATATATATATCAAGATGAATGATATTAATACGCAACGCAAGCAAAATGCTCAGAAAAGTCAAATAAAAGGAGGAAAACAGTTGGCGTATTCTTTAAAGTTAAGTGCATGTAACTTCCGCAAGTTGTAATGCCTCTTGGCTTCCTCAACCCTTTCTGGTCCAAAGCAAGTTGAACAGAGCGGTTTTGATCTCTACAAGACGAGGCCGTCTTCTCTCTATCGTGCTGTGCCTCCTGCGATAGTTCCAGAAGCCCGGCGTAATGGCAACTAATAGGTGCGTCAGTTCACTCGGGTGCAAACATGTGTAGGAGTGGCGAGAGTGCAGGAGTTGGGGAAAGGAGGAGGGAGGAAGGAAACTGGTCTCCATTGGCTTGCGTCAGCTTCTTTTCCACTCAAGTTTGGTTGCTTGTACCTGGAATTTTGGAGTGAAAAGAGAAATCCTTGAACACATTTAGAAGACCTCCTTGTTTTTCTGGTGCTGAGAATCATAAGTAAACTTATTTGCATGTAAGCCAAGTGACGAAATTTTAAGGATTAGGATGTTTCTGCTTTGTTGATCGAAAAATGTCCTTAAGAAAGGAAAGTAATAAAGGAAGCAAAAATAAAGCTGCTGAAGTGTAAACAGTGTAAGCCTGTAATTTCTTTTACACACACTGATCCATGTTTTAGTGTAACAAGATTCTCCCGTTGCCATTCCTTCTATGCAGTCTCTTATAAAGTTATTATAATGGGTTTCTCTCTGCATTTTATCGTCAACAGTTTCAAAACAACATATCAGAAAGGAGATTTACTTCTATTTTATTTTTGAACTAAACAGATTACATTGCTATCTCGAAGTTTCGTCAGTTTGTCAGTTTTGCACTAACAGAGTTAATTCATATTTTTCGAAGTAAGAGTTTTCATTTTTTTTTTATTGACCATGTATCCTTTCAAGAAAAAAATATATCCATTCATTCTTTCAGCTAAGTTCTTCTCTTTACTAGTCATCCTTTTAAAAGAAACAGATTTATTTCCTCGTTTGCTTTATCAAGAAAAAAAATTGAAAGAAACAGGAACACATTTGCATACAAGTGGCCAGCTAACAGCAAGCTTAGACAAAAACAGGACGGTAGAGATACAGAAAAATGACAAAGGTTAAAAACTACCTAAAGTCTATTGAAGACCAAAGCATTAAAAAACTAAGAAAAATTCTGACTTCAAAAACTTCAAATCATGCAAGTGTATAAAAAAGTTATTTATTTTTATCGCAGGAGGGAGACAGGTGGACCCCAGACTCCTGCACAACCTGTGTGTGTACCCAAGGTATAACGCAATGTCGTCAGAAGGACTGCGGCCCTGACATCGAATGCGGCCTGGTACGTCCACCTCTTCAGTTCCAAAAAAATGTGCAATTTTTACCTCCACTAAGTACGTGTCATGTTTTACTGCCTGTGTAAACTTCGAAATCTGCTCACAGACAAACCTTGTTTGCGATTTTCATGCAGCAGCTTTTCTGCCCGCAGTCTGGAGAATTGGCACTTGCTTTTGGCACATCGCTTCGCCAAGATTCCAGCTAAGCTGAGATAGATATTGATATTTTTTTAGCTCCACTAAAGCTGAAGACGTACTCCGACTCGGATCACAGTTTGCATGTCATCGTGCCCTAATCCACAACAGTGAGCTCAGCTAAAGAGCAAGGTGTCGGTGGCATTTTTTGTGGCAGGGGTGCGTCTCACCGATGCTTTTGGTGAAGCGTCTATGATCCTTGTGCTTAGTTTTGCCACCTTCCAGGTAACTGTTTAAACGTGTCTAACAGATGATGCGTTACCTGCGCTGCAGGTTTGCTGCGTGCATGACTGCATGGCGGATATTTTTCTCTGTCGAGATGCAGTTTAAGAGCTAAGGTTTTTTTTTTAGAAAATGTGTTGAAAGAGGTTATTTGTGAGTCAGACGCGAAAGATGAAGAAAGATCTTGGCAAAATAGTGCTGTCTCTTCGAACAACAAAGCTGTACGAAAAAGACAAAAGTGCAGCGCATTTCTTCTTCAACTTTTTATTGGAAGAAGCTATGCAGCAGGCTTTCACTTAACAATAAATAAATAAAAGTTGATTTATGCATATATATATATCAGGTAAGACAGGAACGTTGAGTCTATGGAGCCCTTCCTATTGTTCAGTAGTTATCTGAATGTGTTTTCGTGGATCTCCAAAAACTTCTAAATCCACAATAATTCGAGCATGAAAAAAGCGCATTACTAGGTTCATGTGGCCTCACTTGGGCATGTGGGCGGAAATATCATACCCCAAACTTTGTTGTTCTTGGCAACAGTGCCTGCCCCTCAAACTGCTTCGCTGTCATATCATCCAAAGTTATTTTTCTAATCTTCTTGCCTTTTTCACAACTTTCGGTCTGAGCCTAAGTCTTACCAGACCAGAAACACTGTCTGCTGTTGAAACAAGCGCGTCGGTATTCATATTCAATCATTCAGCACAGCTGACAGAAACTACAGTTTTAGCATTTATTACCTGGATTTTATCCAACATTTGCCACACTCTGATTCGTGCAAACCCTCATTTTCATTTATACAAAAGACACAATCCCAGCATCACCACCACGAACTGCCTGACTACTGTAATATGTTCAAGACAAATATTAAACTGTAAATGACTGTGAAAGTCAGTGAGTTATTGTACATAATATTCAAATCAGAAAAAAATCTCTAAAAATGAATATGCATTCGAACTCAGGACTTGATTGAAGTATATTTCAGTAACAGTGAGCTTGATAGCCACTGTGATGGAGGATAGCAGCTGAATGCTGGGTATGTTTTCAGGGTGAAAGATCGGTGACTTTGCCTGGGCAGTGCTGTCCTACATGCGCTCCGTCATCAGGTTAGTAAATTTTTTTGTTAATTAAAATCATTTCTTGGTGTTTTTTCAAGTAGACTATCATGCTTTCAGATGACAGGATGGTTAATTTCCATCTCCGATATCCCCCTTTAGAAAATTGATGACTTCAATAAACTGCAACCATTTACGAAAACATACCAGACAGGCTTAAGTCGGAATACGAATAAATAAAACTGAAGTATTAAACAGAAAACAATATTTAAAGATAACGCATAACTTCTCACAATAGTTGTACTGAAACATCAGTTTAAATCCCACCATGTTTTGTCTCTTAACCTTACAACAACTAGCGACATTTTCCCATATTGACCATGGACTAAAAAGTTAAAAGGGCATTACAAAGGAGTGACCAAAGTGGTTAATATCATAACAGCTCTACTGCCTGTGTATCCATGGAAACTGGCATTCATATGCAGTTTGAAAAAAAGCTTTAGACACTTATGCATTAAGCACCATTTCACTTCAGCACCCAGAATAGAGAGGGGTGGTTATTAGAGGGTAAAATCGCGTTGAGTAAACTGCAGATATGTGGCAAATATCCAGCAAACTCCTTACATTTCTAAGAACAGGTGCTTGTGAACTGGAAACTCCCAGGCGTTACCATGGTGACATGTGGAACATCAGTGACTGTGAGTTCTGCATGTGCAGCGGTGGGGAGGTTCAGTGTCGCACTCTGGCTTGCAGATTGCAGCAATGCAAACAGGTAATACTTCTAGGACTTTAAGATGTTATTGACAAAATTTCTTTACAAAAAAAAAAGACTGAAAATAAAATAAATAAAACTTACACCCCCCTTACATATGAACACACATGCGCACTCGATCGCTTTACTTTTTAAGTGACGACCTTAAAAAATATTCAAAAAGAGGCAGAAAATTAAACTTTTTAAAGCAAAAAAAAAAATGACAGACTGCAGACGACTATTACAAAAATAAAAAGAGTATTATAAAAATTTATACTAACGATTTAAAATATCGACTGAAATAAACTATAAAAATAAAACCACAAAATTAAAACAGGAAAGAGAACACAGAAAAATCTGAAAGAAGAGCGAAAACGACATACAGAAAATGGAAATAATGCATGAAAAAACAAGATTTACATGAGTTCGACAATATTTTTTCTATAAAATAAACCTAATTTGTTTTGCCAGTGCGCCTGACTCACTTGTACATCGGAGAGTGTAATCTCCAAAAGGTACAGAGGGGCGCACTGTTTGCCTCCGTGTATGTATGGCGTATGCAAATGTTTACATTCACATTGGTCTCAGTATTTTAACAATTGTACCAGATTACCTGCTAATATCTTAATGCAGAATTTATGACAAGATGTATCGTCTTTTGTACCATCAATGATGATAACGCAAACCAAGCTGTCTTTCCACAGGGAGAAAGGCTGACTGCTTCAAACGGTAAATGTTGTGACGAATGCCTTACAGTTTCAGTTTGTGAATACAATGGAATCATCTTTCAGGTGAGCCAGTGGGACCTAGAATCTGGAATTTATGAAAGTTTAATTTGGGTATTTTATATTTTCTTTTTCAAAAGGGAAAAGGGATGTTATGTTTCTAATAGCTGGCAAATTGCTAGATAAAGGCAATATCCATTTTCTGTGAGTAGGAGATGATCAAAGGAGCTTAAAAAGGAGCTTGGTTTATAAATTAGCATTGTTCATAAATTCTTTCTCCAAAAGATAGTGAATATGTACTTTAGCGTTTGGCTGATAAATTTATGAATTATCTCGACTGAGACAAATGAAGCAAAAAATGATTACATTTGTTCCATCGACAGACCTGTCGGACATTGTCAATTGACCCGACAAATGCAATCCCCTGCAGATTCAGATGCGATCTGTTGGGCGAGTAACGATAATGTGTTCCTAACTCAGGTTTAGGAACAAAATGATCGACTATACTTGTCCTTTCAATATGTGGCCATTGCAAACAATTGAAAGTACTTGGCCGAACAGTCTCTGGCTGTTCCCCTTACTTGAAGGCTGCTAATCTGACGCCATTGTACCAGATGGAGGTAACTACCCGTACAGTCTCTGACCACTGTGTTCTCCTAGTATCCCTACTGTGTGGTGATTGGTCTTGCACTCTATTGTCAGCTATGAAGACTTTGATGTGCAGGATAGCGATACCTGGGACCCGAACCCCTGCACTATCTGCACTTGCAGGAAAGGGAAGACCATTTGCTACCAGACTATCTGCTCAGCTTGCCCCAAAGGTTCCGTATCTGAGGTTCACAGAGGACGTTGCTGCGGTGAATGTAAGCCAGGTATGCAAAACACGAAAATAACTGACCTTCATGAAATACACTAGAAAGCTTTGACGGACAGGGACAATAATGTGATTCTAAGATGGTGCTGCTCCACCGTGTAGAGCCCTTCTGAGATCAGAGTAATGGTGCAGGAAAGCTCTTACTGGAATTTTTATGAGACACGTAGGCTACCTTAAATTTCTCGTCTCCAATGTATGTACACTTAAACATAGTATATACATAAGTTTCTGAAAGTGGCATCTTACCTGTAAATGTTGTGCTAAGTGTGTAATGCAGACATACGCCATCAATGACCACAGAAGGTCAAAAACCAATAACACACGTCTTGGTTTGTTTCAGTCCAGTGTTCCCCAGCCTGTGGAGAGTGTTTGCTGTCCGATCCAAACTACTGTTTGAGTTGTCGAGAGGTGGAACGCCTGTTACAGAATGGTCTGTGCAAGGACAAGTGCGAGGATGGCTTCTTTCCTGCTGTAAACAATACCTGTATAGGTAGGTCAATAATACCTGTTAGGTATGTACGCTCTTGAATGCATACATAGGACTGACAGAGAACCTGAGGACAGAGATGCAGGTGTGGGTGTTTGAAACTGTGAACAAAGTAAAAGAAAAGGAGATGTGAGAAGATACGGAAAAGGCCTGCGCTGAGGTAAAAACATGTTTTATTGCTGACGTACGTAGCAATCCGACTGGGCATATTATCTAATTATAAAATACCGTATCTGGTTCACAGTGCGTCTTTCAATTTAGGTTCTGCTAATGTTCTTTATTTCGAAAACAAACGCACGTGCGCGCACATGCACACACACTTATACATATAGTCCCTCATAAATCAAAGATTAATGTTGTACATGTTTCTTAGAGTCTTTTTCTACAAAAGTTTAAAACTTTCAGTCTGCCACAGCACCTGTAAGACCTGCCGTAACGGCACACCATTCCACTGCCTCACCTGCCCTTTGGGGCTTCTACTGAAGGACGGACAATGTGTTTCCAGCTGTGATCTTGGATTCTACAAGGAAGGGAACCGCTGTCTCCGTGAGTGGACAATAAATGACCTTTTTCCGTATTTTTCATCATTTCCTACTATCCTACCTTGGTATAAGTGTTTACTTAACAAGAAAGTTTATCGGCAAATGCAGTGTCAAAACATTCAGACTTTGTTATCCGGTTGTTGGGAACGCTTGAAGCTGATCCCGAGAGGCTCTTGTCTGGATTTCTTCAACATTATAACCTCTATTCCTTAATTAAATTTAATTGGGGGAGGAAGCTATTTTTCTTTTAAATCACAGTAATCTTCATTCACTGCATGCGTACTTTGTATTCTTCGCTATGAACACTTGTGTAGGCTGCCATCATTCCTGTGGCTTCTGCTCTGGACCTGCAGTGACGCAGTGCCTGACATGCGCATTGCCTTATCGTCTGCTGCTAAACGGCCGCTGCGTTGACGTTTGCGACGACAGACACTTTGTTCAGGGACGCTACTGTCTTGGTAAATATATTAGACCATTGTTTTCTGCAATCTTTGGTTCTCTGGGTCGAAGACAATGGATGAAGTCGTCGAAGACGTCAACGGGATTAATTACCTTCTCACGCAATTTTAATCCCAATGCAGCTCAAGGTCACTGAGTGAAACATGGCGGCGTGGAATCCAGCCTTTAGACCTAAACAGTTTGTACTTCAAAATAACATTGTATACAGCCCTGTTGCAAACCAGAAGAGGAAGAAAATGCAGCAGAAACATGTGTAGGTCCAACACTTTTCTCCAAATCGAAGCACGACCACAAGACAGAAACAAAATTAAGGAGACGATGTTCTCAGCCTGTTAGGCCAAGGGACAGAACTCTCTTCTTCGTTATGACGGCAGAATATCGCTAAAAAAAAAGTGTGTCCAGAAGCTACTTTCTCCTTCGTTAATGTCATCTTAGTGTTTGGTTAACAGGTAATGTAAAGAGAGAAAAACTTTAGAATGCAAAATAAGGCTGGCTGCATAGAATAGTTCAATTATATCAGGAAGAGGTTACAGCCTGCCATCAGTCAGCTGTCTTGCATCAGTAGACATGGATTGAATTCAGTCTCTAATTCTAAAAGTATTTTTTAATTTACAGAATGTCCATCATTGTGTAAAAAATGTGTGCCTGGTGGACCAGCCTGTTCTTCTTGCCACGAAGGGGCACATCTTCACAAAGGCCAATGTCTTCTTTCTTGTCCCAAGGGCTACTACTCTGACGTGAATTCTCGTTGCCAAGGTCAGCAACCAGCTTCTTTCCTCAAGCTATGAAATCCCCAACTTATGTTGTCAGGCTTACAGCATCTACTGGCTGTCTCTATTGTCAAAATTTTATTTAGACCTACAATAGATGAAGAAGATAAAATTTAAATAAATACGAAATCAATGTTCCATAAACATCATCAAAAATAAAAACTGTAGACGTATTGTGAATGGCAGCACTATAACAGCTTCTATCATAGTGAAACCATATGTGTGAAAATATTACATCATAAGAGAAAAGGTCCAGCTAGCCAGTTATTAGTGATTTAGCAGATGACTTTCCAAACGATCACCCGTACTTTTCCGATGCAGCTTGTCATCCTTCGTGTGCTGTATGCAGTGGGGAAGCTGCCTCCTCTTGTACTGCTTGCTCAGAGGGTGTTTCTCTCATCAAGGGCCGTTGTGTGTCTCCTTGTCCACCAGGAAACTTTCTTACAAACGAAGGGACCTGCCACAGTAAGAGATATAAATAAAAATAGTTGTTGAAGGTTAAACATTAGAGCTCAACCAATATTACCTTCATGAGCAAAACCCGACATCCACTTATTCAGTACATGTTTTAGCTTTTTTACTTTTTTATTTTGCTGAATGAGAACAGAAAGCGTGGACGGATGGGCGAGTGCTTTGGGTGAGTGTGAGCGTCTCATGACGGCCGCTTTTTCTTTGATGCAAAGGCGTCATCGGGGTAAAGGTGGGGAGGGGTGGAAAAGAGTGATTTTTGTAGCCTGATGTGTGTATCCTTGACTGTGACAGGAGGAATACCTGAACATTTTGTATAGCGCAGTATTAAAGTCCTAACTAGACCAGAAGTTGTGAAGTCCTGACAGATTGATAAAAAGTGTACAATTTTCATGGAAAACCAGTTGAGATTTCTGTTTTTATTTTATATTATCTTCCTGTTTTTTTAAGTGGGCTGGCATGCTGAAACTAATCTCATCATGTATAGTTAACCACGTGGTTGTTGATCATGTTTTCTAATAATATATATATATATATTTTTTTTTTAATTCATACATTTGTTGGTGTTTTAATCTATGATTAATGTGCATGGCTTTAGAACCATAAGTGACAACATACATTATCTGTGAAACAGATGTGTAAGCATAAAAGATACATTAGTATGACACCAATTAATGAAGACTTTTTTGTTTTTGCTACAGACTGTGAGCCAGGATGTGCTGCATGTGTCACTGTGAATGGTGAGGCATCACCTGTATGTACCGATTGTGAAAATATCCTGCATGTGGCTCAGGGAGTCATGTGCCAAGAATCCTGTGCACAAGGAATGTATCTGAGAAATGGGATCTGCTACGGTGAGTGCCATGCATAAGACATTATACAAACTTAAGGTTTCCTAAACTTTGTTCTTTGTTTCTTTTATGTTTCTAGAAAGTAATTGCTTCCTCTAACTTTCTATCAGTTAATATTTTGTTTTCTAGTCTTTCTCTTTGCAACATCAGTGCTTGTTGCAGTCCAGCAGTAGTTGTTAGTAGTTATGACTCTTGCCTTCCTGTAACAACAGCTTGTGACTCTGGATGTGAGGTTTGCCAAGGTCCTGGGCAATGTGACAAGTGCTTCCTGCCCTTTCTGCTGGACAAAGGTCACTGTACCAAAGACTGTGAACAGCAGAGCTTTGTTGACTTCTACAATGTCTGTCAGCGTGAGTGAACAGCAGTTATTACATAAATAGTTACATCATAATAATATGAGAAACATACACAACACTTTGTGGAAAATTGAAAAAACAATTGATAGATTTTTTTTTAAAGAATCTGGTTCTACCCAATTCCCCGCCTTTTATAATTCATCCATTCATCCATTTGCAAAAATACCCTATTTATCTATCCATCTGTTTGTAGATCACAATAATATTGTGTAATGTCATCCAGTCTCAAAGTACTCTCATTTGTGTATCAATAACGCTCTGTAATGGTATAATACACAGATGAAACAGGATGACGTTACAGGATAGTATTGTGATACACAAATGAGACTACTACATAATAATGATATTCTGTATTGTCCTTACCTCTCAGTTGTGTATCAATAATATTCTGTAGCATCAAAATCCTTTCTCATTTGTGTTTCATAGCCTGCAGCAACCACTGTTTAGACTGTGTCAGTGAACAAACTTGCACAGCCTGTGACAACAGCACATTCCTGTCTGATGGAACATGTGTCTTATCATGTAGAGCTGGTCAGACACACAGCATTCAACATCGTAAATGTCATGGTAAACATTATATTGTTATTTCAAGGTGTCTTGGCAGACTATTTTAAATGCCAAACTAGTAGTAAACTAATGTTTTAAGGGAAGATTGATAATGTACAAGGATAAGACAGCATTAATATATTAGCATTACAACCACCATCTTTAAGGTCTTCATCCTCTATAAACATAGTGACATCAGCTCTTTACAGAGCACTAACAGTACCCTAACTGCATGAGAGCTTTGAAGTATTTCTTGTTTTACTGACAACAGTAATTAATTGATGGAGGAGAAATACCATGCTTCTTCTACACCTTGAATGACGATGATATTCTGATTTCAGCCAAACCCTATGCTCCTATTGTGGTGGTAAGAGGTCAGCTGGACGTACCCGAGAAACAGTCAGTTGTCCTCCCAGCCTGGCTCATACAGGTGGAGAACATTGACAATGACACACTGGTAGACAGATTCACTGTTCAGCTTGAAAAGCTGTCCACAAGTGGTGAAATTATGAAGGTGTCTGAGAGTCAGGACACATTGCTTGGAGAAGGTGACATGTTTACATTGAAGAACTTGGCAGAAGGCAGGATTTGGTTTGTTCATCATGGTAGCCTTGGGCAAAGAGGCAAGCAATTTTCATTTTAATATGACAATAATTGTTATTTTAAAGCAAGCTGATTACACTTACGTGGATGTCCTTCATCAAAAAGATTCATAAAAAATTTGCCACAAGACCAAATTTGCAAAATGTATGACTTCTTCCAAAAATTTCTTATTTATGCCATTACAAACTGAATTACAAACTGTGGGAAAAGACTTAAAGAGGTCATGCCAAATATTTTCAGTTACTAATTTTTCATTTATTGATTCCATATGTATGTGTATATTTAAACGAATCAAATGAGTTGAAGTGGTGGTTTAAAATTTTTATGTCTAGATGTGTTGTACTTGAGTATCTTTTTTCAAGAAATTACCCATAGTACATCATGCATTCAACAGATGACATTGTGTTCCGTGTGAGTGATGGAGATCTATTGAGTGACAAGGTGCACCTTCCTGTCAGAATACTTCCTTCTTCATCTCTCACGGTGACGGTCAACAAGCCATTTCATGCAGTGATTGGGAGTAGAACAACACTTTCTCGTGACACACTGGACATCCGCAGTAACATTCAGGGACCCATTGAGATACGTGTGGTTAGTGGTGAGTTCATTTTTCTTGTAACTTATATCAGCAAAACAAAAATGAAACCGTCTGATTGGCTACAAACAGTTAATTAAGTTAATACCTAATGGTGACATGTTCAAAGGAAGCAGCAATATGCAATGAAATGGTAAAATGCAGCAAGTAACAGTTTAAATCATGGTGAGCAATAAAATGCTACAGAACACTAAAACACTTGGTTAAGGGGACAAAACTGTAGAGCTATAGAAGAAAATATAATATTTTGTGACAGTATGTGCATTAAAAGTGTAAGGTAACCTGTATTATTGTTCTCAGGTCCAATGTATGGCAGCATTTGGCATTATGGCAAAAGGAAGCAAGTGTCAGTGTTTCATCTCAGTGACTTGCATATGGAAGAAGTTATGTATAGTCACCATAGCAGCAGCAGCAGGCTTACTGACATGGCTGTTCTTATCGTTTCAAGCAGCTTTCAACAGATCAGCATCATTTTATCAATCAAGCTGCAGCACAAAGTAAGTGTAGGAAGTCAGACTGCATTATGCTGAAATTTTCCATCTATTTTATTTTAGAATCATTCCATGAATCGATCATGTCATCCCATAACTCAGCAGCTAGTACCAGTTGTAGGGAGAGCTAATGGAGCAACCCTTTTGTAAACTCATACCAACCAGAATGGTCAGGAGCTCATCTGAGAAGCTCTTCAATGGACAGCTAGTCCACTCCTTCATGAAATCATCATCAAATTATCATTCCACATATTCGATAAGGATTTGTAAGACATTTGCATGCATTTAGTGTGAATTTTAGAATGAGAAGATAATAGATCTTGATACAACAATCAACACATCTGTTCAATGTCAATCAACTTATTTCAGAACAGTCTAATGCCTGTGGTTCTGGCAAATGCAGGCGGTCAAGTTTGGCCAGGTGAGAAAATGTTGATCTCCCGTGATATCCTCGAGGTCAAGGCCATGGATCCTAAATCTTCAGCTATTGTGTACACACTTAATCCTACAGTGAACAATCCAAAGAAAGGTATCACATTTATATATTAATATCTTTAAAACTTACAATAATCTCCATGCTGCTATTTTTGTGGCTTACATACAAGTGGCAATGGCATTACAGATACCATATAAAGGCTTTTATTACAATATGACAACAGGAGAAATCATGATGGTTGTGCCGGTGCCTGAGGAAGGAGTGCACAGAAGATGGGAACTCATGAGTGATGGTACCATGGGAGTGAAAACCTTTCGATTTATGCAGAAAGACATAAATGAAGGTCGCATCTTTTACAAACACCAAGGGCTACATCAGGAGGATAATGACTTTTTTACATTTGAGGTGAGCTATGCTACAGTCAAGACCAGTCAGATTTTAGATGTTTTTAAGATTCTTTATACAGAAAATGTTACTTGTTGTTTGAGTGACCTGTTCTAGAAGGTTAATTTCTACAGTTTCTGTTTCTGCCTCCGAAAGATGTTGCTCACTGATCCTCCAATTGTTCAATATGTAATAGGTAAGTGATATGGCCAGTCCACCCAATGTGCTTCACAACCAGACTTTCCATATACGGATTCTTCAGGGAATTCAGGATGACACAAGTGCACTATCCGCTCATTCAGCTTCACCTGGTACTCAGTTTGGAATGACAGTAAGTTTTCTAGCTTTCATCTTATATTGTTATTTATATTTGTGAGTTGAAGAAAGTATAATAAAATTGTTTAACTCTTTTCTATCAGTCTCCATCTAAAGCTTTATAGTTTAATGAAGACATTAGCAATCGGCAAAACAAAAAACTACTATCACAGTAAATTGTGAAAAATGGTGTAAATTACCCATGATTAGTAATATTTTAAAAAATATTCTGTTCTCTTGCTTCAGGTGCTTGAGAACCAGGTTGTTCCAATCACCAGAGCCAACCTCCCTCCTCATAATAAGGCAATATCTGACCATGACCTTGTGTACCGACTTACCTCATTGCTGGGTGATGAAGAAGGGGCAGTAGAACATATAGACTATCCATATGTGCCAGTCCTTCGGTTCACACAGGCAGACATTAACAACAACCGTATAATCTACAGACCACCAGATGAGGAAATGGGGCTTCAGGCAAAAGACGTCAGCTTCACATTTGTCCGTGAGACCACTTTTACACTGTTAAAATACTCTTGCAAAATATATATGTAGGGAGAGATGTCATTCAAAGCAATATACATTCTTACACAAACATGGACACAGATGTACATAAAGGAAGAGTCATGAACATGCAAACTAATACAGTCATTCATGCAAGCCATATGCTTTCTTATGACATTTTCTACAGAATTTCCAATCTGTGCTTACCAACAATGTGCTCTCGACCGAACTTCTGATTATCAGTGTCATTATGCATCTTATTATGTGAATGTTTCTAGAGTATATAGACTATTGTTGTGTTTGCTAATACTTCATTGGTGCCAGGATTGGAATTTACTCCCAGAAATATTATCCCTAGATGCTCATTTAAAGCAAACCCTTCAATGATTTGTTCAAACTAACCTTACTCCACCTCACCTTAACCATGGAATATTGCTCCTTTTGATGTTGTTTTGTTGTCTCTGTATATTTGTTGATATGTTTTGGTGTAAGTACATGTGTTCTGTTCATTTTGCATCAACATTTTCATATTGTTTTACTTTGTTTTATAGTGTTTTACTTTGTTTTTTTCTGTACTGCACACAAAGTCTGCATTAAAGAAGGGGAAATCTGCTATAAAAATTTTTGTATTATTATTATACATATCTGCATTTCCATATACACTTGCATATGCACATGTGATAGGGGCTAAGTTATATGGCAGTTGAAGGCTGATTGGACAGCAGCACTGCTTGGCACATGGTTATTTTGGTCCAAAGGGGGAGGGGGAGGCTGTAGTGAGGAGGATGAGAACTGTAGTCAACATTTATTTTAATGAATCCCAACAGCATGAGCAGCACGTTTTTTGATATGCCTGAGCACCATGAGCTTCCTCTCCAGATCAGATTTCTTCTCACTTAATTCTTTTTATTAAGTATATATTATGTAGAACATAAATTATGAGGCTACATTCTATGGTGGGTTTTCAGTGTCCGATGGCAAAGAAAGCAGACAATCTTCAGAGCAAAAGTTCACAATACACATCACACCTGTGAATAACATGCCACCACGTTTTCTCCATCCTGACCCCGAAATAACTGCAGCAGAGGGGGACATAACTCCTCTTGGGTTAGAACTGTTAGCAGTGGTTGACTCAGACACACAACCAGAAAATCTTACACTAACTCTTGTGGAAGAGCCAGCTGTTGGAAACCTGGAGAGGGTTGATTGGCAGTTAAATCTACATACTCTTCATACAGGTAGGAATTAAAGTTGTTTAGCAGTAACATGTTCTTAATACAGATATGTTTCTATCATATTTCCAACATTATAACTTTGCGCTATTCTGAGGAATGTTTTAGATCTGATACTAATATCATTATTCTGAAAGCAGAATTGACAGTGTATCAGGATAAAATTTTATGTACATTGCTCATGTGGTGAATAAACTGAAAATGAACTATGCTTTTCAAGAGAGAGAGAGAGCCTGGATAGAACAGTCAACAAAAGCTGTGTGTACAAGGTTTTTAATGGAAAAAAATTATTTGTCATTTTCTAAGCTTATTACTGCAACAGTAAGTTTCTACTTACAGGAGATGCTTTTCCTTATACTGAATTTGCGACTAGCACATTCCAATACAGACACAGTGGGCAAGATGGTTCTCAAAAGGATCACATCAAGCTCTCTGCTAGTGATGGTGTCTTTCGAGCAACCACAACCATAACTGTTCACATCATCAAGGTAGACAAATCTCCTCCAGTTCTTCTTTCATCATCACTGCTTCAAATCAATGTTAGTGAAGGTGAGTGACAGTTTCAGTGATTAGTTCCACCAAAGTGAAACTTTTATCAGAATGATAGTGGTTTAAATGAAAGTTTCTTGTTGTAAAATGTTCTAATTACTTATAGTAGAAGTGTAGTTTAGGGGTTATTGTCACAAAGGTCTATATATGGATTTGGAGACATGTTATGACTTTTGAGTTCTGAAGGAAGTCCTTATACTCCTAAGAAGTTATAGTGATGTTGCTAAAAGAGGAATGAAAATAACACTACTGGTATGCTGTTCACTGTAGATATATGTAACCTGCATGAAGAAATGCGCTGTACTATGGTATCTTTTGATAATTATTGAATAGTTAATCTGCAGAAAAAAAAAATGTTAGCCCTTGAACATTGTTGGCCCAGTGAACTATAATATCTCATTCTTAAACAAGTAAAACATTGCTGTGCAGAAGCACTTTGTGAATTCATGTGTCACTATGTGAGAAGATGATCGAATGGAAGGAAAGGAAAAAGATCAAGTTCTTCATAAATTTCTTCAGAGGGGCATGAAGGATTTGATTATCATTTAACAGACAGGTTTTTTTGTTTTTTTTTATACCAGGTGGTACATCTACTATCACCAGAAATCATCTGGCCTTCTTTGACTCTGATGACACAGATGATGATGTAGCCATTACTTTGGTCAATGACACTGCACAGGGATATTTGTTTAATGAAAAACAGGATAGACCTGTTTCCATAGGAATGAATTTCACACAAGCTGACATTAATGATGGTCATATCAGGTAAGCTGAATACAGTGATTTGTTTTTAATGGGAGCTGTAGCTATTATAAAATTATAAAAATGTACATATGCTGTCGCAGGATATATAGTATCATTACTCTTACAATGGTGACAGTTTCCCTACTATTTTTATTTAGAATCACTAGATCTATATCTGAGGTATCCTGAAGTATGAAGTACTGTCATAGCTGAGATTCCAGTAAATATATTTGTTCAGGAATTGATAACACACAGATCAGAAAGCTACAGCTTTTAAATATTTTTTTGTATCACAAAGTTTAAATGTCACATGCTTGGATGTGAAGAATTTTACTGTCTTATGTTTCTATATATTTGTGTAAATAAGCACTACAAAGTTACTGTAGATCAAGTTGTTGATTGTTATAAAAATGGATGCTTTTTTTTAATTTTCATCCCTAGATATGTGGCTGATGGTGAGATTGGCAATAAGTCTTTAAAAGAAGTACTATACTTCAGTGTTAGCGATGCCAGTCATAATGTGCTGCCCAGTCAAGTTCTTTCAGTTCTGATCACTGCTGTTGACAACCAGCCCCCAGTGGTGCAAATAGGACCTGCAGTTGAGGTGAGTTTGCCGAGAGAGCATAATTGCATCCTGTGTGCATACATGTGTACACACACGCTTGTGCATATGCATATGTATATGGTGGTGTGGGATGCGTGTAACCATGGATGTGTATAGGATGTATAGGTGGACTGATGGCTGACTGTCTGCTTATTGTCTTGCGAAGTTCTTTGCTATTAGTCTCGGCAAGCTTAAACCATGAATGTGACTAAACTGATAGCTTTGTGCACACCAGCCTCATTCTAGCAGTTAACTGGAAAAAATTGTCTGCAAACAGTCCATTAATACAAATTTCAGGTGTAACTAGCACTTTTTGGTAACTGAAAAAATTATAATTTCTCATTGGGATTAATAACTGTCATCTGCTGCATTCCTTTTGAAGAATGAATGAAGAACATGAAGAAGTGAGCACATGTCAAGAAAATGTCAAACTGCACTTGTTCATCTGTCTAGTAAAGTAATCTCCTCAAATGTTTTGCAAAATTTCATCCATGTCTTATTCTACCTATGTTACTCATGATCAAAGAGAACCAGTAGCAACATTTTTCGTGAAGGTTTTTTTTTTTCACATTGTACAATATTGTTGGTGGTGTTATTGTGAACTGTGTGATGCAGATTGAGGAAGGAGGAGAAGCACAAATCACAGCAGCTGTTCTTAGTGTTATGGACGTGGACACACCACTAACAGATCTATTCATAGTGGTTGGTACCATGCCTAACTTTGGAAGCTTACACAACAGAAAACCAGGTAAAAAGTACAATGAGATACATAGTTCCATTTACCAAAAATGTAAAAAAATCATTCCTTGGCGTTAACCCAGAGTGGTACTAAGTCTTAACAATGCATCTGGGATGAAATCAGATTAGCTCATGTGATTATTGGGGTTACCCATCTTTACATAAAATTTCAAGCTTTTTCCTGCATGTTAATGGAAAGGAAGTTAGAATGAGTAGCCTACATGCAGTCTCTGCCTTAAGAGGTTGTGTAACACTACTGGTAGAAATCAGCTGATCAGCTTTCATACAGACCCGAGACAACTTGTTTAAATTCTTTATTATATATTCTGGTGATCGGTAAATGACCAGCTAACTCTGATCAATGGTGACTCTTTACAAAGTGAAATCAAAGCTTGTGTTAAAGCAGGCAGGCAAATAGCCAAACACCGGCAGACTGGCATAAAGCTTGCAAAAAAAGCAGCCTGAGGAACACAGTGATACATTTCTTACCATGTCATGATTATTTCAACCAGGTTCTGAAGTGAGTGAAGCAAGCTCTGGGGATTCAGCTTACCAGTTTACAGTGAAAGATATTGTAAATGGACATTTATTCTACATCCAGTCGGACCATCTGGACAAGGAACCTAAAGAGGATTCTTTTCTCTTCTATGCCACTGATGGGCTGAACAAATCACCCATGAACAAATTCAACATCCATATCAGTGTATGTGAATTCACGTAAATACTTGCACATTTTAATGTTATTGTGAGCACAAACATGGAGTGTAAACTGTGAGAGGGTATTAAATAAATTAACTTTGCTTATATCTTTTAGCTTTCAAAAGTCAGATGCTTGTAATTTAGTCAGTCATTCATTCCTTGGCTGCAACTGGTTGTTGAGGGGAACACATGGGTAGATGTGGCAGCTTACAAGGCCTGCCACTCAGACTACTTTTTATGTTCATAAACTAGTTCTTCCTCTTGTCACCACATCATCGACCACCCTAAAAGATATTTTTTGACAGTGCTGTGCAGTATCACATGGCAAAACCAGACCTAACTTATACCACATGAGTGTTGCAATAGGGGCTTGGTGCAGACCCTTTGCAGCCTAGTCATTGTCGCTACTGCTGTCGCAATCCTGATGCAGAAATTCATCATGGAGCTGGAGAGGGTGGCTTCCAAATACTTTAAACTGCTTACCTATTTGAGCCATACTCTATTCATTTAGATGTCGGCTTTGCCATTGCCATTGACCATGATTTTCCTCTTGCCAATGTTGTTCTACATTCCATGAGCATTCAAACATCTGTCAGCCTAGCTGCTGGTAGAGTCTTGCACTCTCTGCCAGTGGTCAATGGTGACATTGTGAGGCCTGGCAAAGATGTGCATGGAGATCAGCCTGCTGCATGTGGATGTACAGCTGATGACAACTCTGGCAAAATTCATATCTACAAGGAACCCTATTGCATGCTTGTGTCTGTCACCTTTCCCCCTGCACCAGAGTTTATGGCCTTCTTCAGTAGTTGTCTCTCCAAATCATGGCCATCTAACCTGTCAGTTCCATAGGTACTGTTCTAGTTCAATAGCATTGAATATATTCATCTATCTACAAAATATTTATTTCATGTCTTCAAATATTTCTGGGGAAGCTATACGTACATAGCTTGGTAGTTAGTGAACTCAGTTTGTTGAAAAAGTTTGCTAATTCTGGCCACCAATTGACTGTTCAACAGAAGTCAGATTTATCATGGATGGTAAAGGTGGCAGGAGACTTTGGCCACTATATTCCACATGCTTTATCCTAGACATAGTTCACTATGCCTATCAGCTGTCAATAAGCTGTGGGACTCCTCTTTACTTTCTGCATAGAATGGTTTAATCAATCTTTTCCTTATACCTCCAACTCATAGAACTTGTTCTTGGTTTGTTAAAGCTTATTAATGATGAACCTCCTATCATGGCAACTGAACAACTCTTTGTGAAAGAGGGCCAAGCTGTCACACTGACAAATGCATCTGTGTATGTGATGGATCTGGATACTGAACCACAAGATTTGCAACTGGTCTTGATTCTACCTCCTTCTTCAGGTAAGGTTAAGCTGTTGTCATAGGGTTCTTGAATGTTTATAATTTTCGGATTTTATGAGTGTAATCCATGCCTGTCTGTTTATTCATCATGTCTGTTTCTCTTTCTTTCTTGCTACAGGTATTTATTTAAAGCAGTGGTATACTCATTTTTACAAGGTCTTTAATACTCCTGATTTCTCAACTGATGAAGGCATACATGAACAAATGGGAGGATGGGACCAATAAAGAATGGTTAAATTAATGACCCAATAACCCTTGAAGAAGTCAAAAATGGTATCAAAAATTTTAAAAAAAATAGAAAAAGTGCGGGTGCAGACAAAATTATTAGTGAAATGTTAAAAAAAATGAAATGCAGCTGCATGCAGCTAAGTTCCTATCAAAATTCAAAGACCATCTCATCGGTTGTTTTAGCCAAAACAGACACTCAAAAATAGAGGATGACACAAAATATGATTGGTTCTTCTCAGTTAAAGATAACATGCAGGCAGAAAAATATTTATCTGTTATAAGCAATATAGGTGGTATAGAAACTTAAAACCTATACATTGTTGTTGAACATGCTGTTTTGTATTGTAAATACGCTTGTATCTCCCCCATGTCATAATGACCTCGTCATTGGTATTAAAGATGTCATCCTGCATTCATTTCTTCCACGACCACTAGCCCAGTCTCCTATAATTACTTCTCTTTGCTCATTTATTCCCCAAGGTGTTTTATATTGGATGGGCTTTTCCCTTTTTGTATATAAAAATGTTTTTCTCAGGTACTCTAAAGAGAAAAAGTTCTGCTGAAGACACAATTTTGGAGGCTATGGAGATAAAGCAGAATGGCAACTTCACATATAAGGTATGCAAGTGGTTAAAGAAGTTTTGCATCATATTTGTCATCAAATTAAGTGACTTCCAAAAGATTACTGATTTCTGTCTGGACTGGCAAAAGTGCGCATTATTTTATTAAGATTTTTCTTTGCAGGATCTTCTGAATGGACTGATAGTTTATGAACATAATGATGAAGAAACAACCACAGACATGCTTATATTGTATGTTACTGATGGGAACTTTAATGACACAAGACAGGTAAACATCATCGTTGGTCTCATTCAAGATGAAACTCCTCGGGTCACAGTCAACACGGGACTAAGAATACGTGCAGGTATTTGATAACAAACTTATATTACAGAATTTCTGTCATAAGCACACAGTTATTACCAAGAACATGACCTTTCGCAGAAAGATTGATAAAAGCGTTTGTGGTAAACTAAAAAGTACTTCATTCCTTTCTTTTATTTCAGTACCATACATGTTAAGTGTTGAATTTATTTTTCTGCTTTCAATAAAATATTTAAAACTATGCTTAGTGTGCATTCTGTCTGAAAAAAAAGTTCAAGAGAATCCGTGTTGCAGGGTCAAAAACTACCATCAGCTCCTCTGACCTAAGAGCCACAGATGTAGACAGTGAAGACAGTGCTATTATTTACACGCTGACAAAAAACCCCATTGCTGGCAGCCTTCATTATCATAATAGAGCAGGAGAGAAACATCCTATTACCAAAGAGGGCCCACACAGTACTTTCACACAAGAAGATATAGACAAAGGTAAGAGAGAAAGGACAAAGTTATAAATGAGGACATTGAATTGATCCAAAAATAATGTGAAAAATATGTAAAAGACGATTCAAGAGACAGTATGCAGTCACCAGCATAATTTTGTGCATCAGTATTACAGAATTTAATAAGTATATAGGGACAATGTATGTGAGCCAAGAGTTTGCTTATGAATAGGGATGAATAAAAAGGGTAGCTCCATGCATTTATAGCATTATCACTAAAGAGTTCAGTTATCCTTTCTTAAGCAGGCACCCAGATGAAGTGTATAATGTGTAATGTGTGTTCGCAAAAACCAAATTGGTTTCTGTCACGACTGTTAGAAAGTCATATTCATGCTACTCATATCTTTATTGACAGGACATATAGAGTACATGCATGAGGTTGGGGAGATGACTGGAACACTGTTGTTCAAGTTCAAGCTGTCAGACACAGAGGGCAATGAACTTATTGACCAAGATTTCTTCATCACTGTTATGGGTAAATACTATGTTACCAAGAAGATTAAAAAATGCATTGTGATACGGTTTAGCAGACATTCAGTTATCTTCTGTAATAGACAAGATTGTTACTTTTTTTAGTTCATTATATGATGTCTGTGTGTGTGTGCACGCTTGCAGAGGACAGATTACCTCCCAAAGAAATTGCTAATAAGGAATTCATCCTGAAGGAAGGGGAGAGGAAGAAAGTAACCACCGACTTCTTATCATTTACTGATGTCGACTCAGAGCCTGGGGCTTTATTATATCAAGTTCTTGAAGGCCCACATCTAGGTCACCTAGAACTCAATCTGCACCCAGGTATTACCATAGATTTTTATTGCCTTGAGGAGTGGATGTGTGTTAGCACTTGCATGCTTGTATGTTTGTGGGTGTGTGTGTATTTATGTGTATAGATCTATATCTTGACAGTACTGTTAGATTGTGTTTAAGCTTAAAAAAATCTTCTTCACCTTTAATTAATATTTGAGAACAAGATTTACACACATTTCCACAAAGGGAAATGAGCTTGATGCACTTTACTAGATACAAGCAGTAGTGGCCAGGTAATGATGGCACATGACAGAGAAGAACATCACAATCAGGCAAACATATCTGTAACGATTCCCAAATATTAAAATCCTTGAAGAGCTATATTAATAACATTGTGCTATATTTTTAAGCATCAGATCTTCATATATCTATATATTTTTACAGAGAAAGTGGTTTTAACACACCTTCATTTCTTTCAGGTGTACCTGTTGTACAGTTTACTCAAGCTGACCTTGCATCAGGGTCCGTGTTCTATGTCCACACAAGCTCTGATGAAGTTTACATGGATAAGTTTGTCTTTTCAGTCACTGATGGAAGCAATGAGGCAAGACAGCTCAGTTTTTTGGTTTTTTTTTCACTTATACCAAAATATGTCCAGCTGATGGACAATGTACTATTTTTTGCCTATGATAATAAAATATCTATAATACATTAATTTGAAATTTTAATATAAGATCTGTAACATCATTGTATTTCACTCACTTTCATTGTATTGATAATTGCATGCTTTTTTATAAACATAAATTTCTTATAATTTTTCTCTCTATTTTTGTTCCAAAGCTATTTTATGTGCTGTTTCTATTCTGTTCTCTTTCCTATTCTTTCTCACAATCCTTTTTGAAGACTATGCTGTGGCCACACCTATTTTCTTTTTGTCATAGAAGGCTTATACAAGTTTTTCAGACCTTAAATTAAACATAAAGGGTTTTAAAAGAAATGTGAATGTTTGTGATGTTAACTGAATGCCTCTCTTCAGCTAGTACAGACATTCCACATTACATTCATCCCAGTAGATGATGTAATACCTGCAGTGATCAGCAATGGGCTACGAGTGCAGGAGGGTGTCCGAAAACTTCTAACAGAATTTGACCTTAAGGCAGTGGACTTGGACACTGAGGTATGTGAACACAGACTTCTTTGGTAACATAAATGAGCTGATGCTCTTGAAAGGGTGAGAGAGAGAACTGGGAAAGGTGATGGGGCAGTACTTTGACATGCATCGATATGTAACTCAAATATATAGACAAATTACACATTGACAGATTAGACAGAAAGAAAAAAGAAATGTTATCTGCAATATATATTAACAAGACAATAATCTTTGTCTCTAGGAAGACAAGATCGTCTTCACTATCATAGAAGCTCCCATCCATGGGACGCTGGATCTTCAAAGAAATAACAAGGATTACATTCAAACAGCACAATTTACTATGGCTGACATCTATGAAAATCGTGTCAGCTACTTGCATAATGGCAATGAAATGTTTAGTGATGCATTCACTTTTACTGTGACGGATGGTACCAATCACTTGTTTACAGTCCAGAATAAACAGGATCCTGGGACACCTTCCAAACCTGTTTCATCTCCACAGGTGAGAACAGTTAAATTGTTTTACTAGGCATCTGACTCAACAGAAATAGGTTGAATGAATGCTGTGGGGAAAAGTGCGACAGCTGTTCTGTTAATAACGTTTTTTTAATTTGCCATGGTACATATGAAAAATATTTGTGGACCTGATTTACAGGCGTTTCATATAGAGATTGTACCAGTAGATGATGGAACACCAGTATTGCAAATCAACCATGGTCTGGAGTTTTTGGAACAATTTGCCTCTGTGGTGAGGTGCTTTGTCTTCTTTCAATAAATTTCTGCTTGTCATTGCTAACGAAACTATTGCAAGTGTCTCTGTATAGTAAGTGCTCATCATTGTAACTGTCAGTGCTTAATTTTCTGGTTTATTTCATTTTTTCTATTCTTTCCTCTCCCTTCAACCCTTTCCTGCTTGCTGCTTGTCCTAATAGCCATCATAACTGCTAGTATTATCTGTCATTGTCACCAAAAGCTATATTACTTAAAACAGGAATAAAGAGCAATATAAAGATTTGTCAAATCTAGTCAAAATCCCAGTAGTAGTGACTGTATCTGAATTAAATAATCGACTGAACAAGAAATATGGTGCATTTTCTCTTCTAGGCTGGAAACTATATAACAGAATTTGATCTGAAGGCAGTGGATGAAGATTCACTGCCTCAGGACATCATCTTCAGTGTCATCAAAATGCCAAAGCATGGCATCATTGAAAACACAGATCACCCTGGCCAGAATATCTCTAGATTTACACAAGGTCAGGGACTGCCTCTCCTTCCTCAAGGACATGATAATCCCACTCATGGCTGCAGACTTTATCCATTATCTCAAAAATGTTTACTTTTATATTATATATATGAAGCATAATGGTCATAACAGTGGTCACTTGATTTCTATAACTGCTGGTGCCATCACCACAAGAACAGCAACAGAAAAGAAATGTCAATTCATTCATTGCAAATATATTGTAGTAAGGTTAAGATTTCCTTATCTTTTTAGAAATGTATAGCCATTACTTTCAAAAGCATAAAAAGACACAGGAATATTTAACAAATGGTGTTTATTTCAGAGGACATAAACAGAGGAAAAATCAGATATAAACTGACAAAGAAAGCAGCTGATCTTCAAGACATGTTTCACTTTGATCTCATGGACAGAAAACCCAATGTTGTAGCTGACAATATCTTCCATATTCGCTGGTCTGAGATTAGCTTTGAAACATCTGCTGTCAATGTCACAGAGACTGCAGGCATGATCCAAGTACCTGTTATTCGCAAGGGCAATCTGAAACAGGTAAAGAAGCTAATCACAACCTTTCCACCGTTCAACTCAAGCGAGAATTCTCTCAGAAGGAGATAATAATAAATTTATTTTACAAAGTGCGTGATTCAAAGAAAATGTTTGTCCTCTGACAATCCAAAACTAACTATCCAAAATATAACCACTGAATAGATGATAATAATTGTAAAAATCCCACAAAAGTTTACCAAGAGATGATCTCAATAGAGTGAGACTGCCATAGGATAGTAAGACAATAAGATGAGTCATAAAGCTTAAATGTAGGGTAGGACTGGTAATTTTTAAACTGCAAATAAAACCTAGCTGCCGTAACAGAAAGTGTTACCTGAATGACAGAATGGAAAAAGTCAGACTCTTAGAAAACTGAAGCATACATCCACGCTTGCAGCCAGCTGCATCACCAATACAGATAATGACTTAAGTGCGCTCTCCCAGGATCTGATTTTCTTATTTTCTTGTTCCTGCAGCAATTGTCATCTTAACTTCCCTTATTGCAATCGCACTATAATACCAAAATTTTCAACAATCATTGCTGTTATTATCTGTCATCATTCCCAAAGACTTCATTCCATGAGAACAGCAATTTGTAACTCTTGTCCCGTTTTTCAAATTGGAAAGATTATTTTTAAAACCTCTAATTTTTGTTAATGATAACCTACCTAGAGTGTGCAAAATAGCTTGTTCTTAAAAATCTGGGTTACTAAGACATGCAATAAAACATGTTCTTCTCCTCCTCCTTTCCTTACTCTTTTTTTTAACATTTAGACAAATACGAGGGCCTGGTGGTTAGTGCACTAGATCAGAAAAAATCAGTGGTGAGAAAACAATCTGGAAAAAAATTCCAAATACAATACACCATGTACCTGATTTGTCAGGATAGGAGTAGCAGGAGAGACTTCCACATGCTAGACCTTAGACTTTGTGAGCCCCTTACTTTTAATCATAAATGTCTTAAATCTTTTTTTCAGTACTCAATCATCCAGTGCCAAACTAAGCCCGATTCAGCTGTGTCAATGCCAGAAACGGCACAGCCAGGAATGTATGACTTTGTACAATTCTCAGGGCAAGTGAGTGAAAAGCTGAATCAATTCTGGTAATAATATTACTAGGTTACAGCTAGGTGTGAAAAGGACGATGAATACATCAAACGTTTATTTCCTTTAAATTTAACATCCCTTCAAAACAAATTTAATCAAGTCAACTAATTTTAAATAATGTACATATATCTACCATAATTTTTATTAGGAATTTTAAAGTTTATCTACTGACTGCCATCATAAATTCTCCCTTTAAATGCCTTGACTTTGCAATTAGTCTTGCACCTTTTACTTATTTACATAAAATCAGTATTGTGATTCTTGTTTTATCAAAAAACAGGTCCAATTTGACAGCTGGCAAGAAGCAAAGATGTGTTCCATGATCATCAATGATGACTCTGTGTATGAGGGACCAGAGAGTTTCTATGTAGAATTATCTTCACCCAACTATGCATTGCTCGGAGATATCGGAGCAGCCTTGGTCACCATTATTGATGTTGAAGATGGTAAGCTCTGTCTGTTAAAGATGTTAAACGTCTTTAGTAGTAATGATCTTAGTAATAATTCTTTGAACGCTAATGATTATTATGTATGCTTATTTGGAGAAGCAGATAGCTGAGCATTTAGAGAACTGGCATCTGAGGCCACAGATGTGCACAGTAGCTGGTTTGATGCTCTAGTACCACAGCATAATTCCCCACCTTCACTCAACTGTTAAATGGGTATCTAACTTCATAGAGGATTGGGGAAGTATAAAGGCAGCGAAACAGAGAAACCGAGAAACAGCTAGATTAATACAACAATCACAAAAAATCTGTCCTTAGATAATTAAGTGAGATTTCCATCACCTCACTCCCCAATTACTGAAAGGTTACAGGACTAATTCTGCCTTTTCTTATATATTTTAGTAAACTTATTCTTTGAAACATATAAAATAATACGCTGATGACATTACTGGCTATGTTGAAGCAGTCATGTTGTTTCTTCCAGTAACCATGATTGAGTTTGAAGATGGACACATAGTGGTGAATGAAACGGATGACTATGTTGTTGCGACTATCAAACGGAAAGGTATGTATAACCTTCTCTTGAGCACCTTTTTCTTTTTTAAAAAAGATGAGCAATATTGCTTCATTGATCTTATCTGTGAATGAATGCAGTAAAATTTAAAAAGGCTGATGAAATCTCTGAGTAAAAGGTACCTCTCCCATTTGTGCGTTGCCTAGGAGACCTGAGCACCACAGTATCAGTCTTGTGCTCCACATTCCCAGTCACTGCAACAGGCAGCAGCCTCACTGGTCTGGAATCAGGTTCTGACTACATTTCTCGTGGCATCTCAGATCTGTTCAGAGTTGTTTTTACCCCTGGCATTGCTTCTGCTCACTGTGATGTCAAGGTCAGTTAAAGCTGCCTGGCTTTTTCATAAGAGGGCCATAAGTAGCAGGTCCTCATAAAGATGACTGACAGATTTTCATAGATGGCTTGCAGCCATTTATAGAAACTAAGTTGCAATTATTTATTCCAGCTATTTTAATTATTGTAGTGTGACAGTCTTTTATCGGGTGTTTTCAGATCTTCAAAAAGGATGACTTATGCTTGTGCAAAATGTAACCTTTCTTGGTAGTTTCAGCAACTAAATTTGAATCTGAGTTCTAAGAGGTGATGAAGCATGCCTGTATAAGGAAAAGTGCTTTTCTTATCTGTTAACAGCTACTTGATGATGGTGACTATGAAGGTGAAGAGAGGTTTGAGCTGCGGTTATTGGACCCTTCTCCACCAGCCACTTTGGGCCCCATTTCTTCTTCAATAGTTGTAATAAGGGGGCCAAATGATGGTAAATAGTTTTAAGCAAAAACAAAAAAACTGAATAAGAAATTAAAATAGTAAAATTGTGAGCTAGTAGCTGAATGTATAATGGAAGGTAAGGAAGGTAAAAATAAATATAGGTAGACATTTCATATGATTTATTGTGGCGCATCATAGTTGTATTTTGTATAATTTAATGTGACACATACATAGCTGCATTTTGTTCATTTAGTTTGGTCACATTGTGCTCTTTCCCCTAGTTTACTTATTTCTCATAACTGAAAGTTTTGTCCAGTTTCTCTTTTTTAATATATACTTTGCCTGTACATTTAATGGTAGTGAGAGGTAGGCAATATCCAAAATTGCAATATCCATTTTTCAATTCTGATCCTTAGAATCTCGAGTTTACCTGTCAGCCGCTGAGTACCACTTCGCAGAGGATGAGGGAGTTGTAGAAGTAGAGGTATTGAGAGACGGCTCAGACCTGAGTCACGTCTCTTCTGTCTGGTGTGCTACTCGCCTCTCCAGCCCACCATCTGCTACTCCAGGAGTGGATTATGTTCCAAGCTCCAGTCAAATAATATTCAGTCCTGGACAGGTGTCAAAGGTTAGAGACCACTCTGGGATGCTAGAAACTCTGCACAGGAGTGACAGGACACCCGATTTTTACAATATATAAATGTGCATAAAATATATATGTATCTATGCAAATATGTATGAATATGCACATATGCATAGATATTGATTTTGCTATTAATGTGTTTTACACACATAGAATATTATTATATGCAAAATAATATTATTATTTAAATATTACCTTATAATCAAAGGTGCATGGCTCAAGGCCAGTGTACATGCACAATTGAAGGTACTAACTACACATTATCAAATGAGTCTTAAAGTCAGTCATGATCCTTTAGATCATAAATCTCTCTCTCACACACACACACATACACAGAGGGTGGAGGAAACCAAAGCATCCGAAGAAAACCACCGACTGTATGCCCTGTGAATGGGTGTCACAGAGAGATGCACGGCAGAATGAAGATTCGAACCAAAGACACCCAGTTCTTACTCTCACTTAGCCATTTGTCACCAAGTATCTCACATACATGCTATTATGAATCATGAATATTACAAAAATATTTTAAGTGAAAGTTTTAGAACAAATATTTTTTTACATTATTAAAACAAGATTACTTTTGTCTTCAGCCCTGTAAGTTTTATGTATACATAGATATATACATATATGTCATTGCAGAAATGCCACTTAACAGTTCTAGATGATGACTTCGATCCTCGTCTAGAAGGCAATGAGACATTTGAGATATTCCTCAGTTCAGGAATGGGCAGCAGTCTTGCTAAACCTTATCATTCTGTTGTTTTTATTGAAGATGACAAGCTTGACAGTGAGTAAACTATGTCTTAATGTCTAATATTTTTTAATGTTCTTGTTCTTTTTTCTTTAGTGTATGAGTGCCTCTGCAGATATATTAAGCTTTCCTTTGTTAGGTAGTTATAATTTTACATGCTCTTTATTAATCAATGTAAAAACATACAGTTTCATGGAGTTAAAATGTTAACATTGGTCAAGTTTCACTATCACAAATATATTTTGAAACTGTTTTCAGATATAGCTTTAGAAGACATTGTAAATATAAATCTCACTTTAAAATTCTCATGTCTTCACTTTGCTGAAGTTCTTAGCTTGGAGCTAAATAGACATCACAAAATCTCCATAGCATCAAATGTTCATGTCATCAGTTGACACTATTCTCAATTAATGTGTCCAGGCACATAGTTATGCAGCTGCTTTGCTTGCAAGTGGTCGTACCAATTTCTTGATGTATTTCATATTGGTTATTTAGTATTTATTGCATTCTATAGTGCCATGGTTCACATTCACACAAGACACTTATGTGGTGGATGAAAAAAATAGAACTGTCAACGCTTCAGTTCTACGGTTGGGAGATCTGACAATATCTGCCTCTGTCATCTGTTACACACGCCAAAAGATGGCTAAAGCCATGTTGGATTATATTGAGCGGGCATTTGACAACTCATCCAGAATTTTCTTTAAGCCAGGAGAAAGGGTAAGAAATCTTAAAATATAGAACAGTTTATCATGTTCTGTTTATTCATTATATATCATTGGAATTAGTGCATTATTTGTGATAACTTTGTTCTATTTTTATGTAATGTCTGTGAATAATTCAAGTTGTGAGTAATAATTAACATTTGCATCTCCACAATTAAAGCTGTATTTAATCTTTCAGGAAAAAAACTGCAGCGTAGAGATTGAGGATGACACAGAATTTGAACCTGAGGAAGACTTTTTCCTGAAGCTAGCAGAGCCTATGTCTTCAGCAAAATATGAAGCACAGCTAGGGGAAATGGACGCAGTTAGAGTTATCATCACCAACAATGATGATGGTAAAGATTTCCTCAAGAGGAACAATTTGATTATGCTTTCTTACACCTTTCTTTTGTATTTTGTATGTGGAAATCTTTCTGTTCATTTTCGTTAAGACTACAGATTTATGAGGTTTTCATAATAAATGTGTTTTACTGCTATGCTTTCAGAGGGGTTGTGTGTGTGTGTGAATGATAAGAGAGAGAGAACTGAATATTAATCATTTTGCAGTTAAAAAAAATTAAGTGAAATAAATTATTTCCTGACAGCTTAGCTTAAGATTTTTTTTCTAACAGAAAAATAAATATACTGTTTCCTTTACATTTTTAGTTCCCAAACTCCAGTTCGACCGTCCAGCCTACAGTGTACATGAGCCTAGCATCAAACAGCAAATTGCTACTGTAGTTGTCCGGATAATCCGCACAGGGGCAGAAAATCTGACTTCAAGTGTTCGTTGCAGTACTCGTGATGGTTCAGCATTATCAGGATTGGATTACAATGCTCGCAGTCTATTTGTGACTTTCCCACCAGGTTGTAAATTATCAGTCATTCAAATATATATTTTCAGTAATATTGCTGTTTTTAACTGTCTAAAGATTTAGCAAGCTGGATTGCAAGAAGATTCTTTTGACAAGCTTTTTTGCATGTCGGTTCACCAAAAATCTTTGCATGCACCATAAAAAATCGAAAGCATCCCGGCCAGAGCTAAAAAGCTCCAGAAGGGGGAACAACTTAGCACTTGATTATTTAACTACCTTGTCATGTTGATTAAAAAAAACCACACATTTTTTGGGGGGATTAGGGATAAATGAATGAATTGTACATTAAAATGTAATTTTTACCAAAGGTAATCTGACACTAATCTGTGCTTTATTGACTACCAAAGTAAAGATCGAGATGATAAAATATAAGATTTAAAATTTAATTTTAAATATTCTCATTTGAAACTTATCTTTATTTTTTTCAGGTATTCATGAGGTTGAGTTTCCAGTAGACATCCTGTACAACTCTGATGTTGAATGGCATGAGACTTTTACTGTGTTGTTGGGACCAGAGAAACCACAAGGTGCCATGTTTGGTTCAATCACCATGGCAACCATTACCATTCTTGACAATGAAGTATCTGGTAGTTTAGTGCTACCAGCACCACCAGTGGTAAGACTAAAATTTTCATAACTCAAACAGTTTACATGGACACTAAATGCTCAGATACCATGAAGTGCAAGTACATAGGTTCATACACACCGAAATATATAGTAACTCCTAGACATATGGGTGCTGCTAAATTATCTCTCTCTAATCTCACTTTCTCTCATCTAATTTTACTTGTGTTTAAAGTTATATTAAAATTAATTTGTAGCCATAATAACAAAAACAAATTATTTTGTACATCATCAGGTTGTGTCTTTACTACACTATGATGATGCTGAACAAGGAACCAAGATTGAGCTTTCTGCTGGCTACCCAATAGTCTGCATAAATGTGAGATGTCTCAAATTTTTTCAAGTATTCAGAAGGTTTATAAAATGGAATTTAACTACAAAAATTATTTATGAAGACACTTAAGTTAATTTCCATCATATAGGTCGAGACAATATTTGCTTTCCCTAAATCCTTTATTAAAAGTCATAACTCTTAATATTAACCTATTTCTAACCTATAAGAGGAGCTTCTGGCTCTGCTTTGAATTGCTGCTTTCATTTTATATTCTGCCAGCCATGTGACGTACACCATCCTAATTACTCTATAACACACACCCTGTGTGAGGACTCTGGGATTAACTCCTCAGCCATTGCTTATCAGTGGGAAGTGGCTGCACCACAAGAGACTGATGGCACCACATCTCCATTTGTCCTTCTGTCAGACTCAACTCTCTTCACTTCTACAACACATATGGTGCTAGACAGCATCCACTTCCGACCACATTTCAGAGTAAGATTAATTTTGTCTTTATCTTTGGCAGGGAACTAATTTACAGCCAAGATGTTTGCCAATTAAAGCAGTCAACATTCTTCATGAAATAGTGTAAAATACTGAGAACATCACTGAGGTTTTAAAATTTTTATGGCAGATACTTATGCCTAGATTTCTAAGGTAAAGTTAACACAGACATCCCAGACAGTGAATGAGCTCTATTACCTGGATGGGGTCAATAACTCTCCATATATCAAACAATCTCAGCATTATTATCAGGACATTCTTCATACAGGAGACATTTTGTGCCTTCAAATAAGATCGATGCACAAGAACTTGAGAGTTAAATATCTATCCATAAAGCTTTTAGCCATACTTCCCCTCAAGCGATAAAGTTTTGACTCACTTCTCACTTCTAGACACTAGGTCCTATCATCGATGTTTGCTCATATTGTTTTGTTATTTTGGCTGAATAATATTGCTATGACTTTGTTCCAGATTCGCTGTTTAGCTCAACCACTGCATGCCAATGGCAGTCCAGGCATTCCCTTGAGGAGCCAGCCTAGGGTCATTAGCACACAAATGCTATATGCAAGTCCCCATCATTTGGGGAGGAAGTCCAAGGATATCATGCTCAGTCCTTCCTGGCCTCTCTAAGCTACATGCCACCTGATGCTGCTAGACATGCCAACACTATTCATATCAGGTTTGTGATCTCTATGTATCAGAAATTTAATTGGTTTTGATAAATATCACCTGTCACACACTAACACGTTGTGCTAGATAGCAGACCATATCAAGCCCATTGTATAAATCACTTATGTTACTTTTGATAAAATGATGGAATGATTCACGTTTTTCTGCTCTAACATCATTTGACTTCTCTATTTTAGGGTTGAAATTCCCCATCAAGATGGTATGCTGCCACTAGTGTCCACATTTCCTCTGCACAATGTCCGTTTTCTTCTGTTAGAACCTGTGTATCGCCAGCAACATGTATGCTCAAACCTCCTCACAACAGCAGAGCATGCCTCCATCATTGGACAGGGGTTTCTCGGTGAGAATCTGGTGGTGAAAAGTTATCACAGTGTTCAGCATTATGTAGAACTTTGTTGTGATACAACGTATTGCAACTTGAATACTTCTGACATGGAGTAGATCGTTTCCTTCCTACCTTGGGATGCTTAAAGACGCATACATTTCCATCATCTATACTTGCACAAAATTGAAATTTTTCACTGGTAGCTTTTGGTTTTATTTTAAGTTCAGAAGCAGTTAAGTATAAAGTAAAATTTTTAATCTGTTTTTAAAACCAGGTGAGTTTGCTTCAGATGACGAACAACTTCCTTTTGGTCCTGGATATGACTTTCCATACCAGTTTGACAATGAACTACGAGAAGATAAAACTCTACTGTTATATCGTCATCTTAACTTAAAGCAATGCATTTGGATATTTGATGCATGGTACCACATGACGGAGTTGGTTGACATATGTGGCGGTCATGTCTTATCTGATTTCAAGCTCAAAGTAAGTGCTTTGGTATCAATATTTCTAGCTGAATAAGTACATTTATGTAAAAGTATTACTGTGACAAGCAAAGTTATCAATTCTTGGAAGACATTGTTTTAGTTTAGTATTGTATTCAAGCCATCTAAACCTAAGCAAGACTTGCTGTTACAGCTTGAAAAACCTGGGAAGTTGTCTTTTTAAAAAAATGGTTTTTGGTTGTTTTTTTTTAAACAGGATCAGAAAAAGACACACTTGACAGTTCGTGTTCCTCTTCATGTCTCCTATCTGTTTGCTATGGTGCCCATTGGTTGGAGCTCCCTGGAGCATTACACAGATATGGAATTTGCATTCTATTATGATGCAGTCCTTTGGAAAGCAGGTTTAGAGACTGAAGGACGACATGGAGGAAAACTTCAAATCCGGCGTGTTTTGATAGGACAGGATGGAAAACTGGTTCTTGAATTTCGCACTCAAGCAAAATTTAGAGGTAAAAAAGACTCAATTTTCCACTTAATCTATCTAGCTGATAAAGAGATTTGAAGTTTTATTTTTTGAGTTATTTGTTTGGAACATGTAGTTGCCACATTTATATCCATATAGCTCTGTGCAAATATGTAAACTTTAAAACTCACAGACCTACCATTTGCAATGTCAATCTTCTCAAGTTATAAAAAAAAAATTAGTTGTATCTTATTTTTTATTTTGTTTTCCCTTTCTTTTGCAGGGCAGTTTGTGCTTTCTCACCAGACCATGCCAGGTTATGAAAGCCGGGTTATTGCCCCCAAATCATTGGCAATATCATTTGACCTGCAGCTGATTTGGAGCCAGCCTACATTTGACAGCCCACACCAGATGTGGCAGGCCACTAGTCGCTTTAATCTTAAGGTTAACATGTTACTTACATATTACTTTATAACTGTTGTAGCCAGGCAGCAGAAGTACCAGGTACACTCGTAAACTTAGACACTTTGAGGTTGGCCACATATTGTATAGGCGGCTAGCTATGTGCAGACATAACTGCTAGCCAAGTGAAACTCACGGAGTGCCGGCTGTGGTATACGATCTGTTTGATATAATGGTATTTTGCCAAGGGAAAGCAAATAGATGCCATCTTGAAAGGGGGAAGGGCATGAGCATTGAAGGGAGTAGCAGTCAGGATGTTGATGAGGTGGAGGGAGGACAGAATACAAAGTAGTCAAAAGAAAGACCAGTCTAGAACTGTCGAACCCAATGATTAGGATCAAATGTAACAAAGCCTGGCTTTTCCACTCTTTTTTTCTGCATCTTTTTAAGTGTGATCTTATATAAGAACAAAAGTTTTACAAACCATTACCTCTTGCCACTGCATAAGTCTGCTGTAATAATAAGGTATTCCCAGGAATCAATCAATGTACAGTAGTGTATTCTCAAGAATAATTACGTCAAAATCCATTTTACTTGTGAAAAACGTCAAGTATGATGTACAACACTCATAGCATAACATGAATGGCCATTTTATAAAGAAAGGAAAGAGATGTAAGTATAAGTTGGCTGACAGTAAGACAAGAGAGGATTTCAATGTTTTAGGATAGCCTTTTTCTACTTTCCCTTTCTGAAGATTCATCTGTGATTATTTTAGTGTAAATTTTTATTTATGAATCTAATCATACTTTGTAAAAATTAAAAAAATGAAAGAGGTAAAGATTCTTAACTCCATTAAATCAGTAATATCAACGAATGTGTTCAGTGGAAATATGATCTCAGGACAAGAACAGGAAAGACAACAGGATAGTTACAGACTTTGTGAACTTACTGCATATTGTGCAATCTCTCTGTATGATAACAATACCAACAATTATGTGTCAACTGTATCATGTCATAGGATTACACAGGAATGTATGTGATAGAGATGATTCCCTGTTCTGTTACTCCAACACAAGCCTACGTCAACACTTACCCTTTGCCTTGCACAGCACAGCAACCTCAGAGGCAAGCGTTTTGTTATGCTATTAATTTCTTTTCTGATGTACTTGAAAAATTACATTCTGGGATTGTTTTTATGCTGACATTTTAGTTACAGAAGCAATAAGCCAGAAGCATCTCCACTGTTAAATGAATTTTAAAAACTGTTTTGCCAGTCTTCTGTTGAAATCTTCTCACCATCAAAAGAAAAATGCATGCTGCTGTTTCAAATGTTACATAGTGTTGACCTAGCGATCTTATGCCATTTAAAGTTTCTTAGATTTGATCCACACTATTATGGTGTCTCATAAGAGAAGTAGCCAAGTTTGGACTGGTTTTGTATAATCTAACTTTATTAAATATCATTTTACCTGTCTTAGGTTTGAGGTCCCGCTGTCCTTCCAGCAAACAAACCGACCTGTTCCAGTTGTATATTCCTTAGACACGCAGCTTCAGCTGACCAATAACCTTGAAATGATGCTCCAGGATCCCAGCACAGATACAACATTGCCTGAGGACTGGGATTTCAATGGTGCCTTTTCCAGGGGTACGAATCAGCTCACTCAATAAAGGACAATAAAACACCATAAAGATTGTTAGCGTGTGCTAGTGTGCCTAAGATATATTAATTCATAGGGTTTGTCAGGATAATCTCATTTTGTGCTCCAGGCCAAAATCTTTATGGGCGAGTATTGTGGAACCCCAGCCAGGATCTCAGGTCAGCTTACAGACTGAGTGTGGAAAAAGTATATCTTTGCACAGGTGAGGTGTGGACCATGGATCTTGTATGACAAAAAGATGTCACTCACATCAGACATCCTTTTGTGTTGCTCCAGGATTGCTCAAAATCATACACAAAAATTATGTTGACAAGTGACAGCCATGATGATGAGCAAACCTTAATATAATAAAGATCTTCTCCATTTCAAATTAAAAACCCACAAGAACATCATAAAAATAGAGCAGTTCATTGGAACTTTTTGTTGATAGTGTATTAATGAGTATAAATAGCTATTTCTAGATAGCTAGAAATAGCATTCATTGTGAAGAATTTCTTGTGCAGGAAGCAATGGGCATGTTCCAACCTATGATCCTTCTGGAGAGGTCTACAGAGAGGGCCCACAATATGGATGTCTGCAGCCATCCTCTAAATTGCTCTACAGATTCCTAATTTTGGTATGCAGAACACTATTTGTACTTTATTTCATCAGCAGTTTTCAACATAATAAAATTCTTTTGATCCCATTTAGCTCACTACCAATTATTTTATATATACAACAGTCACCAAACAAGCACAAAGAACTTTATGCTGGTAACAGCATGTTAAAAAAACAAAGCACATAAGAAAACAACAATCAGTTGGGTTTTGTTTTCTTTAATTACTCAGTGCCACCATCTCTATTTTGCCTGGAATTGTGTCACATGCTGATATCAGATCTCTCTCTTTTTTTCAGGATCGAGAAAATCCAGACATAGCTCAAGGTGATTTTCAAGATATTCCTTTCCTTGCACAGTTTGCAAGTGGATCCCAGGAATTGTCTCCCTTACTTGACATGCCAGGTGTTGATGGTTTTGTCTTCAATGTGGATCCCCTTTATAAGGTAATTTTTTTATGTAAACTATAACCAATATTATGATCGGTGTGATGTCCTTATTCCAAGGCTAGATATTGGTTCCAAGATGAGTTTGCATTGCATACATCTGCCTGCTCTTAACCTTTATTACAACTAAACTTTGTCAGTATCTTGTCACTGAGCACTTCACATCCCGACTACATCACAACTGAAAGAAAAGGTTGATTGGATGATACCGAACATTTGGTTCTTTATTTCTTAGGTGGATTCAGGCCATCAGTGGTATCTTCAGGTAGTCTACTTCATAACACCAGATACTCCTTACCTCCGATTCCGCCGTGCTGCAGTCACAAGCATAACAACTGTTGGTTTTACCTCTTACCAGGAGCCACACCCTAATGTGGCATATGACATGAAGCGTAATGGTACCAACATACAGCGTATTATTTTGAATGAAGAATCTCCACGGACTTCATCAGTCAGCCCTTTACTTGCCATCCTTCCAGCCACGTTTTTCCTGTTATTAATATCTACTGTGATCATCAGCATATTGTGTGTTAGAAAACGTAGGCGAAAGAAGCTTACACTTGCAACTGCACCAGCCAAAAGAAACAACCTTGCATTGTCCAGACCCTCACTGGGGGTGTCTGTGACATCTCTGGCTAGTTCTGTGTCCAAGCAAAACCTGAACAGACTTTCAAGTGGTGCAGAGAAAACTATCAACTTGGCAGCTAAGTATACCTTCATCAAACCAAAAGATGTGAATGTGAACACAGTATACGGAACTGAAGTGTAGGTAATGTCTCTTAATTGCAAGGCTTGAAAATATGAATTTATAAAAGAGTGCGTGAGGAAAGACAGTTCTGAGTAAATTATATGGATTTTTATATTCAGATGTTTTTATATGCCTACATCGTTTTGCTTTTACTTTGAGAAGGTTGCAGCAAAGTGAAATGGACAACTGTCTCAAGGACTGTTATGACTATCAGAAGCAGAAAGAAATGATTGCATGACATTGATAAGGATATTGTTCTGAGGATAAGAATTTTTACTGGAATATCTCAGTTTGATAAGGAAAATAATCTTGAGTTCAGCAGTACCTAAAGGAAATTACACAGGAAGTTCAAGATAATATGCTGGTAAAGGGGATGGATGAAGCAGGATTATCAGTACAGTTTTATGTCTAGGCTTGCACCTCAAAATATTCTTGCCTTTATTGAATGCAGTGTCATACGGGTAATTTATATGCAAGCATGGATTCTTAAGCAAACCCAGGTGTGATACACTTACACACAACCAATAAAACTGCTTGAAAATTGGGGCAGCTGAACAGCATTATTTCACATATTACATAAGTAGAAATAAGCATCACTAAGGCTCTTGTGGAAACTGGTTAAATTCCCCTTATAAAGTCTTATGAAGTTTGGTACGTTCATACATAATGGAATTCAAAATGGAAGAAAATTACTGACCTTCCCAAAGCCACTTGGGCTATACCAGCTTTCTACAAATCGTGCCTTTTGTAACTTGCAAAAGCCCATTTATACATTTTCCTAGCTGTTAGCTTAAGAAACTTGAGTAGATATGGCAACAACACGTAGGCTTTCCCAGGTTTTTTTGGTTGATGGTATGAAGGACTGCAAAAATACTTAATTGCTGAAAGGTCTTAGATTAAATAGGCACTGGCATGTCAAAATGAACTCTTGATCCAACATCCGGGCTTGCTAAGTGCAGCAGAGGAGACAACCTATTATTTCTCAGTAGTCGTCTTCTTAATTTGCTGTTATGGATGTGTGTGCGTCATGCATATGCACAGATAATACATGTAAACATGTGCTGAAACATTTTATGCTAGAAATATCATTGAGTTTCATTGGCATTACTCTCTTAAACTCAGCTTTACATATCAAGCAGGGCTTCTGCTAAGGCTAAATTCTTTGGGGTCCCAGGGACCCCTTCTTCAGGTTTTTAAGGGGTCCCTGTTCTTCCCAAATTGAATGGGACCCATTGACGAAAATCTGAAGGGGTCCTCTGAACTTTTAATGCGTATTGTACGCAATTTTTTGCGTAAGCAGAAGCCCTGCAAGTGCTGTATTTTGTTGGTGTGTATACTTGAGCTGCCTGTGAAGAATCTGAAGAATATGTAGAAAATGATGTACAATTTCTGCAAAAAACTTTTCACCAAATGTGTATTTTCAGTTATACTGATAAGAATACCAATGTGTCAGTCTATCCCAGTGTACAGCATAGAGCTTCTTCTTCATACTAAGGCTTAAACTGGTAGACAAGAAAACCGGTCACTTTTTGTAACCCTATGGGCACGAATTCCATAGTTTGGTTGGGGTTTTTTAAAGTTAGTTGCCAGAACTGTTACTAGGTGATGAACATTATGCCTGTATTATGCATTAACTTGCACTTTCTTGTGATGACTTCCTTTAAGAATATATGGATGTGCATATGCACATGATTAGATATGAAGTGCTCTTTTGGTAATGTAGTTTGTGCTGTGGACAGTTAATTTCGAAATACTATGCATTTAATGTTTTACATGTGGGTGTGCTGTATGGTGACACACTTTTCTGTATGTTTCTGCCTGAATATATCAGCTTTCTCCCCATCCACCAACAGGACAGTCTGTGCAGCTGTGAATTTCATGCAGTTCTATATCGGAATTTCTAAATGAGCGCTGGTTACAGCATATCAAAATGAATAAAGTGCTGTTATATCTCATCAAGACTTGCTTTCTGTAGTGTTATAGACTTGGCCTGAAAATCAACTGCAACTAATAAAGGGCTTAAAAAATTTTCAACAAATGTTAAAAACAGCAACAGATGTTCATACTTACATCATTTATAAACCAAGTCTGATACAAGGCAGTGAAATTTCTGCAGTCACAAAAGTACAGAATTTTTCAGTCACAATATTGAAGCCTAAGCTTTGATGCCATTTCCTTCATCATGTCTTTCTGCTTGTTGTTCTGACTAGTCCTCTTCAAAGATGATGTGTCTTTTCTTCGTGGATTGCAGCATACAATTCTTTACTTTTTCTAACGTCTGGAAAGGTAAGTGAAGTATTGTTTATAGTCATAACTACAAAGTGTAATGTTGTTTTATGCTGATAACTAGAAAGAACAGTTGCTAAGTGAGATTGGTGGCTGAAATACAAAAATAAACTTTTTATTGGTGGCTTCTTTTACCTCTAGCTTTTTCTTCTCAGCATTTTTCTCTTTCATTTCTTTGTCACATTTTTTGTGTTTCGTTTTACTCCTTGATTTGCCAACTTCCTGTCTCTCATTACAAGGCATTCCTGAAACAGTCAAAGAATTTTCTGGTACCAATATACAGCGTTTTCTGAATTCTTCCCATCAAATCTTTTCACTCTTTCTATGGGCTGTTCACTTTTTTCAGTTTCCGAATCATTTGTCCAATGGTTTTGTTGCTCTTTCTCTGCATTTGTTTTGCTGCTTTTGTAATTTGTTGCATGCATGCTGTTATTATCTTGATCTTTCTTCTCTGGATCTATTACAACATACATTTTCTGGTTTTGAATATATTTTTTACCCAAAGCACATTTTCATTAAGCGTTTACTCTAGTAGAAAATGAAAACATTTACAACTTGGAAAAGGGGTGTTACAATCAACTAAACATTCATTTGTTGGCAAAGGCCAATTCTAGGAAGATATCCTGTCTCCAATTATTTTATTTTTTTTTAAATGATATGATAAACTGAAGCATGACATGTGAAACTTACCAATACCTCCTGAAGAGCTTGCTTCTTACTTGGCTTGATGTTTGCCACCTTATGAAGTTCCCCTTCACTCTTAGGAGCATGATTCATTTTCTACCAAATCAAAAGCATAGGATTACCACAAGCATGGCCTGATATTCTGCATCTGACAACAGTTTGTCTAAAATCTTTTGGTTTTTAATTTTTAAAGTGTCTGTTAAAGATATTTAAATTAATCCGGACCTTTTCATGTATCCAAAACCACTCTTTCACAAAAATTGAGACAGTTACTTCAAGTACTGAAATAACACAAGAATGTTCACAAGAACCTTTTCTTATGCCTGTTATTTCTGTAATTCACTTACAAAATTTACACAGTACTGCTCCCTAGCTCTCTTCAAAGAAATGCTACCATTTTTGCTGTTGCTAAATTTACATTTTTGTTCTTATTGCTCTGATATAATTATGCCCTGCATTATGTTCAATGCATCAACTTTTTGTGATGTCTTCCTTCGAAAATATATGGAATATGGCATGGCTAGATATGAAGTGCTCTTTCGGTAATGTAGTTTGTACTGGCGACAGTCAATTTTCTTTTCTGTGCATTTGATGTTTGACATATGGGTGTGCTGTATGGTGACACACTTTTCTGGATGTTTCTGCCTGAATATATCTGCTTTTTCCCCATCCCACCAACAGGACAGTCTGTGCAGTTGTGAATTGCATGCAGTTCTATATCAGAATTTCTAAATGAACGCTGGTTACAGCATATCAAAATGAATAAAGTGTTGTTATATCACATCAAGACTTGCTTTCTGTAGTGTTATAGACTTGGCCTGAAAATCAGCTGCAACTAATATAGGGCTTAAAAACATATTTTCAACAGACTAATGTTAACAATAGCAAAGCAAAACAGATGTTAATACATGTGCTTAAATTATTTATGAACAAGATGGACAATACACTAGAGGCAATGTTGAACCCGGAGCTTTGATGCCATTTTTCATCATGTCGCTCTGACAAGTCTTCTTTAATCAAGATGTGGCTTTTCTTCATGGATTGCAGCATCAAACTCTTTACTTGTTCTAAAATCTGGAATAGTAAGTGCAGCATTGTTTATAGTGATTACTACAAAGTGTAATAGTTAAGACTTTATTATTAATGGATTGTACAATCATACAGAATGAAACATTGTCTAGGCTAATTTACTGAAATGACCAAAAAAAAACAAAGGCTATACAATTAAAAACAAAACTAAATGATAAACAGAGAATTCTCCTGTATCACAAAACAAAAAATAGTAATGGAAACATGAAACTACAGATTGGACCAAACATGAATCATGCAAAAGGAAAATGAGGATAAAAAAAAAATCAATTACATGAAATGCTGGTCTACTATTTAGGTAACTGAACATGATTTATAAAATTCAGCATTTCTGGACTCAATTAGACTCTAAAATTAGATTTCCAGCATAAATATAAAAAGGCAACACTCAGAGAAAGAGGAAGTGCAAGCTCTTACCGCATGAAACACTTGGTACATTGCCAGACAAATAACCTCACCTTTAGCTGTTCCTGTGACATTGGGCCTTCACTCTTGATTTCAACAATAACATTGGACTGAAACTTAAATGCTGAACAAAGACCTGGAGCCGACTTTTGATCCCCTGTTTTTGAAATAAACAACACTCACATATCTCAAAGTTTATGTATGCGTGTATTTATATACCAATCAACTATATCATCTGTCACTCCGTGACAATTAAAACAGACTAATATTTTAAGCTATCCAGGTATTTATATAAAAAAGAAACTCACTGAGATATAACTGTTATATTTCCAAGCATCTTCTGCATGGTATGCATTATTAAATGCACAGACACCTTTTAAGGGGAGTGATATTCTTGTGCCTACATCTTCAATAAAGCTTTAGTAGTCATTATTTGTATAAAGTGAAAATGTTTCAAATGTACCTGTTGACAAGCTGGACACAACATATCAAGAGAAAAAAAACCCAAGCAGTTGAGTGCATTTCTACAGTACTCACCAGCATATGAAGACACCATCCCATGTTTTGTACCCTGTACAACATTATTGCATATGCTGTGTAGTGGTTGCTTATGACTTGCCATGCTGGCTTGCTGCTGATCCAGAGACTCGCTTTTAGGTCTAGAACATTCATGCCTGTAAAATGGTAGGTGAAATGTCTACTAATTGGTACACAAAATAATAAGTCTTTATTACAGTTACACATCAGAGTAGTGTAACTGTAAGTGTGATGTCTGGCGGAAAAAAGACATAAGCTATGGATGTTGTATAATACACATGATGAGCTGCGTTAAATTTGATGATATATACAGTTGAGCAGGAAAGGAACTCGTATGCCTTCAAATGACAGGATACCATAAGTGCCACAATATTTATACATTTCAGACAGAAAAGTTAGTTGGAGTTTTAAGCCATATCAGCAACTGAGGCTATCTCATGGCGAAAGCAAAGTACAGGAACATTTAAAGGTTGACATACAGCTATTTGAAGAAGATATACATTATTTTTTTCTTAGTTATATACAATAAGAAACTTTCTAATTGAATGGGTCTTTTTATATTAGGTGAAACAGTTGGATAAACTGCACTTTACAAAGTGTGCTGCTGATCGGCATGCAGCCGACCCATGTCCACACCTTTGCAAATGGAAACAAAGTAATGGTGCGAGGATGAAAAGTGCCACTTTTACCTAAAGATATCCAATTGGGATAAACTTGGGGGGTTCAGAAGTGAGAAGGTTAGAAAGTATGCATTTGTTAGAATGGTTTTTCATCTCCTTTTAGGGTGATCCTGTTTACATGGGATGCACCTTGCATCGAGTTCAGAGCGTGTATCTGCTTCTGACGGTGTAGCCAAGTCACTATATCTGATGACTCTTCTAGAAGACCTTCGAGTTTTGAGTATTAAAAAATTTTAATGGGACGGTCTACAAAATATTTTCCATCCCATTGTCTTAGTGCTTCAGAAGCTTTTTGATATTTACACTGTATCAGAAATTGCCCAGATCTGAGATGCTCGATTGAAGTAGAGTTTGCAGAGATATTTTGAAATCCTTTTTGGATGGCAAAAGGGGACAGTCCCATGATGGATCTTTCAGGATCCCCACTTTCCACAATCAAGAAACATGGCCATGTCCCATCTAAAAGCTTAGCAGTTGAATCACGTTCCTCCTCACTGTCTGAGAAAATATTATTGAAAGGTCTAGAACGTTTTCCAGAGTCTGAGAGTTTTTTGCCATGAAGAAAAAGAAACATTCATTTCTCCTGCTCCCCACCCAACACAGAGCCCGTCTATGGAATGCAGCCGAATGGCACTTCGTGGGTATATCCAGCAGGGCTACACCAGGGCTACATGAGAAATCTACTCTGACCCAAAAGAGTACAAATTGATCAGATTGACCCATCCCCAAGCCTTCTAGCAGCGCTAGGGCATTGCATTATCAGCTGACTGATTGGCGTGGACATCAACCTCCTGTCTAGAAAAAGTTTAGGCCAAAGAGGAGTGTTGGTATCATGGGCCACAACCCATCAATGATCTCAGCCTCTAGGATCCCATTTTCCCCCGACACAGGTTTGAGATTTGTGAGAAATTTTTAAAAAGTGAAGGACCAGGGAATGGGATAGGCAGAGGATAGGATAGGAAAAATGGAAAGATAAGAAATTTAATGAATAAAGGTGAAAGGACCTGTGAGACAGAAATATGTACAGTGAGAAGGAAAGAGGCAGGCCACTCCAGAGAAAAGTTGGGTGTCCATCCCCAGCACCAGAAGACAGGACCACGGGGGCTATCAGACCAAAAAGTAAAATAAAAGGAATAATTGTTTTTGTAAATATACAAGGGCAGTTATCATACTACAAAATGGGAATATTTAAAGTGTGCTTACTCTGACATAACCTTCAACATGTGGGGGTCATTCTTCAGTTTCTTTCTTGTCTTTCCATCTTTGGCAGTCATTTCTTCCATTTTGTCTGATGCCTCACTTTTGCTTTTCTTGGCACAATCTGCTTCAGTTCTGTCAGTACTCTTCTGTTTCCCTTTTCTGATATCAGCTTCCTTCAATTCAGGTTGCTCAGATGATTTCTTGGTGGCTTCTTTTACCTCTAGCTTTTTCTTCTCAGCATTTTTCTCTTTCATTTCTTTGTCAGATTTTTTCTGTTTCGTTGTGATCTTTGATTTGCCAACTTCCTGTCTCTCATTACAATGGCATTCCTGAAACATTCAAAAAATTTTATGAATTCTTCCCATCACATCTTTTCACAATAACCAGGTTTTTTAATTTCTTCTTTAATTTAAAAAAGACATAGCCCCTGTACAACACTGTATAACCCGCTTTTCTTCAATTACTGCACACATGCAAAACATTTTATTAGTTTTCTGACATTTATGTTTGCTATGTTCACAAAATTAAAAAGCCTTACAAATACAAACTACAAACACATTTAATGTGTTTAATATTTAATAATATTTAATAAACACATTTAATAGACAGCATTTAAAGTAACCTGCTAAAACAGAACAGAATTAAAAGCTTTGATTCTGACAAGTTTTAGGACATCTTCCACAAAATCTTTATTAATTTGACATAACTCTCAACGTGCGGGGGATAGTCATTCTTTAGTTTTTTCCTTATCTTCCCATCTTCGGCAGTCATTTCTTCCATTTTGTCTGATGCCTCACCTTTGCTTTTCTTGGCACAATCTGCTTCAGTTCTGTCTGTACTCTTCCTTTTGCGTTTCTGCCATCATCTTCCTTCAATTCAGGCTGCTCAGATGACTTCTTGGTGGCTTCTTTTACCTCTAGCTTTTTCTTCTCAGCATTTTTCTCTTTCATTTCTTTGTCAGATTTTTTCTGTTTCGTTGTGCTCCTTGATTTGCCAACTTCCTGTCTCTCATTACAAGGCAGTCCTGAAACATTCAAAAAATTTTATGAATTCCTCCGATCACATCTTTTCACAAATATCAGGTTTTTAAATTTCTTAAAAACATGGCTCCTGTACAACACTGTACAACCCTTTTCTTCAATTACTGCACACATGCAAAACATTTTATTAGTTTTCTGACATTTATGTTTGCTATGTTCACAAAATTTAAAAAGCCTTACAAATACAAACTACAAACACATTTCAGCTAATAGACGGCATTTACAGTAACCTGCTAAAACAGAACAGAATTAAACATTTTGATTCAGACTCTGACAAGTTTTAGGACATCTTCATCTTTATTATCTTTATTAATTTGACATAAATCTTAACGTGTGTGTGTGTGTGGGAGGGTTAGGGTTAGTCATTCTTCAGTTTTTTCCTTATCTTTCCATCTTTGGTGTTCATTTCTTCCATTTTGTCTGATGCCTCACCTTTGCTTTTCTTGGCACAATCTGCTTCAGTTCTGTCAGTACTCTTCTGTTTCCCTTTTCTGATATCAGCTTCCTTCAATTCAGGCTGCTCAGATGATTTCTTGGTGGCTTCTTTTACCTCTAGCTTTTTCTTCTCAGCATTCTGCTCTATCATTTCTTTGTCAGATTTTTTCTGTTTCGTTGTGCTTCTTGATTTGCCAACTTCCTGTCTCTCATTACAAGGCAGTCCTGAAACATTCAAAGAAGTTTCTGGTACCAACATACAGAATTTTCTGAATTCTTCCCATCACATCTTTTCACTCTTTGTCCAATGGTTTTGATGCTCTTTTTCTGCATTTGTTTTGCTGCTTTTGTAATTTGTTGCATGCATGCTGTTATTATCTTGATCTTCTTCTCTGGATCTATTACAACATACGTTTTCTGGTTTTGAATATATTTTTTACCCAAAGCACATTTTTATTAAGCATTTACTCTAGTGGAAAATGAAAACATTTACAACTTGGAAAAGGGGTGTTACAATCAACTGAGCATTCATTTGTTGGCAATGGTCAATTCTAGGAAGATTTCCTGTCTCCAATTATTTTATCTTTTAAATGGTATGATAAACTTATATGCACCATCTTGTCTGAGCAACAGAAATGCTTGACATTACAGTCTACAAAAGTTTCAGGTTAATTCTTGCAACCCAATCATTCTTTGTGTGCATGAAAATGAAGCAGCTTATCACCTGAGCATGAAACATGTGAAACTTACCAATACCCTCCTTAAGAGCTTGCTTCTTACTTGGCTTGATATTTGCCACCTTATGAAGATCCCCTTCACTCTTAGGAGCATGATTCATTTTCTACCAAATCAAAAGCATGATTACCACTATTTCTGTAATTCACTTAAAAAGCTTACACAACACTGTTCCCTAGCTCTCTTCAAAGAAACGCTACCATTTTTGCTGTTGCTAAATCTTTAGCATATTTGGCTGCTATCTTAATATCAGACAACTTTTGCTCTCATTGCACTGATATAATTATGCCCTGTATTATTATATTTGTGATGTCTTCCTTCGAGAATATATGGAATATGTGCATGACTAGATATGAAATGCTCTTTCAGTAATGTAGTTTGTACTGGCGACAGTTAATTTTTTTTTCTATGCATTTAATGTTTTACATGTGGGTGTGCTGTATAGTGACACACTTTTTCTGTTTGTTTCTGCCTGAATATATCAGATTTCTCCCCATCCCACCAACAGGACAGTCTGTGCAGTTGTGAATTACATGCAGTTCTATATCGGAATTTCTAAATGAGCACTGGCTGGTTACAGCATATCAAAATGAATAAAGTGTTGTTATATCACATCAAGACTTGCTTTCTGTAGTGCTATAGACTTGGCCTGAAAATCAGCTGCAACTAATATAGGGCTTAAAAATTATTTTCAACAGACTAATGTTAACAATAGCAAAGCAAAACAGATGTTAATACTTAAATTATTTATGAAAAAAAGATGGACAATACACTAGAAGGCAATGTTGAAGCTTTAGCTTTGATGCCATTTTCTTTATCGTGTCGCTCTGACAAGTTCCCGTCAATCAAGATGTGGCTTTTCTCCATCGATTGCAGCATAAAACTCTTTACTTTTTCTAAAATCTGGAATGGTAAGTGCAGTATTGTTTAAAGCGCTAACTACAAAGTATAATATTGTGTTTACCAATAACTAGGAAGTGTGACAATGTTTAGAATAACTTGAAAGTGTATAACATTGTTTCAGAATGATAAATAGAAAGAAAAGTATTTAAGTAAGAAAGGTAGCTGAAGATGTAACAGTAAAATTTTTAATAGTAGATTTTTTTCCTTGAATACTTACCAGATGACCTGACAATAGGAGCAAAAAGGGCCACAACTGCTCTGTACCATAAAATTCTTTGTCCCTGAGCAGTAGGGAAACAGCAGTCCTGACAGTAGCTCTCCCCTTTAAGCCTAGTGCTGCCCTTAAACTACTATTAAAAAAAAACTTTCTACTTGGGTTCAGCAGTCTTTCCAAGGCAGAAGTGGGGAAGGCTGGGAGGGCATTACCGTCAGGTAGTCTGGTAAAGTATAAAAGAATGTCAATTTATAATAAAAGTTTTTTTTTCTTTAACTTTACTAGATGATCTGACCATAGGAGAATAACAATCAGGTCTGCTGTGCAAACTATCCTCACTGATCCCCCGCAACCTGCAGAATTAGGCCATAACATGTTGAGAAGCCAAAATCAGGCTGACAAGGCACAGAATGGTGGGATGAGCAAACAGGAAACGGAGATATGATGCCTCAAAGGTATTATAATATCAGCAAGAGCAGCATTCCGTTAAAAGGCAATAGCCTGCATGCTCCTGCTGTTTCAACCTTGTGGGACACTGAAGGACAGAGCCACTCATAATAAGAAAAAAAAGAGAGAGAGAAAATTGTCAGCCATCTTGGAAGGTGAGAGTTCTATTAGAGCAAGATTTTGAAGCCAACACCAGCAGTTAAAAACTCTCCACATACATCATTAAAGTGGAGGGCCGTCTAGCAGCCACTATTCTTTCCACTGCCTCACTCAGACAAATGACCGAGGCAAAGGACCACAAGCTCCAGTCTGGGAAGTCACAAGGGAAGAGGAAAAACAAAGGGTGTGACAACGGCTGTCACCAGTAAAAAGGATAAAAGGTGTATAACACAGCAGAGGTCCAAGTGGAATGTGAAGTAGAGACAGTAAAACTTAGCTTAATTTTGAATTCAAAAGCGAGTGTGGCCCACCCGATAGTTCATCCCTTCACACCTACTCCCATTGAGACATTGTCCAACCTGCACAAACGACATCTCTGGTGATGTAAGTCTGATTTCATTCTACCTGTTCACTTCTTTCTCTTTCCATTTTCTTGATTATTAGATCATCTGACAAAAGAAGTCCGCAAACTGCAGTCCTTGAAGTGAGTGGTAAGAGTGTGATGTTGCCGATCATGTACACGTAGCCTCAAAAACGAAATAAAAAGTCTGCTTAACCCACATGGGCTTTTTATAGTAGTCTGAGGGCAGCACTGGGCTTAAGAAGGAGAACACTCTACCTATCAGGACTGCTGTCCCTTATCAGCTAGGAGCAAAGAATTTGTTTGGTTAAGAGCAGCTGTAGCCCTTTAACTCGTATGGTCAGGTCATCTGGTAAATTTAAAGAAAAAAAAAAATCCCTGAGGAACAGGCACATAAATCACATTTCAAGAGAACCTCAGAGAATCTGACATAAAGCATTCATATATGAGGCAGAAGTCACAGAGAAAAAACCCACTTACTTTTGAAGATCCCTTTTTCTTTGGCCTTTTGCTGTTTGCCCACTTGCTCATTCTGTCCATTTGTATTTTATTCCAGTATTTACTTTCCTTTTTACCTTGATAAGCATGAAACATGATAGATTTATGTGTGAACATTTTCACAATAGCTTCACTTTAAAAGAGTAAAAGAAAAAAAATCCTCTGCACAATGATCAACTTTTTAAATTTCTTCTTCACTTTAAAAAAGACATGGCACCTGTACAACACTGTATAATCCCATTTCTTCAATTCCTGTACATGTGCAAAATATTTTATCAGTTTCCTGACATCCATGGTAAGTTTGCACAATTTAAAAAGCCCACGAAAGCAAAATGAGAATCAATATTTCATTAAACAGACGACATTTAAAACAAGCTAAATATAACTAAAAAGTTCTGATTCAAAGCTGACTCAAGTTTTAGGACATGAAGCACCAAATAGTAAAATGACTTACCTTGCACAAGATGCAGCGTACAGCCAGTGAGATTGGAAGCTACAAGCGTCTGGGCACTTTCAGCATCTTTGCAGCGAATGTACCCATGAAGCATGTTGTCTTTTACATCAATGTACGCAACTTTAATGTCAGACTGAATTTGTTGCTGCATCAAAATACACAAACATAGCTTTAAACTTTTAAGACCTAAATGGATTATACAATCCTACAGAATGAAACAACACTGTCTAGGCTAATTTATTGCAACGTCCAACCAAAGGCTACACAACTGCGAAAGCTTGATGATAAACGGAGAATTCTTCTGTCTCACAAAACAGAAAAACATGTCAGTAACAGAAACATGAATGTGCAGAGTGGACCAAACCTGAATCCTCCAAAGGAAACTGTGAATAAGAAAACCAATTATCTGCAATGCTAGTGTACTATAAAGGTAACTGAACATGATTTATAAAATTTAGCATTTCTTGGCTCGATTAGGTCCTAAAATTAGATTTCCAGCATAAATTAGAAAGGCAACACCCAAGGAAAGAAGATGTAGAACCACAAACAGAAGAGCAAACTCTTATAGCATGAAACACACTGTGCATTGCCAGCCAGACTAATAAACCTCACCTTTAGCTGTTTGTGTGACATTGGGTCCTCACTCTTGATTTCAACAATAACACTAGGCTGAAACTTAGGTGCTGAATGAAGACTTGGACCTGACTTTCGATGCCCTGTTTTTGAAATAAATGATACTTTCATATTTTAAAGTTTATGAATGTGCGTGTTTATATACCAATCAAGTACATTATATACCACTTCATGACAATTAAAACAGACTAATATTCAAAGCTATCTAGCTATTTATTATAAAAATTCTTATTCTTTTATGCCCCCAGTGGAGCGTAGGGCCACAAATACACCACGCCATTGGATCCAGTTGTGGGGGTTCCATTTCCAGTTGGGTCCAAGTCGTACTAGCTGCCTCCGCCTCGCTCCTCCATGTTTGTCCTGTGGTCTCCTTACCCTGCACCCAACCCCTGTGGGTTTCAGCCCAGAGTTTGTCTCGTTAAATTGTGGGCCGGCTTCACAGGAGAGACTGATCCAGCCCCACTTCTGCTTCTTGATATCTTGGCTGGCAGGTGTTTGGTTGGTTCTCTCCCACAGGTCTGTACTGGAGATCTTCTCGGGCCATTTAATATTGAGGATGTTACGCAAACATCTGGTGACCTATGTCTGAATCTTGTTGGTGATGGTGTTTGTTACACATCATGTCTCAGATCCATAAAGAAGGACTGACTGTACGTTTGCATTGAAGATGCGGATCTTGGTGTGTAGAGATCATATTCATAGCTATTTATTTCTATTTTTAAAAAAACTCCCTGAGATATAACTGTTACATGTTCCAAGTATCTTTCTGCATGGTATGCATTATTAAGTGAACAGACACCTTTTAAGGAGAGTGGTATTCTTATTCCTACATCTCCCATAAAACTTTAAAAATCATTAATTGCATAAAGTCTAAATATATCAATAATACCTGTGCTATGCTGCAGCTGCTTGTGACTTGCCATGCTGGCTCGCTGCTGATCCAGATACTGGCTTCTAAGTCTAGACCATTCATTCCTGTAAAATGGCAAGTGACGTGAATACTAATCGGTACATTAAAGCTAATAAGTCTATTTACAGTTACACATCAGAGTGGTGTAACTGTAAATGTGATGTCTGGGATAAGAAAAAAAAAAAAAAGACATCAGCTATGGATGTTGTATAACACACGATGAGCTTTATTAATTTTGATGATATATATACAGTTCAGCAGGAACTCATATGCCTTCCAGTGACAGAGTGCCATAAGGGGAACAATATTTTGGACAGGAAAATAAAACAAAAAGAATAATTGTTTTTGTAAATACATAAAAGCACATTCAATCATACTATAAACAAGTAATATTTAAAGTGTTTAAAATGTTCTTACTTTGACATCACTCTCAACCTGGGTGGCTCTTTCATCAGTTTCTTCCCTTTCCCTTGTTTTTGTTCATTCATCTCCTCATCTTTGGTGTTCATTTCTTTCATTTTGTCCGATGGAAGTCCTGACACATTCATTTCCTATCATGCAAAATCAAAAGCATAGGATAACAAGTATGACCTGATATTCCGCACCTGACAACAGTCTTTATCTGGTTCTACATATGTCTAAAATCTTTAGGCTTTGGCAGTTTCTAAGCTGCAAGTCTGTCAAAGATATTTGTACCCAAAATCATTCTTTCACAGAAAATGTAGGAATATACTTCAAGTAATGTAATAAAACGAAAAGTCCACAATAACCTTTTCTTATGCCTGTTATTTCTGTAATTCACTTAAAAAGCTTACACAATACTGTTCACTGTCTCTTTTCACAGAAATGCTACCAATTTTGCTGTTGCAGGTTTTTACTATATTTTCTGCTGTGTGACAAATGGCTGTTATCTTAGACATTTTTGTTCTCATTGAATTGATATAAAAACAATAACAGCCATATTTTGTGTCTTAATCCCCCTTACTTAAGACTTGATCTGTCAAATCCCTTTAACTATACAGGAAATTTACTTAATTTTACAAAAAAATTCAACAGTTAAAAAGAAAAAGCTTTTCAAAATTTTTCTCTTTACTTTAATAGCATTGGCTGCCTCCACTGGTGTCGCAAATTCAACAAAGGCAAAGCCCTTTATAACTCCAGTAGTTTTGTAACGGGGTAGACTGACAAATGTAACCTTGCCACAAGATGAGAAGCACTGAGCAATCCAATTGTGGTCTGCAGTAGGCGGTAACCCTTCCTACAGTGACATAATTGCCATGTAAGTTCCGTTTAGCAGTCACAAAACAGAAAGAACATACTGGGATTTTTACAATCGTGGTTTTTCTTATATACTGTTAAGGCTGTATAGCAAATACATTTTATATAAAGTTTATAAAAGATTCCAGCAGTTTCAGTCAGTTGGGAACAGAGGTAGAATCTATTACAGTCAAAGACCTTGGAAGTCCTTTGTGATATAAAATAATGCAATTCACAAAGATTTATGAGACTGGCCACTTACCACGTATACAGTCTTTTCATCAGCCTCTTCCTCAGCCATATGATGAACTGGCTGAGTTCTTCGGACTTTAGTTTTGTCTTTGCTGATCTGATTATAGTGAAGTAAAATTCTTACTTCATAACAGGTCAAATGATGCATGCTGATTTTATTTCAAATACTTTTTGAACATGCTGCACACATATATACATTTAGGTAGACAGACACAAAATGTGGTACTGTAAGTTACAAAAAATATTATGTAAAATGTATATAATCATCTTCATAGTACTGGAATAATGTTTAATATGCCTGCCATTATGACTTATTCAGACTACTGATTCCAAGAAATAAAAGCATTTTAAATTAAATTCCTAAGACAACACTTTCAATGAAATAAACAATCATACTTCCAGAAGACTAGATGTTTCCAGTGCCTTTGCAATAGCCTCTGTTGAGCTTGTTAACTTTAGTATACTGGCAAACTTTAAAAAAGGAAAAAGGGGAACATCTGAAACAAAAATATTAATCATTTGCAGATAAAGAAAGTCATAAAGCAGCTAAAAAAAAATTGTATGAGTATATTTTTTGACATACTTACTATTTTAAACTAAAAAGGATAATACTAAATGCCAATGTAATAATGCTTTCCAAATCTGAAGCACAGTAAAATGTATTTAATAAACCTAAAATAAATTGGACACCAATATTTGAAAAAGGTTGAAAGCAAAAGCTGGACAATTTAAATCAAATCTCACCATAAGCCACCAACAGAGGAAAAGGTGGGGAGGAATAGTCCATGCATAATTGTGTATTGTCAGTGGTTCTTAAAGTGTGGGCGAATGCATAAGTCAGGTAGTCAGCAACTGACAGTCATCATAAGTCAGCAAAGTGATGTTTAAATCACCAGACAGGCTAATTAGTCCAGTATTGATTTCACGTGAGTTTTAATTTTATCCATGCCCAACTGCTCACTGGCATAAAATGCTCGCTTACTAAGTCTTTATGTCAAACATGAGCATTGTGTTATTTAACCGCATCACCCCTGTTATCCCTTAGTAACGCAGTGCACTTCCTTATTTTTAATTTTTAATAAGTACTTAGCAAAGTATGTAATTTTATGTACACTTATTGCTATACTACTGTCACAAAACTACAATTAGCTTTGAATTTATAATGAAGCAAATATGGCAACTTTAAAATTGAAATTCATGGTACAGAATGATTTCAGGTCTTGGTGGTCCGTCTTTTTATTTTTTTTATAAACTTAAGTAAAGTGCTGCTTGGTTTGAAATACTTTAAGAACCACTGTATTAAATGATATGTATTAAAAGATATTCTGATGAGAAAAAAAGCATATTTCTTTAACTGACAAATCTAATGTCTTTGGAACTTTATGAAAGAGGATGAGGGAAGGGGTAGAGGAAAGAAAGGGGAGAGAGTTAAGATAGAGGGAGAGAAAGAAAGAATGCAAGAAATAATTAGACTGCATTTAAAAAATGACTTTACAGCCATCTGGTGCATTATCAAGATGCTGTTTCATAAACTTGTACTGGTTGAGCTTGGGAAAATAGAACTCCATCTGCAAATGTAAAAGTCTGAGATTATTTTACATGTTTTTATTATATATCAGTAATGTGTGAAAAAACAACTAAAGCCACTTGCTGTGATTTTAAATAGGGGTAGGGATGGTTGGTTGGTTGAGTTTTATGAAGTGCCACTAACTAAAGCTATACCACTGTGAGGGGTTGGAGCACTGTAATACAAGCCCGTGGTAGCAATTGCTTTACATGCTACATTGATGAGATCCAATTACTACATCATTATAAAACTGCTGCCATGGCTCATATTGCTATATTATACAGTGTATTACAATTATTGTACGATTATTATTTATAAAAAATATTCTGAAAACATTTAGTCATTCAGTCTCTTCAATCTTAACGCAGTGTTTCACAAGGTTGAAGATCTATACCCTACGTGTGATACTGACCTGTTTTTTTATTTTTCTCTGCAGTCCCTTCGTGTTATTTCTCTGTTTCTTTTTCTCCAATTTCCCTGTCCCATTGACCCATCCAGTTTTATTGACACCATCCATTGGCAGCTGCTCGGTGTTCTCCATAACTTTCTTAGTAGTTTCTCCGACATCAACTCTTATAATTCAGTCTCTAAAGTTTTCTTTCCGTTTCAGAACATTCGATTCTGAGTAAATTTACTCTCTTGCATTAACATGGACCAACTTGAAAATCATGGGCCTTCATCGGCCGTGTAGTAGACATCTAGCAGGTAACTCGCAACTTCGGAAAGCGTAATGCACGCGTTTCGTGCACCGGAAGGGAATTCTTTGACCTGGTAACCAGACGATTGGTTCTTATTTTAACGTCGACATGGACATAACAATGTATAGACTCGGCGAGCCACTCACGATTACCAGCCATGCGTGTTACCATGAACGTATACTTATATAATAATATGTAATCATATGCTTCACTGGGGACGAATAGGAACAAGAAGAACCATGAATATGTACGTTTGGTGGATGTGGATATGTTGTGATTTCTTGAGAACTTGTGAAATTCACCTTATAAAGTCTTACAAAGTTGCTGAACCAGTTTGGTTTGTTTAAAAAGGAAAAATGGACAATAATTACTGACATTCCCAGAACTACTTAGGGTACACCAGCCTTTTGTTTTTTGCAAAAGCCATTTCTATACTTTCAAGAAACTTTGCAGTTTTTTTTTGTTGATTTAAAAAAATGGTGTAGAAAACCATGTGTACACTTCTGAAAGTTACAGAGTGTTCCAAGATTATCACAGAATGATGTTGGCCATTATCCAGAACTTTAAAACAATATGAAATGTGTAGTTTTTCCCCGATTTCTTTGCTAATGGTATGAAGGACTGCAAAAATATTTAATTGCTGAAACGTCTTAGACAACCTCTCATTTATCACTGAAGATGGGTCAGCTAGCTGACTTCCCGAGGGCTTTCGACAGCATGTCATAGGAGGGGTCTTCCTGTCCAGGCTCTTGTGCTTTTGATGTATTTGCAGTTTCTGTAGCATTTTTTTTGTACAGGATGGGGTTGCGAGCCCCATGCCTATCCCTCCTCCTTCATGTGGGCTTGGGGCCAGCAGGTTACCCAGGGGTTTCCAGGCGGAGTTCTCGTTTATCACTAGAGTCTTAAATTGCTATGTGTAGATGATCATGCATGTGCACAAATAATGAACACGAATTGTGCATGCGCTACAACTACATTTTATGCTAAAATATCATTGAGTTTTATTTGCATTGCTCTCTTAAAATCAGCTTAACATATCAAGTGCTGTACTTGTGGTGCCTTCTGTGAAGAATACATAGAATTTCTGCAAATGTGTGTACATGTTCAGTTATACTGATAAAGATGCCAACTTATCAGTGTCAGTATATCCCAGTTTACAAGCAGGTGATGGTTTATTTGTCATACTGAGGCTAAGATAGGAGACAATGAAAATGAAGGTCACTTTTTGTATCCCCATTTCAAAGGGAAAGAATTGTATAATGTGGATTATATTAAAAGTCACCATAATACATTATTTAATTGCCAGAGACCTGTTACTGAGTGATAAAAATTATGCCCTGTATAATATATCAACTTGCACTTAATAATGCCTCCTAAGAATGTATAGAATATATGCACAACTAGATACAAAGTGCTCTCTTGTGATGTAGTTTGCACTGTGGATTGTGTTTTACTATGCACTTAAAGTTTCATGTGGGTGTGCTGTATGGTGACACACTTTTCTGTTATGTTTCTGCCTAAATATATCTGCTTCCTCCCCCTCCCACCCACAAGTTAGTCTGAGTACTTGTGAATTTCATGCAGTTCTCTATCTAAATGAGTGCTCGTTACAGCATACCAAAATGAATAAAGTGCTGTTGATATCATATCAAGACTTGCTTTCTGTAGTATTGTAGGCTTGGCTTGAAGTTAGCTGCAATATAGGGCTTAAAAACAGTCCACACACTCTCTCTCTTTTTTTTTTTTTATCTCCTTCCCTCACACAACCACAACAATATTTGTAACTTTTTTTCCAAAAATTTGTAACAATTCAACTTCAAGGTAATTTTAAAATACCTTATTGAAAAAGCAAGTTGATTTTCTGGTGACATCAAGTCAAACCAACATAAAGTGAAAACATTATTTTCAACTGACTAATGTTAAAAAAAAAAGCAGCAACAGATGTTCATACTTAAATCACTTATCAATCAAGTTTGACAATACTCTAGAAGGCAACGATAAAGCAAAGAAACTTCTTGTGCTGTCACGAATTTTTCAGTCACAAAATTGAAGCCTGAGCTTTGAAACCATTTTCCTCGTCATGTCTTTCGGCTTGTCGTTCTGACCAGTCCTCTTCAAATAAGATGTGGCTCTTCTTCATGGATTCCAACATAACATTCTGTGCTTTTTCTAAAAGCTGAAAAAGTAAGTGTAATATTGTTTATAGTGATAACTAGAAAGGAAAGCAGTGACTAATAAAGAAGAAAAAAAAACCAAACATGCACATCATAAAGGTATGATCTTTTCACTCAAAGATTTGTATGATAAACCTAAATCGCAGTTTGCATGAAAATCTAGTGCTTGTCAGAGGATCCATTTATATAATAGGAAGAAGTTGTAACAAACAGAAAAAAAAAACTACCTACTTTTACAGATCCTTTTTTCTTCGGCCTTTTGGTGTTGGCCCGCTTGGTTTCTCTGTCTAGTTGCATTTGATTCCAGTACTTTCTTTCCATCTTCACCTTGATAGTGTGAAAAGTAATACATTTGTGTGTTAACAATTTCACATTAGCTTCACTTTACAAGAGATAGAGAAAACATCCTCTGCCAAATAATCGGTAATCTTATTTCTTCTTCACCTAGTCAAAAAAGACATGGCACTTGTACAATTCTGTATAACCACCCTCCTTTCCATTCATGCATATGTGCCAAACATCAGTTTTCTGACATGTTTTCTAAGTTAGCAAAATTTAAAAAGCCTTAGACTAAAAGAAACACATTTTAGTAAATAGACTACATTTAAAACAACTTGCAAAGATGGAATACAACTAAATGTTCTGATTCAAACACTGACTCAAGTTTTAGGACATGAAGCACCAAATAGCTTACCTTGCACAAGATGCAGCGTACAGCCAGTGAGATTGGAAGCTACAAGCTTCTGAGCACTTTCAGCATCTTTGCAGCGTATGTACCCATGAAGCATGTTGTCTTTTACATCAATGTATGCAACTTTAATGTCAGACTGAATTCGTTGCTGCATCAAAGAACACAAACATAGATTTAACCCTTTACTTTAATGGATAGTACAGTCAAACAGAGCACCAGATTAATTTATTGCAACCAAAAGGCCACACAAATGAAAAGGCTCGATAAATTATCCTCTTAACACCAAATAGACAATGATGTCTGTGATAGAAACAGGAAAATGCGGATTAGACCAAAGCTGAATCATCCAAAGCTAAACATGGATAAGAAAACCTAACGATATGTGGTTCTTCTGTACTTTTTAGGGTAACTGAACAGGGTTTATAAAATTTAGCATTTCTGATATCAATTAAACCCTAAAACTAGATTACCAGCATAAATTAGAAAGGTAGCACCCATGGAAAGAAGATGTAGTGCCACACGCAGAAAGAGCACTCTTACAGAATGAAACACACACTGCATGACCAGCAGATAAATTAACCTCACCTTTAGCTGTTTGTGTGACATGGGGTCTTCACTCTTGACTTCAACAATAACATTGGGCTGAAACTCAGGTGCTGAACGAAGACTTGGACCTGACTTTTGATCCCCTGTTTTTGAAATAAAGGGCTCATGCATATCTCAAAGTTTGTGTGTGTGAATTTATATACCAATCAACCATATCTGTCACTCCATGACAATTTAAAAAAGGCTAAGTAATATTTAGCAATGTCGTTATTTATCACAAAACCTGCTGAGATATGTGTTACATGTTTCAAGCATCCATCTGAATGTGCTTAACCTCATGCTGTGTCACCGGGAATGAACAAATGTTGAGTGAACAGACACCTTTAAAGGTAAGTGATCTTATGCCTGCATCTCCCATAAAGCTTTACTAGCCATTATTTGTACAAACTAAAAATGTACCTGTACGCAAGATTGATCTAACATATCAAGAAAAATATCCAGTTTAAAAGCATTTCTACAATACTCACCAGCATCTGCACGCATCACCTGATGTTCTGTACCCTGTGCAATACTGCTGCATATGCTGTGCAGCTGCTGCTTGAGACTTGCCATACTGGCTCGCTGCTGATCCAGATACTGGCGTTTAAGTCTAGACCATTCATTCCTGTAAAATGGTAGTTGACGTGACTACTAATTGGTTCACTAAAGTTAATAAGTGTATTTACAGTTACACATCAGAGTGGTGCAACAGTTACAATGGTGTAACTAAGTGTGATGTCTGGCAAAAAAGAAAGACATCAGCTATGGATGTTGTACAACACATGATAAGCTTTGCTAAATTTGATTATATATACAGTTCAGCAGGAACTCATATGCCTTCAAATGACAGGGTGCCGTAAGGGGCACAATATTTTGGACAGGAAAATGAAACAAAAAGAATAATTATTTTGGTAAATACAAAACCGCATTCAATCATACCATAAAAAAAAAATATTTAAAATGTTTAAAGTGTGCTTACTTTGATATAACTCTCAACCTGGGTGGCTCTTTCTTCAGTTTCTTCCTTTTCCTTCGTTTTTGTTTATTTATCTCCCCATCTTTAGCATTCATTTCTTCCATTTTGTCTGATGGATCACTTTTGCTTTTCTTAGCACAATCTGCCTCACTTTTGTCTGTACTCTTCCGTTTGCCTTTCCTGCTATCAACTTCTTTGAATGCAGGTTGCTCAGACAACTTCTTGGTGGTTTGTTTTATTTTTAGCTTTTTCTTCTTTGCATTCTGCTCTTTTTCTGTTTCTTCGTCAGATTTTTTTCCTTTTTTTGTGTCTTGCAATATATTTTCCTCAGTCTCTTCTATCACCTTTGTCTTCTTCACCAAATCAGTTTCACACTCTAATCCAAGTTCTGCTGCAGGTGATTCCCTCTTACGTTTCCGTTTCCGAGGTGACTGCTCTGACAATGACTCTGTGCTTCTGCCACTAGATCCCTTTGATTCATGTTTGGATTCGTCCTGAGCCTCTTGTGTAACATCCTTTACAATAACTGTATCATCCTCACAGCTTTTGTGTTCCGTTGTACTCCCTGAAGCACCAACTTCCTGTCTCTCATCACAAGGCAGTCCTGACACGTTTTCAGAATTTTCTGAATTCTCCCCATCACATCTTTTAGCTCTTTTCATGGGCTGCTCACTTTCTTCTGTTCCTGAATCATTTGTCCGTCGTTTTCGCTTCTTCTTTTTGCTTTGCTGTTCTTTTTCTGCATTTGTTTTGCTGTCTTTGTAATTTGTTGCATGCATGCTGTTATCACCTTGCTCCTTCTCTGGATCTGTTACACCGTAAGGTTTTTGGTTTTGAATACATTTTTACACAGAATCATATTTTCAATAAGCATTTGTTCTGGTGGAAAATGGAAATATTTAACTTGGAGAAGGGGTGTAATCATCAACTGAGTAATCGTTTGGTGACAATGGGCAATTCTGGCAAGGTTTCCATCAAATCAAATGAATTTTTGTTTTTAATGATATGACAAATTTATGTGCAGCATCTTGCCTAAACAATGAAAATGTTTTACTTCACAGTTCATACATGTTACAGGCAATTCTTGCACCCCAACCATTTTTGGTTTGTGCACGAAAATGAAGTTTATCACTTAAGCATGAAAAATGTGAAACTTACCAATACCTTCCTTTAGAGCTCGCTTCTTCCAGTACTTAAGGTTTTTACTTGGCTTGATGTTTGCCACCTTGTGAAGTTCCTCTTCTCTCTCTGGGGTATAATTCATTTTCTACCATGTGGAATAAAAAGCATGGAATCATCAGAAGTATGGGCTGATCTTCTGCACCTGACAAGTCTTTATCTGCTTATACACTTGTCTAAAATCTTTTGGGTTTAATTACTCGGCATTTTCAAGGTTGCAAGTCTGTTAAAGGCATTTACTAAAAAAAATCTTGACTTTTCTATGTACCCAAAAGTACTCTTTCATAAAAAAATTTTAATAACACAAGAATGACCACAATGACCTTTTTATTTAGTAATTCATTTAAAGCTTAAAAAATACTGTTACCTGGCTCTCTTCACATTAATGGTATAATTTTTGCTGTTGCTATGTGACAAATGTCTGCTATCTATCTTAGACATTTTTATTCTTATTGCACTGATATAAAGTAAAATAACAGCCATATTTTGTGCCTCAATCCCCCTCCTACAACACTTGGTCTGTCAAATGTCTTTAAACTTTAAACATACAAGAAAATTAATACATTTTACAAAATATTTCAACAATTAAGATTAAAAGCTTTCAACATTTTCATCCTTACTTCAATAGCCTTGGCAGCCTCCGCTGGCGTCTCGAATTCAACAAAGGCAAAGCCTTTTATATCTCCAGTAGTTCTGTACCGAGGTAGGCTGACATACGCAACTTTGCCACAAGAAGAGAAGCACTGAGAAACCCAATCATGGTCTGTAGAAGGTGGTAATCCTTCCTGCAGACACATAATATGCCATATAAGTTAAATCTAGTAATTACAAAAAACAAAAGGCATACAACTGGGTCTTTATCAGCTAAGGCTTTTTATTTTGTTAATGTCCTCTGGTGAATACATTCTGTTTGAAGTTTATAACATTTTAAAGTTTCACTCAGTTTGGAAGAGGATTAAGATCTCTTACAGCCAGAGATCTTGGAAGACTTTTGTGATACAAAATAATACAATCCACAAATATTTATATGGGTGGTCACTTACCACATATACAGTCCTTTCATCAACCTCTTTCTCAGTCATGTAATGAACCGGCCGAGTTCTTCGGACTTTGGTTTTGTCTTCACTGACCTGATTACATCGACTTAACAGTTACGGCATGTCAAACAATACATACAAATTTTATTTTCAGTACTTTTGAATATTTGCTGCTAAAACCCATGTACACACACATTCACATTCAGGTGGACAGATAGAGAAATATGGTACTACAAGAAAATGCAAAAAAATTATTGTAAAATGTACATGATCATCTCCACAGTATTAGAATAAAATTTAATATATCTGTCATTATAATCAATTTAGACTGCTGATTCCAAGAAGAGAGCATTTCAAATTACATTTACAAGATAACATTTTAATGTAACTAAACAGTCATACTTCCAGCAGATCCGATTTTCTCAGTGCCTTTGCCATGATTTCCACAGAGCTTGTTAACTTGAGTATTTTGGCAAATTTTAGAAACAGAGAAAGGGGAAGATCTGAAACAAACAATTTGTATTATTTGCAGATAAAAAAAAAAAGTGATAAAGCAGCTTAAAATTTTGTTACGAATATACTTCCTCAGATACAATGCTGTTACTTTTTTAAATTAAAAAGGATAATACTTCATATCAATGAAATAATGCTTTCCAAATTAGGTGCACAGCAAAGTGTACTTAATAAACCTAAAAGATATTGGACATCAATATTAGAAAAAGGCTGAAGCAAAAGTTGGACTACATAAATCAAATCTGACCATAAGCCAGCCACAGAGAAAAAGATGGGGAGGAGTAGTCATGCATTATTGTGTGTTATTCCTTTGTCTCATCTACTGTCTTTGGAACTTTATGAGAGAGAGATATCATGGGGAGGGGGTATGTGAAAGAAAGGGGAGGAAGTGAGAAGATCGAAGAAGAAAGGATAAAGAGAGCAACAGAAGAACTAGACTGGGTAAAAATAAAATGAGTTTACAGCCATCTGGTGCATTATCAAGATGCTGTTTCATAAACCGGTCTTTGTTGATATTGGCATCCCCAAAATAAAACTCCATCTGTAATTATAAAAGTCTAAGATTATTAAACATGTTTTTATTACATCAGCCATGTCAGAAGAAACAACTAATTCCACTTACAGTGATTTTAAACGAGATGGGAGGTGGGTGGTTGGCTGTTTGAGGCTTACACCATGCCAGCAACTGAGTCTATATCAAGGTGAGGGGGGTTGGAGTGATGCTACATTAGCAATTATATGCTACATTGATGACATCCAAATTATAAATCATTATGAAATGGTGATGCATGCTACATCATCATGAAATGGTAATGCATGCTGTCATTGCTCACATTGCTATATTATAATACAATTATTGTACTATTATAATTTATTCACTAGTTTATGTTTTGTTTATTCCTTGTTACTCCTTGAGGTGCGCCCTTGTTGTGGTACTGTTGCAGTTTCTGTAACAGCCTTTTTTGACATGAGTGGGCTGTTAGCCCAAAGAAAAACTTCTAATCTGGAGGGTCAAGGTGCAACATATATAGTTTAGATTTTAGTCTGGCCTCTTCACTGACAGAACTGTTTGACTTGGTTAGACCTGCCAGGGGCACAAAGCTCCTGCCGACATAGCTCTGTAGATCGACAAGACTCGCAAGCCAGGTAAGCTATTTGCACCAATTGGTGGTGGCTTTATACATTTAATAGTTTGGAAATATTTAGTGATCGTAGAGTTGAAGATCAATATTCTACTTATGATCAGGGCTTCTGCTTACGCAAAAAATTGCGTACAGTACGCGTTAAAAGTTCGGAGGACCCCTTCAATTTCCGTCAATGGGGTCCCCTTCAAATTTGGGCAAAGAACAGGGACCCCTTAAAAATCTGAAGAAGGGGTCCCTGGGACCCCAAAGAATTTAGCCTTAGCAGAAGCCCTGCTTATGATACTGACCTGGTTTCTGATACTCCTCAGCAGTCCCTTCATTCTATGTCTATGTTTCTTTTTCTCAAATTCCCCTGTGTCATTGCCACATCCAGTTTTATTGTCATCATCCATTGGTAGTTGCTCAGTGCTCTCCATGTCTTAGTAGTTTCTCCGACATCAACACTTTCAAGTTCAATATCAAAAGTTATTTACAAAATTCGATGCTGCACAAATTTACTCTCTTGCATTAACACGGACCAACTTGAAAAACATAAGCCTTCGTCAGACGTCTACTAGTCATCGTAAATGATAACTCGAATCTTGTGCGTCTGTGACTCGCATCTTAGGAAAACGTAATGCACGCGTTTCCTGCACCGGAAGTAGATTCTCGAAACTGCGGCGCAGACGATTGGCTCTGACTTTAACATCGGCATAACAATGCCTGGATACTACTACCACCTGAAGAAACGCGGCGACTGCTAGATCGGCAGGCACCAGTGTGTTATAAACAAAGACAAAATATAGACTTCTTGGAACTATGGCGCAGACTCTTTGTCAGAGCGATGGCACGGCTCCATCTGCACCTTCCGTGTCCTTTAATCAAGTGATGAACGCCATCTCGAGCTGTGCAGCAGACAGCGTTCGCGCTCTCCTCGACCAGGAACCACAACTTGCACATACTTTCGGTATGAAATTTGAAAGTAAAACTAAGAATAAGCACCGCATATTGTTAGATAAATGTACGCGAACACTCACATGCACAAATTAAGAAGAAAGAATATATTATATTCAGTGTGTGTGCGAGAGAGAGAGAGAATATTTGGGTAGGTTTTGGACGATGTAAATGAGATAACCTTGCATACTGTTTTGCTTCACAATTTTACTGCAGAATAATTTATTGTGCAAATAATTTTTCATTATTACCCATAATGAAAAATATGTAGTGAGCACATGGTATGACAGCAAACCATGATATGTGACTGCAGAACGAGTACTATACTCATTGTAATATGCTCGCTCTTACTGACTGTGAGGACCATAATTATAATCTGCACGTGCAATGAACAGTGACACATTTAGTACTTCAGTTAAAGGATAATAAAAATTACTGTTATAGACATGCACATTGCATCTTTGTTCTTTGGTCTCAGTAACTTCGGAATTTAAGATCAGCTCAAAGTTCTTATAATTTTCATCCAAACTCATTACATTCTGTCATAATTTTAGCTGAAGAGGTTTTTTACACAAAGTCCATCTATACATGTTTGTTGTTATTTTTACATTTCCAGGTTGGCATCGACAAACTGCTTTGCATCGAGCATGCCTGTCTGGCAGCATTGGCATTGTGCAGATTTTGCTAGAGAGGAATGCAGATCCGAATGCCAGAAATAACTTTGATGAGACACCATTGCATTATGCATGTAAGCGTGGTGTTCCAACTGTTGTGCTGTTGCTGGTGGAGCAGGGTGCTGATGTCACACTTGTTGACAAACAGGGCAAGGGTGTGCTGCACCATGCAGCAGAAGCAGGCAGTGTGTAAGTATACTATGATGCAGTGTATGAAAGTAATGCTGTATGTGACATAGTGTAATACAGTGTGTGAGCAGCACTTGAATATGATTCTGTGACCGTGAAGTAGTGTATAAGTTTCATGCAGCTTTTTTGTGTTGAATTCCATATCAGACTACCATGCAATTAGTATAATGCAGTATGTGAGTGTGAGCATAATGCAGTGTGTGATTGAAATGTGGTTCACACATGAAATAGCATGGGAGTACTTTGCTGCATGTGAGTGTACTGCGGTGTGTGACTGAGTGTAATTTAGCATGTGACATTGTGACATAATACAGTGCATGACGAAGCATAATGCAGCATGTAAGTGTAATGCAGTATCCAATCATTTGCAGACCTGTGCTGCATCTGCTCTGCAGCAAGTTTCCAGAACTGCAGCTTACTTGCCAGGATAATAACCTCCAGACTCCACTTCATGTTGCATGCAAGTCTGCACAGTTAGATGCCTTTAAGTACCTTATTAGAAAAGGGGTGAGATAAAATATAGATACTATTTTATTTTTTGGCTGTAAATAATGAAAGGAACTCCATGTGATATAAACAAACACCTTTCGAAATTAGATTTGATTTCAATTTATAGTCATGTGCGTCATCTTTTTTTTGTGATAAATAACAATGTTATGTTTATCAGAGAAGTGACTTGAAGAAAGCAGACAGTGATGGAAACTGGGCACTTCATATTGCTGCGCAAGAGGGATACGGCCATATGGCTTGGTCACTACTGTGCCTGCTAGGTGCACAGGCAATTCACTTAAGAAACAGACATGGCTGCTCTCCTTATGAACTAGCAATTATGTGTGACACTCAAGGGTATGTTTACTCCACTTAAATGTTAACAGTAAATAGAAGAACTGTTTGAATTTATAAGAACAGCTTCTACTCAAAATCATTGTTTCACTAAATCTATACCACAAATTTTAGATCCACAATAGGGGGAGATTTTGCCTCTTAGTTAAACATCTGTTTGATATATATTTTTTACTCTTTCAACTGTTTAATATATATATATAGAAACTTGTGCTTTACATTGAATACTTGAAATCTGACAAAAGACTTAATGGAGAAATTATTGTACTAATCTCGTTTGTTTAAAGTAGAAATGTCATCCATCCTATTTCTGCTTCTCCTAGCTATTTTTTTTCTTTCTTTTTAGTCAATTTGTTCATTTCTATGATGACATTTTTTTTCCTTGTTTATTTTTTTATATGTAATAGCTTTTACTTGTACTTTTTTTAACAGCCATAAAGAACTGATAACAGAACTTGAATGGCTGAGGCGCAGGCCTTTTGGTTCAAGTGTCACTCAGAAAGCCAGTCTCCTCTGGTCCTTCTTCCTTGTGCTGCCAATGCTCTTATACACATCAGCAGTCATACTGACAAAGATGGTGCCATCCTACGATGGAGTATTTTTTCTTGCTGCTGTTGTGCCAACTATATGGCTATTACAGAAAAGCTTCCATCGTCTAGATCATGTTTCAAGGTATAGCCAATAATGATTTCTAAATGTTATGGTAACAAATTTTTTTTTGGTTTTGGTTTTGGTTTGTTTTGGGTTTTTTTTACAAATTTGTCAGGGTTAAGGTTAAAGCCTTTGTAAAGATGGTGAACATAGACTTTACTAGTGTATATCGCTATATAACCTCACTGATGGTGATGGTGGTGGTGGTTGGGGTAATACACCTATGCATATACACTTAAAAATGCCTGATTTTTATTTTTTTGAAAATGTGTACAAAAGAATTATGGTTATGGATTTATTGGCAGGTGGCCCAACCCCTTCTATGCTGGAGTTTTTGCTGCAGGATTGGCTCACACAATAGCTGTATATTACATTGTGATCATGCCGTGTATCCTTTTGTGATTCCCAGTAAAGTGTTTGGGTATGGGTGTCTTGAGGGGTGCATGCATAAATATATACATACTTTTTTTCTGTGAGAAGAGTTTTGTCTCACGTTTTTATAACTATTTTAACATTGTGTCAAGTGAAAGTCCAGTTTGGTTCTAAAGAATCATTAGAAATAGCAGTTGAAGGTAAGTGCTTAACAATTTAGAAACTCTCATAATAATAATAATTCAAAATTTGTAACATGCATACTTACACTCCTAAGGAGTATGCTCTTAGCGCTTAAGAACAAGAACAAAACATGGACAGCATACGAGGGACAGGAAATCAAACAAATAGCAGATGAACTATAAAAGAATCAGCAACCATACTAAATGAAGAATAAAATCAAGTACAGAAACACAAAGAGGAACCAAAAACAAGAACAAGAGCTGAGATTAACATGATATTGCATTTATCATGAGTTATTTCTGAATTTTGAAGTGTTATGTTGCATTTCTTGCTATTTTCAGCATTTAGTGTGGAAACAGCTTTGAAAGTGTATTCTTAACAAATCCAAGATTTGCTTGACTCTGTGCACCTTGTTTTGCTATCAGCTCTTTTGACAATGGTTGTTGTCTCTATGTACATCAGACTCATCACTGCTGATCCTGGTAAAAAGCTTATTTGCACTTCTTTTTTGGGTGTATGCATGTTTGTTTTTGTCTCTAATTTGTGTCATCATGTTTGATGCACTGTAGATGGGCCCCAACAGTTTCTAAAATTTGTTTCAAATGCTATTTGAAATGTGTATGTCATGTCCATATTTGAATTTTGTACTAATTGTACAGTGTTTACATAAAATTGTTATAATTGGTATTTTATGGTGACCTATTTGTTTGTTTATTTTTAAAGTCTTCTTCTCACTAATGGTTAAATTTCATTAGACATGTGTTCTGTTATTTTCTCTCAAGGCATTGTTAACAGTTCAGCTAAAGATCCAACATCTGGTAAGCCTTTGACAATCATTGACATCTGCAAGCCAGCAGGAAAATGGGAAACTTTTTGTGTTCATTGTGAGGTGAGATGCATAATATCACAACAATTTTAACTTAAATTTGTTCCTTGTGTCATGTTTCCTACCATGATTTTATTTTCAACTTTCATGATTTTATTTTCATCTTTCAACTAGACATCTAGGGCTAGCTCATTAATCCTGTTGGTAAAAGTGTGGACAACTTCGTTACTTATCATTTACTAAAGTGAGTTTATGTTGAAAGTTAATATGAAAGAGAGATCCCCATGATTCATTCTTATAGATTTTGGGTTTATGGAAACATCTGTATTCATCCTTTGCTATTCTGTCAATAGATTGTACAGCCTGAGCTGACAAAACACTGCAAGCTGTGTGATCACTGCATGGTAGGGATGGATCACCACTGTCTCTTCCTTCTCAACTGTATTGCACATGGCAACCATACCCTTTTTGTCTGGTTCATCCTGACTTGCATGCTGTGCATGGGCCTCTTTGTTTTGGGAGTGTATGTCTACTGTGTTCAGGTGTATGTGGGCCATGGATGGGGCCAAGCTTTGCAAGCACTGGTGACCAGGGATGGGTGGGTATTCAGCCTGCTGCTGATGAACTGTGCTGGGTTCCCTTGGGGTGTCAGCTTGTTAATGTATCAGTATTCTGTTGTATCAAATGGCTACAAGTCTTACTTTGTGCCAGAGCATCACGGTGATGTGCTTACAGCATATGAAAAATGGCGAAATGTTGTGAACTTTTTGTTTAACAGAAAGCCGTACATTGTCAATCCTTGCCTTAGAGTCTGATTATTTGTAAACTTCATAAACTCTCAATGTCAGAGGATGAGACTGTCAAAGATTGTGCAAGATGTAAAAGCTTGTATACTTTTTTCTAGCCTCACTCAGTAAAAATGTGCTATCATAAAAATTTACAAGATCTTTTAGTATTTCATTGTGGTTAATATTTTACCATAAACATATATGATTACATCCTGTAATCATCCAGTTAATGTATTGAAACTATGACATTTTTTTGCATAGTTTTACAAAGGATGGCTTGATATGTTTCCTTATTTTATAGAAAACTGTATTTTTGCTAAATAACATGGATACATGGTGTGCTAGTCTGTTGTAAAGCAAGTGAGTGAAATACTTTGCACTTTATGAATGTTTATCAGAGAGATAAGGGATTGATGTGGCTTAAGACTTGCTTGTAAATATGCACTGTTGAAATACAATTAACATGAAACAATAGAAGTACTAGGGCATTGTGCAACTGATTATTTTCTTATGTTAGCTTTGTCTTTAGCCAAACTGCCTAAAATGAGTCTACATAGTCTCAGGCCTTGTCTTTTATTATATATACATATTTTTCTTTGTCTTTTCCCTCCTTCCTGTTCTGAAGTAACAGGATGTGCCCACAAGACAGGGCAGTATATAAATGTGAGTCCTATTTTTTGTCTTAGGAAAGGCCATCAAGGTATGTGTACAGCTGCTTGTGCTTAAGATGACTTACTGAGAAATATCATTGTCCGCAGTTTTCATTGTGTAATTTATGTTCACTCATATCACATGGTCTTCCTGTTCCTGATGGATTTTTAATATTTTCCTAATGCTTACATTTGAAACTACTCTATCAATAACTTCCTGATCACACCATGTCTATATCTGTGAACATTTGCTGTTCTGTCTGTAGTGTTATTGCACTCACTAGCTTAATAGGGATCAAAGCAAGCCACCAAAAGTTGTGATTTTCTTACATGTCTTTCAATGGTCTTATCATATATGTCTAGTTCTTGTGAAAGGTCAACAATACAGTGTTGTAAGATGAAGTCATCCTGTCAGAATGGGGCTAAGTTTTACTTTGCATATCTTCTAATAGCTTAAGCTAAAAGAAGAAATGCAGCTAACCAAAAATTCACAGAAAATTTGATCTGAACCAAGCTAGGGTGCCCTGGGCCAGTTATAGCAAAAATCTCTCAACTGTGATTTATTGTCAACTTTTAATATACTACTTTATTTAAACCAAGTTTATTCTATTGAGTACTTAATATGCACGGCGTCAGTGTAACAAAATAGTACTCTTGCGCTTATTGCTATGTTCTTTATGTCCCCATCCCTGCCATGTTGAGGTGAACAGTCCATTTTCTGCAATAAAGGCATGACTTTTTGAGTGAAAGGGTAGATAAACATTGCAGTGCTGTAGTTGGGTGACGTCCCGTTCCCTGGCAGGCTGTCAGCGCTCAGTGATCGTACGCGGACAGACCAGATCAAACGGCATGGTGCAATATATCGACGACCATTTTCCGCTAAAAAGGGACAGTCTGAATTGAAATTGATGTCGAAAGTTTGCTCTGCTTTTGTCATTTGTGTGTGTGTGTGATGCCATCATTGCAGGGGTGATGTCCCAACTGGCTGTTAGCGAGTAGTGCATTTGAGGAGCAGATCAAAGGACTTGAAGAGAGACGCCGGTGTTCCGTGAATTAGAAGATAAAATCGCAATGGTGCCAACCGCCATACGCGCTTGCTCCACGCACCTTCACCCCACCCCGTCATCTTTCTGTAACACATTCATGTACAGAGTCTTCAATCTAAAAGCTGACCTTATACTTTGTGTGCCAGGGTTGTGTCAAAATTTTGCTCCTCATAGTCGATTTTTTTCTATTGGCAACCTAACATAAACATGGCCCTCGACATAACGAAAGGAGTATTCCTGTCACATTTGTCATGATTGGAGTAACGGTGTGATTTTTGCATAATTTTCAGCAAGAACAACACACACAAACATCGCCATAATCTGCTGTAATTATAAGATGTTTGGGGTTATGTTCTGGGGGTTTTATGTGTAAAAGCATGTAGCTGTACGAATATGTGCGCACACACTGGAGCTCATTTTGGATATAACTACAGACTAATTCAGTTCTAAGCAAGCGTATCTTTAGAAACGTACAGGTGAAGAATGATTTATGCTGTTAATCCTTTAAAAAGTGTGCTTTTGGGAAGTATCAAAGAAACATATTTGAATCAATAATTTCAAAAAGACCTAACTTATTGCAGGATTTGCTAAATGAGGAAATATACCTTGTGCTTAATAAAACTGTCACACGTGGAGTTCGACCAGCACAAGGGACATTTTTAGTAAGTTGACAGGAATGTTTCCATCATGCTGCTAATTTTTTTTTTAATTTTCTTTTCATTGTTTATAGTTGTTATGTGTGGTTATAATAAAAATCTACCGGTGAGCAATTTTATTTTTATAATAGTGAGTAAAGCTCGGAACAAGATACTATTAACCGGAAATCAAAAATACATTTTGGAGATACCTACAAACACCAGACACAGAAAGACAAGCTCGTGACGCCCACGGTTGTCCACAGACATGCGCCTCATTAATACAACCTTTCAGCCTCAACCTATCCTGACGGTTGTGTCGTTGACCTATCTGGTCATCGTGATGAGTGTGGGCATGTATATAGTGGTGTGGGGGTGGATGCGTGGGAGATTCACCCACATGTTAGGAAATATCTTGCTCTGACCTTTAGCTGGTCATTAAAAAAAAATACTCCTACTAGAATTTTAACCGAATGTCACCTGCGTTCTCCTTCCATCGGTGTGTCGCAATAAGAATGTCTGAAAACTTTCTTTTGTTCTCTTATTCTCACGCCCACATCCACATATTTGCACTTGTTTGTTTGTTTGTTTGTTTGTTTTACCACCATGTCATTGTGAGGATTCATGCTTTTTGTCGGTAAATGTTGCTGTCTGCCAAGAGCAAAACACTGTGTGTCAGACACACGAAGTCTTTGTAACACACAGGCCAAGAACAATGTTAAGTCAGACATGCAGTCTTTGTAACACACAAGTCAGGAAAAAAGTGTTCTACATATTTATTTCTGACAGCTTGTCTTCGTTTTTTCTTCTTTTTTTTTTCATTATATTTAGGACAATTTATATAGATTTTATTTTTCATGAAATTCCTGACCTATTAGTGCAAGGAATCGTAAGTGACCTCGATAACAACAGAATCGTGCACTTCACCCAACCTTTGGGCAGGGGGCGAAAACAAGCTTGATAGATAGTTTGCCATTGCCGACCAATGTTCACGCGATGTTAGTATGTGATTTTGGACCCGGTGTAATGGACTGGTGTGCTTTCTTTTACTCATGTCATCGTTGCTGTCGGAGATTAATCTGATGCTATCGTTTGAAACTGCCATTTGGGTACGGGTACATCCTTTACATCTACTTCCCCTCAAAATAATGACTGTAACAGTGACGTTTATGATGACGATGTACGTGACTGAGGCTGTCAGTGGCAACGATGTTTACGATGATGAAAGCATTGTCGAAAACAATGATGGTTGTGGCGATGACAGGGACGATGGTGTGATAACCATGAGTATGTGTGTGTGTGATTTCAACTCTTTGTCTCCTCAACCCCCCGCATCTCGCCAGAACGGCAGAGAGTTATCCCTAGGTGTGAATCCTATTCCCTCGTCATGTCCTCACCTTAACCTTTCGTCCAACACTTTTACTAGACGAATGGTGCCGAGAGAACAATTGATGGTCGGGAGAAAACACATTCTCCACCTTTCCGTTGGTGCGAAATTTCAGCCCGATTGCATGACTGACTACATCCTTCCAAATACTCCAAGAATAGACCAGCAAAGCGCTGTAGGTAAATAGCCACTCCTATAGGGCTTGATTCCAGTAGACAATCAGCAGGAGCCCAAACTGTGGCAGAATTTGTGATAGAGCGGACTTTGACCTGGGGTGTGGAAATGAATATAAATGCCGTGTCAAAGAGTGCACTTGTAAAGATAGGCATGGAAGGGGTTGAGTGGATGGCTGGGGGAAAATTCCTGTACACGGTTCAGGTGTGCACTGTCTGCTCCACAGCGAATCAAGGCCAAGACTTCGCGCCTCACCCGTTAAGCAGTACAGTGGCGTAGGATCCGGGTGGAGGGAGGGGCAAAATAAGGCAAGCGGCCCCCTCAAAAAAAGATACTGAGGAGGCAAGAATGTGAACATCGTTCACTGTCAGCATCAAGCTTTCCCCTCTCCCCCGCCCCCAAAGCCG